>NC_041389.1:200783712-200839655 GCF_002162155.2 Triticum dicoccoides | reverse complement strand
GGCAGCGTATATCGTTTCACGCTCAAAGGTGGCACGTGCCCTCTTAGAACCACGAGCTTCCAAATCGGCCCAAATTTGTACCACAACATGTTAGTGCCATGACATGACACCATGCCAAGTTTCATGATTTCCAGGCAAGTTTTGGATTTACATGAATTTAAAATCTAACTTTCTCGATGTTCTCGGCCGAGTCACGACGCCCAGATGTTTGAATTTCATTCTCATTTCTTCCATGGGACCTAGAAATTCAACCAAGGACACACATGGGATTTTTCAACTAACTTTGGTGCACCGGAGCATGTGCATATAGTTCATATTTAGATTATGCACATTAAAAGTCCAGAAACTCAATTAATGTATAAAAAGGCCAAACGAACCCGAAATAATTCCAAAATTTAACAGGGCACTCATATAGTTCTATGTTGCCTCTGTAAAGAAAATCAGGGGAGAGGCAGCGTATATCGTTTCGCTCACAAAGGTGACACGTTCCCTCTCGGAACCAAGATGCTTGTTGAGAGAATCTCCGATTTTGCAAGAAGCTTATACGAAAACTTGTCCCAATTCAACCAAAAATTATACATATGAAAACAGGGTTTAGATTATCCTGAACATCTCGCTACCTAAACCAATAATGTACTATGATTTGAATTGGAGAGCGTACGGTACATGTAGTTCATAGTGAAATATGATTACTGCTATATGCATGTTTTTCATTATCAAGATAATATTTAAATTATTGTATAACTTGAAAACAATCATATTCAAATAAGAAAAATTGATTCAAATTTAGTCCATATGGTAAACGACAATATATATGTTCACATGGTGGAGTAAAATGTTCATATATGATGGAAGATCAAAATGTACGACTACATCAATTATAAACCGTAAGGTCACCTAACGATATATTCGAATTCAACATAACATGGATCCAAAATTGAAATTCGAGATCCTAGCATTTGTAATCATAAAAAAGGGACATTACTCTTTCTTTTGGTGGGAATTGATTTGTTTTTTGTTGTTGTTGAGGGAAGTGTGAATCGATTTGGTACTGTGCAGGGTAATCTTGTTCTCCCGATTTTTTTTACATTTTTCTTGTAGGTTTTTCAATGGCATCTATAGCAATATAGTAAAAGGGGACATGACTCTCTTGTGTCTTGTAATAATTGTTTTTTACATGTTAAGTTTGTTCTGCCGAACAAGGAATCCGCACCTTGTTATCCCGAAATTTTCAAGTTCGAGTATCTTTTGTCTCACCTGCTTTGAAACTCCCGCCTCTTCAACCCGTGTCACGCCTTGTTATCCCGAAATTTCGACGTGCGCGAAAAATCCCTCCTCATCCGAAATCGGTCCCACAGCCCAGACACGCGAAATCGCCCTTCCACCCCTCAGCCGGAAATGAAGCTCCACGTCGCGGTGTCAAAACCGGTGGGGGTATGCTGGTAACTTACCCTACATTTCGGACAAGCGCGTCCCTAAGCTTGGCTCCCCCCTTCCCCTTTGCCCCCCCATTCATACACCGAGGCTGCCAAAAACCGTGAAACCCCATGCTCCTCCGTCGGCCTCCTGACCGCCGCCCAGCCGGAGACTCTTCCCCGACTACATCGTCCACCGCAACAGCTCACTATCCCTCATCCACCGCACCGGATGAGGATCTGTCGTCGATCTTGTTGTCCCTCCGGATCAGCCGCCCCGTTCTCCACCTCTAGGAGCTGCCCCGATGTTCGCCTCATCTATCGCGCCACCTCAATCCCCACAGCACCGTCTTGACCTGCCCCACCGGATTCGCAGCACCCTCACCAATTTCTCCGATGAAGCCGAGGCCAACTCGGCGCCACCAAGGAGGTTCTGCACTCACCGCTGCATCTTATCTTTTATTCGATCTCACGAGGCTGTCGGTGCTCGATACCAGCAGACGTGGCGGGTCTCCATCAACGGCACCGGTGCGAGCCACATTATCCGCGGAGTCTCTCCCCCATGTACGTTGCTTCCTCAGCGGCGACTTCCAAAACGGCACTAGCTGCAGGTGCTCCGGCTCTCACTCGCGCTGCGGCTCTGTTCTTGCTGTCGGTCGCGCTGTTGCACTGCTCTTGCTTTCGTTCATACTGCTGCTCTGCTCTTGCTCTCGCTTGCGCTGCTTCTGCTGCTGCACGACCTCCGGCAGCTATAGGAGTTGCTGCTTTAGCACTCACTCGCGGTGCTACTGCACGACTTGCTCTCTGTTAGTGCGTTCCCTCCTCGAGCGTCTGCTGATTTAGATCACTGCTTCTCTGCTACTAGTGCTCGAACGCCCTAAACATCTATTGCAATGCTCTGCTACTAGTTCAATCAGTTTCGACAGTAAAATTTAGTTTTGATTGTAAAGTACATTTTCTTTAGTTAAGTTCAGAGTGAACAGTACTTACAACATCTGTCGGAGCGGCCGTGGCACGACTGATGCGTTTTACATCTAGCACTTTTTGGTGATGTATTTTACATCATCTATTGCAGATGATATTAGGGTCCCACTTCAAATTAACGTGTCTATCTTGTCCTGCTTCAACCTCGCCGCCGTACACCTCACGGGAGTTGCTCCAATGACGGAACCGTCCATCACAGCGGAGCAGTACCCTCGGCGCTGTTTCCAGAGGCCTCGGATCTTCTTCCCCGCCTCCGACAATCACACCAGCATCACCATCCTCCACGTCCAACCCAATGATGATGAGGTCCACAAGGCTATGCCAAAGAAGTTGTACACTCGTCGCATCACTTTGTTACTCTGCATTCATGTTGATCCCTCAGGGATCCTTTGCTATGGAACTACTATTCGTGCATTTGGTTAGAAGGAGTGGAGCAAAGCAAAGCTGGAGGATTTTTTCCTTTGGTGTCTCTTTCGAAGAAAAAACGTAGGAATTTTATTCACTTGGACGTCCTTTTCAAATTAATATGCATGAAGAACAGAACTAATTGCATTACTAGCATAATAAGATTCTTATTTTTTTCATTTTCACGTGGTTTGACTTTAATTTGACCACGTTTCTCCATTCATGTGTTCTTCCAATTCATGTGAACCAAACACCCAGGTTGACTGAAATCCTATGTTTCCAAATGCTCTGTTTTACACGTGCATTCCAATCCTATTCCTGTGTTTTTCCTGTCCCTGCATTTATAGAATCCTCCATTTCTAAGGAGCCCTTATAGATTTACTTCATATTCAGATAGGCGTCAAAGAAAACTTTGTGTGTTATGTCGTGCTCCTGTCGTGCCGTCATCCACCCCACCTGAGGTGCACCATCGACAGAAGCGTTCACTGCAGCAGAGATCCCCCTGCAGACTTTCTTTCGCCACCTCAGATCATCTTCCCTGTTGCCGGCAGCCACGCCAACTGCATTACCATCATCGACTAAGCAGATGAACCTGAGGACTACACAGTTCCGGAAGAGAGGTCGCAGTCTTTCGTGTTTGCTTACGTTATACATTGGTTATTATTACCTACTACTTTATCGTTCAAACTTGAGTTTTGAAATGCCCGTGGGTCTCATATCCAGCCAGCAACGAATAGTATCTATCTACTATCTGGTTCATCTGGGGTCTTCAATGTGGTTCATGTTGGGTGGGCAACAAACAATAGATGATTCATTGTTTATCTTCTTAAACTGAAGCTATAATATACTTGCTATCATTAGTTTTGGATCCATCCACTCGTTTGCTACCATCAGTCTTGATTTTTGCATGCACCCCTTATGCCTTATAAAATCTAACTATTTTTTTATTATGCATGTCAGATATTGTACAAAATCGTACTGAACATGTAGAGAAAAAGAGAAGACCGTTGCGTGGGAATATAATGTCATGTAGACGCCGCTCCATGGTGGGTGAAGTGCCCCCCTCCTGCATTTCCAGATTGTATTCCAGAGGAAGATAACAGTTCAGATGGGGATTCAGAAGGAGCCGACCATGCCTCTTTACCACCTGAGGTGTTTGCTCTAACCTGGCATGCTGATGTTGGTCATATCATGCATATGGCGCCTCGCATTGCTTACATTATACATCTTATATGTCATCAGCTTAGTTTAGATTTGCATTATGTGAATGCCACATGTTTGGTTTCTATATCATACTCCCACCATTCCTAAATATTTTTCCTTTTAGAGATTTCAACAAGTGACTACATACGGAACAAAATGAGTGCATCTACACTCTAAAATATGTTTATATACATCCGTATGTGGTAGTCCATTTGAAATCTCTAAAAAAGACAAATATTTAGGAATGGAGGGAGTATATGGGAATGATGCAATGCCATCTTCTTTAGCCAGGCATCATATACGTGAATCATGCAATGCCATCCTGTTTAGCCAGTCATCGTATATGTGAATTGTATCGTGCTATATTTTTTTCCATAATGTATTCCATTTGTCAACAATGTTTATACATTCATCTACTCTTCCTGTGCATCAGCCATTTGAGTTGGTCATGGGAAAATCTGGAGTGAAAACATGGTATTCTGAGCAGTCAGTGCTACCTGTCGATGCAGATTTCTTGCTAGTTACAGATAGCTCATCAGAGGAGGATTCATAGACAGATGACCAGTCATATCCCCCCCCAAGGTGCACGCTCTAACTTGGCTGGGTTATATTGCTCATATCATGCATATGGTGTCTTGCATTGCCATGGCATCTGCTTAGATTAGACATGCTTTGTGTGAATGCCTCCTGTTTGCTTTCTATATCAGATATGTGAATTATGCAATGCCATGTTTTTCAGCCAGTTATCATATATGTGAATTATGCACCGCCATGTAGCCAGGCATCATATATGTGAATTATCTCATGCCATCTTTTTTTTCATTACGTATTCCATTTGTTGACAATCTGTGTATATTGAACTACTCTTCATGTGTATCAGCCATTTGAGCAGGTTATGGAAAAATCTGGAGTGAAAACAAGGTCTTCAGAGCAGGCAATGGTACCTATTGAAGCATATATCTCGATGGTTACAGGGAGCTCCTCAGAGGAGGATTCAGAGACAGATGAGAAGTCCTATACCCCACTTGAGGTGTATGCTCTAAGTTGCAATGTTTATATTTCTCGTATGATGCATATGGTGTCTTGCATTGCTTAATTTAGACATCATATGCACAATATTGAATTCCATCTGCTTAGTTTAGAGATCATACATGCGAGTGCCAGCTACTTAGTATATGAATCAATTATTTCAATTATATCATGCCATCTTGCATACTTAGACAACATGTATGTGAATTATTTCATCCCAACCTATTTTAGAAAGACATCATATAGTTTTGTCATGTCATCTTATTTAAGTACTCATCATATGTTGAATTATGCCATTATATCCTGTTAAGTTATCTATCATATATCTGAAACTGTGTCATGCTATCCTGTTTAGTTAGGAGTCATATATGTGAAATCGTGTCATGCTGTCCTGTTTGGTTAGACAACATATATGTGAATTACCACATCTGTCTATCATACAATGTCTGTACGTTCAATTTCTTTTCTTGTTTATCAGCCATTTGAATTGGACGGGGTGATGGCAGTATCTAATGGATCAAAACCCCGTTCTTCACAAAAGACAGTGCTACCCATCGATGCAGATAGAACCATAGTTGTACTGGCCCACAAACTAGCCCCACCACACATAATCGAGACTCTTCCAGATTGCACACTTAGACCGTTGGGCATAGAACCAGCTACAACCCATCTAACCGCAACCCCAGGGGATAGTAACCCACTTCTAGTTGACAAAGCACCATGTCCACCACAGAGTACCCCCACACGAGCAGTTTGTAAAGCTACTGCAGTGCCCAAAGCACAAAGACCACCACAGCTAACCCAAAACTCCACATTTAGAGCAGAAGAGCAATTGTTCTCAGGTCAGATTCCGTAGCTATGGTCCATACTCCTTTGCTATTGCATCACTGTATTTACTCATACCAACTACTTTCGAATTTGAAGGATCCAATTGAAACTCCAATGGCGCAACAGGTATGTTTTAAACCTATTTCTTTAACTGGATTGCTGTTCTAACTTCTTGCTCTATGTTAATTTTAGTTTAAGTTGTATACACAGTTATGTTCTCATCTGATGCAGGTTACAAGTGCTGCCAATGCTGTGTAGTTTCTCACACTTATATTTTGTCCATGCTGCTGTGTCTTAAAAATATATGAGTTGAACTGTGTCTCTATCTTGATTAGGCAACATAAACTAGAATGATATGGACCATAAAGTGATTATAGTACATAGATATATGTTTGTTTCATGCTATTATCCTGTCCACCTTACTACTGAACCGGTTTACCAAAATGAGATTCGTATACTACAAGCTAAACCTGTCGGCGTTCTGGGAACGGGGGTCCCCAGACTTGCCTGCCTGCGGCCTGCGGCGTGGCTCAAGTGGGGGCCCAACGTAGCCTAGCTTCATCAGCTCAAGCTCAAGACCCTCGCGAGGGGCCAACCCTCGTGGGGCGGACGACAGGAAGCTTCCTCAGGAGCAGCCTCCTCAGGCAGGCTCGCGAGGAGGCAGAGAGATCAAGGCAGGGTACCTCCCGAGGAGCCCATGACGCAAGCCATGACGATCGAGACCAGGCGGGCGCCGGCCTGCGCAGTGTCCTTGTTCCCCTTTCGGTGCAAAGGGGGCAAGCACAGACCGAGGCATCAGGCAAAAGTTACTGTTTCGGTGCAACAAGACCAAGACCAGCAGAACAGCAGGATGGAGGTAATCGTGGAGCCCAGGGCGGCGTCATCGTCAGAGCCTTTGGCAGCCGAAGACCAACTTTAGTTAGGATAAGTGTACTAGATGTTCCCCTTCAAAATGGCCAATTGTTGGCGCCCTTTCCGCTTATTATTTGGGAAGAGGTCCAGGGTCTCCCTCTATAAATAGGACTAGCCACCCACAGGGTAGAGGCATCTGGAGACAGCTAGAGAACAGATCGATCAGAGAGAGAGAGAGAAGCGACTGAACTCACCCAAGGAGTTCATCGCACCATCTCAAGAACAGCCCTTCGCGAGGATGTTCTCCCTTTGTACTGTTCATCATCAGCCCCTGAGGAAATCCACCACACCACACACTGGAGTAGGGTATTACACCACAATGGTGGCCTGAACCAGTATAAATCTCGTGTCCCTTGTGTGTTCTTCTTTCCAACTTAGATCCATTGCGAGACTTCAACGTGTGAGCTGGTAGGGGAAGGATCTTCGTGCGCACCCCAGTGTTCGAACCTCAAGGGTCTACCGGAACCCGAAATCCAACATTTGGCGCGCCAGGTAGGGGTGCGCTGGAATCTTTTTTCCGCTAGTCGCGTGTGATCTTCCGCCGTGTCCATGGCTGACACTCGCCGAGCTCGCGCCGAGCGTCGGGCTGCTCTCGCCACCTGCGTCGCCCAGATGGCGCCCATCAGCGGTCGCCCCCATCGTTCCCCGTCGCCTGCCGCCAACGCCGCCACCGGCCCGGCGGGGAACGAGCAGCAGACCTCGTCCCTGCATCCTTCGGTGTGGCACGACAGCCGCACCGCCACCCCGTCGCTGACTCCACCCGGTTCGTCATCCGACGCCCGTCGCGGCCACACGGACACGCACACCGCGCTGCTCCTGGCGCGTGAGCTCTTGCACTACCGCCCCGTCGACGACCTCTACGAGGACTGGCTCGCCCGCATCACCGAGCTCGTCAGCGCCGCAGGGGGCTCTCCCATGCCATCCCTCTCGCTGCCTCACCCTCCATCATGCGCAGGAGGCAAGGAGCAGGAGGTGCCTCCACCGCCTCCTCCCCAAGAAGGCGCCCTGGCTCCAAGGCGCGTGGCCCCAGGACGAGACCCACCACGTCAGACGCCTGCACGACAAGAAAGGAGCTGCCAAGAGATCCCTCGCCCCCAAGAAGGTGCTCCTAGCACCGGAGCGCCACGACCGCATCCCTGCACTGCCATGTCAAGACCCCACGCTGCTCCAGGCAGAGGTGCACAGGAATATCCAGGAGCAAGCCCCACATCAGCAGAGAGCTCCGGTGGCCACCGCAGGCTGCCGAGCTTTCACTGCCGAGCTGCGTAGCGTCGCATGGCCCGGCAAGTTCAAGCCGGACCTGCCTCCTCGCTACGACGGCACTGCAGACCTCGCGGAGTTCCTCCATCTCTATGAGCTGGGCATCGAAGCTGCCAACAGGGACGAAAAGGTCATGGCGAATTGGTTTCCCATGGCGCTCAAGGACGGTGCCCGCACCAGGCTCCTGAACCTGGCTCCTGGCACGATCTCCTCCTGGAACGAGATGCACACCCGCTTCATCGCCAACTTCCAAGGCACTCGCGACCGGCCCCGGCCATGAGTGACCTGCGCCACATCAAGCAACAGCCAGGGGAGACCTTGCAGAAGTACATCCAGTGCTTCAACAACGCCCGCCTCAAGATCCCCATGGTGACTGCGGAGGCCATCATCTCAGCCTTCTCCGATGGCGTGCGTGACATCAAGATGAAAGAGGAGCTAGCAATCCATGAAGACCTGTGCACATCCCTAGAGCTGTTCAACTTTGCGACCAAGTGCGCCAGGGCTGAGGAAGGGCACCTCTCTCTCCTCGAGCTCCCGGCTGCCAACCCAGAAGAGAAGAAGCCCAAGGTCAAGGACGTGAAGCGCAAAGGGGCTGCTATGCTCGCAGCTGAGCCAGACACCAAGCGAGGCAGGGATCAGCCTGAGTGATCCAAGGGCAGCCGGTACTGCGTGTACCACGACCTCCACACCCACAACACTGATGAATGTCAAGAGCTCAGGGCCGTGTGAGATGGGTGTATCGACCAACGTCCCGACCGCAATGACCAGGGCTATGGCCGAGGAGGAGGAAGAGGTGGAGGACAATGGGAAGACCGTGGCCCTCGCCAAGGGTGGTGTGACCGACCTCACGAGGACCGCTGGCAGGACCAGCCTCACGAGGGAGGTTGGAGGGATCAGCCTCTCGAGGACCACCCTCAAGGGAACGCAGGCCTCCCTCCTCTGCCACCGCCGCCAATAAGGAATGAAGACCATCACCAAGACGAGGGGGCTGGGAGCTTCCAGGAGCCGTGCGCAATCGCTTGCATCCTAGGCGGCGCTCAGGCCCCAGCCTCTCAGCGCATCTTCAAGCAGTTTGCTCGCGAGGTGAATGCAGTCCTCCCCAAGCTTGAGGCCACGCGCCCTCTCAGGTGGTCAGCGTGCGCCATCACGTTCAGCTCAGCGGATCAGCTCAAGTGCGCAGCGACGGATGGAGTCCTCCCGATGCTTTGTTCCCCAGTCATCCCCAATGTGCAAGTCACCAGGACCCTCATCGACGGCGGAGCTGGACTCAACGTCCTGTCCCTCGAGATGTTCAACAATCTCCAAGTGCCATACGATCAGCTTCAGCCAACCAAGCCTTTCTCAGGAGTCACTGACAGTTCAACCGTTCCAATAGGGCAAGTTCGCCTTCCTGTCACCTTTGGGCAGCGCAACAACTACCGCACTGAGCTCATTGACTTCGACGTCGCCCACATTCGCCTGCCATACAATGCCATCCTCGGGTACCCAGCTCTGGCCAAGTTCATGGCAGTGACTCACCATGGCTACAATGTCCTCAAGATGCTAGGAAGCGGTGGAATCATCACAGTGCCTTGCGAGGAGAGGGATGCGGTGTGTTCTCTTGAGCGTGCCTTTCAAGCCGCGGCAATCGAAGACCCAGATCACAGGAGTGGGAGGCTCCCCGAGGCGGTCCCTAAGAAGAAGAAGGCTTCACCTGGCTCGAACAATCACGAGGCAGGCACCTCCGGAGGCGTCGTGTCAGGATCCGCGCCCGTTCAAGGGGCGCCACCCTCTGTCGCATAGGAAGGCGCGCCCGATGCCCCCCTCGGGCAGGGCTCGGGGGCTCTCTCTTGGAGGGCCACCGACCTCGCCAAGGTCACGAGGGAGGCGCTCGGGCACCACTTGGAGGTGTGCTTCAAGGCACGTTTCCCTCAGGAAGGCATGAGGCAAGGAGGGCCAAGCCCTCAGGAGTTCATCACGAGGAACATTCAAGAGCTACAGGAGTCAAGAGTCATGCGCGGCAGTCGCCGCATACCCGCCGTAGCCCCACATCTCGGCGAGGATGGAGGGCTGCATGTCTGCATCGACATACCAGGGCTCAACCAGCGTGCATCTCAGGGGCGCCTCTGGCCTTCACGCGTGGGGCATTGTGAGGGTCCACCTCACAGCTATGTTCGCATGCCTTTCGGCCTGCCGAACGCGGTCGCCGGTTGTCAGTGCCTGCTGAGGAACATTCTGGAGGCTCAGGAGGTCAGGCATCGCACGGTCCTCGCGAAGATGGAGGTGGCCCTTGAAGATCCAGCCGTGCCCCTAGAGCCTCGATGCTTAGGGCTCCGAAGGCTCGTGAGGGTCGGCTTCCTCACCACGCATCATCCACTACTTCAGCAGCACTTCATCCCCAACGGTATCAGGTGACATCTTTCCAAGTTCCGCTTTCAGCTAGGAGTGCCCGCAGGGCTGCATGATTCCCAGGTCGCGTGGGTCCGTCCATGCGGCATGTATCCATTTTGCTTATGCTCCTTACCTGCCTTGTTGAGGGCGCCCCTCGGGCTGCATTATCCTCAAGCTGTTTGGGCCAGACCGAGTGGCATTTACTTTTTCCGCATCTATCTAAATGGATTTGCTCCTCCGAGCTTAACCTAGTCCCCATGGGTTATCATCTGCTGCTTATCGCGGATCTCTCAGCTCGCATGCAAAGCGCTTGCATGTTAAAAGGGGGGCGCCTGAGCATCGCGACTCATGGGCTCTTACTGGCTCTCCAGCCCTCACCCCCTGGCCTTGACCCACGGCATCACGACCTGTCATACCAGTGGCGGCTGAGCTTGATCAAGGGCCGGGACCTTAGGACGTAGAGCATTTGTATTCTAACCACCCTGCAGGAACACTCCATTGATAAAGGCCCAGAGCCAGGCGCAACCCGCCTCGAGGTAGGGCCTCGTGAGTCCCACGCTGGCTCACGGGTGCCCAGATACACCTCTCCTAGCCCTACCGTGCCAGCCACGTGTTAGGGCGGGGCTGTACACGCCCTGGGGGCTCCTCCCACATACTAGTGGAAGCACCATGCTCGGCGCTGGCTGACGACACTGCCGAGGAGCGGCTATGCCCGTACTAGATGTTCCCCTTCAAAATGGCCAATTGTTGGCGCCCTTCCCGCTCATTAGTTGGGAAGAGGTCCAGGGCCTCCCTCTATAAATAGGACTAGCCACCCACAGGGTCGAGGCATCTGGAGACAGCTAGAGAACAGATCGATTAGAGAGAGAGAAGCGACTGAACTCACCCAAGGAGTTCATCGCACCAGCTCAAGAACAGCCCCTCGCGAGGCTGTTCTCCCTTTGTACTGTTCATCATCAGCCCCTGAGGCAATCCACCACACCACACACTGGAGTAGGGTATTACACCACAATAGTGGCCTGAACCAGTATAAATCTCGTGTCCCTTGTGTGTTCTTCTTTCTAGCTTAGATCCATTGCGAGACTTCGACGCGTGAGCTGGTAGGGGAAAGATCTTCGTGCGCAACCCAGTGTTCGAACCTCAAGGGTCTGCCGGAACCCGAAATCCGACAAAACCTATGATGTTTCTGCTTGTTTCTCTTGTAGTATGCAAACAGAATGTTGGAGAAGAGAACCCCACTATGCAATGGTAGGGAAAGTAATGCAGATAAGGGTCAAGATAGTGATACAACCCTGTTGGTCTCCAAGAAAGGTGATACAAACGATCTTGTAGGCAGTGAGAACACCCCACAGTCATGCGTAGATGTAGTGTTCGAGTTACTGGCCAGTACCGCTGGCACAAGCTCTTCGAACTCGCTCATGAATCACTTCGGCTTCTTCAGTCTCAGCTACAAGCTGAAAGGCAACAGTCAGCTGTGCTATGGCAAGAAGCCGAAGGACTGAGGAAGTCCCTGCAGAATTCAAATGCGTACTTTCTTGTGCAACAGCAAGCGCTGGAGGATTTAAGTGCCAAACAAAAGAAAGTTAATAAGCCCGCTAAGCATCTTGCTAGCATTATGGGCACCCAGGACATTGTTTCTTGAGCTGTTTTGAAGTGGTTTCAGTTCTGGACTTGTTTTGCTGCGGCATTTATATGCTACTTTGTTCCCTATATTTGCACTAGTGTCGAACTTTGATGCCCAGTGGATGTAATATGTGTAATAGCCGTGATAGCCTAGCATAAGTTGCTTGATTATTTATTTCCTTGTTGTCTTGTTTATTTATTTGCTTGTAGTCAGTTTAGTTCTTTTTCCGCCGTTTGCTAGTGGTCGCAATAACCTATTTTTTAAAACTAGGCCACAATAACCATGGGCTACATATTTACTGTAGTGACACTGGGCCTCCTACCGGCCGTAGAAACAATGGGCCTTCTACAGGCCGTAGAAACAATGGGCCTTCTATGGGTCGTAGACATAACGGGCCTTCTACGGGTCGTATCATCAATGGGCGTTATATGGCCGGATGATCGATCGACCAAACAGGGGCCAATAACAGACCGCATTATGGCCGTAAATGGGCTAGAGTTGGAATCGTCCGTTCATGGGCCGACCATAATGGGCCATCGTTAATAGGCCGTATTTGATGACGCTATGAAAATGGCCCAACGTATTAATGGGCCACAAACAGGCCGACTGTAACAACGGCTGAATTTGGCCCACAAGCAGAAAATCACAGTAACGGGCCGTAAGTAACCGAATGCTAGAAATGAGCCCAAGAATAAATGGGCCCTGAGAAGGTCGAAAAATAACATGGGCTGGAAATGGCCCAATGGAATAATGGGCCCTTAATGGGTATAAAGTGATACACTATTCATTACGGGCCAGTTTCAGCATGGGCCATTAATGGGCAAGAGTTACAAAGGGCCTCATATGGGCCGAAAGACATCATGGGCCATACATGGGCCGGAAGTTAAAATGGGCTGGAATCATATTGGATGGCCCAGATGACGCTACTGGGCCTAATTTGGATAGGCCGTAATGGGCCCTTTGTTTGCGGGCTGTAAATGGGCTATATGTGAACATGCCGTTAACAGGCTTTCTGTGGGCCGGACCACCACCTTTTAACCAAGTCAAACGGGCGGGCCTTTTCACAGGAATGGGCCTCTGTTGGGCCGTGCCACGTGTCGACGTATAATAGGCGCCTTTGGTCCAATGAATGGATGACATCTGTCCCAACGGTGAGATGACACGTGTTTACTCCAGCCAATGATGATTTTACACGTGGAAAATCCCCATTGGTCGGGGTTGTTAACGGGTTATCGGATCCAAAACTGGACCTGATAGCTTAACGGTGTTCCGTTACGGCGGATGCCACGTGTCGGTCACCCTTGACGAAATCACTTCTATGACGCGGGAATTATCGTCATGGAAGTGGCCACTTCCGTGATGATAATTTTGGTAATGTCATGGAACACTTCTACGACAACACAGGTATGACTATCTTGATTCTGTCATAAAATCATCATGGACATTCATGCATGAAAGAAAATGTGACCTACTATGACAGACACGTATCATCAAGGAAGTGTAATTTTTTTGTAGTGATGATGGAGACTATGATTCCCCCACAAGTCAGGATGAGACTCCGGACGAAAAAAAGGAGAGGTCCCAAAACAAAGGAGATAAAAAGAGAGAAGGGGCAATGCTATTATCCTTTTACCACACTTATGCTTCAAAGTGGCAACGTGATCTTCATGAGACAGAGTCTCCTATGTTGCCACTTTCATATACTAATGGGAATTTTTCGTTATAGATCTTGGCTTGTATATTCCCATGACGGGCTTCCCCAAATTGCCCTAGGTCTTCGTGAGCAAGCGAGTTGGATGCACACCCACTTAGTTTCTTTTTGAGCTTTCATAAACTTATAGTTCTAGTCCATCCGTTGCATGGGAATCCCTACTCACTCACATTGATATCTATTGATGGGCATCTCCATAGCCCGTTGATACGCCTAGTTGATGTGAGACTATCTCCTTCTTTTTGTCTTCTACATAAGCACCATATTATATTCCACCTATAGTGCTATGTCCATGGCTCACACTCATGTATTGTGTGAAAGTTGAAAAGGTTTGAGAATACTAAAGTAAGAAACAATTGCTTGGCTGAAACCGTGGTTGAGCATGGTTTAAATATTTTGTGTGATGAAGATGGAGCATAGCCAAACTATATGATTTTGTAGGGATAAGCTTTGTTTGGCGAGGTTATTTTGAGAAGATATAATTGCTTTATTAGTATGCTTGAAGCATTATTGTTTTTATGTCAATATTAAACTTTTGTTTTGAATCTTATGGGTCTGAATATTTGATACGTCCATTTTGCATCATGCTTTTATATCAATATTTATTGCATTATGGGCTGTTATTACACATTATATCTGAATATCTATGGCTATTCTCCCTTATTTTACAAGGTTTACCATTAAGAGGGGGAATGCCGGCAGCTGGAATTCTAGCTAGAAAAGGAGCAAACGTTGGAAACCTATTCTGCACAACTCCAAAAGTTCTGAAACTCCACGAAACAACTTTTTGGATTTAATAAGAATTTATGAGCGAAAGAAATAGGCCAGGGGGCCCACACCTTGTCCAGGAGACAGGGGGCGCGCCCCCCTGTAGGGCGTGACCTCCTATCTCCTGGGCCCCCTGGTGGGCCTCCGGCGTCCATCTTCTGCTATATCATCACTTTTACACTGGAAAAAATTGTGGGCAAGCTTACGGGACGAAACTCCACCGCCACGAGGGAGAACCTTGGCGGAATCAATCTAGGGCTCTGGCGGAGCTCTTCTGCCGGGGACACTTCCCTCCGGGAGGGGGAAATCATCACCAACATCATCACCAACGATCCTCTCATCGGGAGGGGGTCAATCTCCATCAACATCTTCACCAGCACCATATCCTCTCAAAACCCTAGTTCATCTCTTGTATCCAATCTTGTATCAAAACCACAAATTGGTACATGTGGGTTGCTAGTAGTGTTGATTACTCCTTGTAGTTGACGCTAATTGGTTTACTTGGTGGAAGATCATATGTTCAGATCCTTTATGGATATTATTACTCCTCTGATTATGAACATGAATATGCTTTGTGAGTAGTTATGTTTGTTCCTGAGGACATGGGTGAAGTCTTGCTATTAGTAGTTATGTGAATTTGGTATTCGTTCGATATTTTGATGAGATGTATGTTGTCTTTCCTCTAGTGGTGTTATGTGAATGTCGACTACATGACACTTCACCATTATTTGGGCCTAGAGGAAGGCATAGGGAAGTAATAAGTAGATGATGGGTTGCTAGACTGACAGAAGCTTAAACCCTAGTTTATGCGTTGCTTCGTTAGGGGTTGATATGGACCCATATGTTTAATGCTGTGGTTAGGTTTACCTTAATACTCCTTTTTGTAGTTGCGGATGCTTGCAATAGGAGTTAATCATAAGTGGGATGCTTGTCCATGTTAGGGCAGTACCCAAGGGCCGGTCTACCCATGTATCAAATTATCAAAGTACCGAACGCGAATCTTATGAACGTGATGAAAACTAGCTTGACGATAATTCCCAATGTATCCTCTAGAGCTCCTTTTTCATTATTAGAATTTGTCCAGGCTTATCCTTTGCTACATAAAGGATTGGGACACCTTGCTGCACTATATTTACTTTATTTACCTTTTGCTCGTTACTATTTATCTTATCACAAAACTATCTATCACCTACTATTTCAGTGCTTGCAGAGAAAACCTTACTGAAAACCGCTTATCATTTCCTTATGCTCCTCGTTGGGTTTGACAGTCTTACTTATCGAAAGGACTACGATAGATCCCCCATAATTGTGGGTCATCAAGACTCTTTTCTGGGACCGTTGCCGGGAAGCGTAGCGCTTTTGGTGAGTGGAACTTGGTAAGGAAACATTTATATAGTGTGCTGAAACTTTCTGTTACTTGTCACTATGGAAACTAATCCTTTGTGGGGATTGTTTGGAGTATCTTCACCCCAACCAGAAGATCAAAGAGATGCTCCTCAACCTACTGAACTTTATGAAAATATTCACTTTGAGATTCCTTTGGGTATGATAGAAAAACTGCTAGCTAATCCTTTTGCAGGAGACGGAACATTGCCTCCCGATTAACACCTTATCTTTGTGGATGAAGTTTGTGGATTATTTAAGCTTGCAGGTATTCCCGATGATGTTGTCAAAAGGAAGGTCTTCCCTTTATCTTTGAAGGGAGATGCAATGACATGGTATAGGATATGTGATGATACGAGATCTTGGAATTATAAACGACTGAAGTTGGAATTTCACCAGAAGTTCTATCCTATGCATCTTGTTCATTGTGATCGTAATTACATATATAATTTCTGGCCTCGCAAAGTAGAAAGCATCGCTCAAGCTTGGGGGAGGCTTAAGTCAATGTTATATTCATGCCCCAATCATGAGCTCTCTCGGGAAATGATTATTCAGAATTTTTATGCTCGACTTTCTCTTGATAATCGCAACTTGCTCGATACTTCCTGTGCTGGTTCCTATATGCTGAAGACTATTGATTTCAAATAGGACTTATTGGAAAGAATTAAACACAACTCTGAAGATTGGGGTTCCGACGATGGTAAGGAGTCAGGTATGACACCTAAGTTCGATTGTGTTAAATCTTTTATGGATACCAATGCTTCTCGTGGATTTAGCTCTAAGTATGGACTTGACTCTGAAATAGTAGCTAATTTTTGTGAAACTTTTGCTACTGACGTTGATCTCCCTATAGAGAAGTGGTTTAAATATAATCCTCCTATTGAAGTGGAAGTAGTTGCACCTATTACAGTCGAAGATAAGACTATTACATATAGTGATCCTATTATTCCTACTGCTTATGTCGAGAAACCTCCTTTTCCTGTTAGGATAAAAGATCATGCTAAAGCTTCGACTGTTGTTCGTAAGAGTAATACTAGGACCCATACACCTCCTGAGCAAATTAATGTTGAACCTGGTATTGCTATGATTAAAGATCTCTTGGATGAGGACTTACATGGGCATGTTATCTCTTTCATGGTGAAACTGCTAATATTGCTAGACCCGATACTAAGACACGTAGACCTGTTGTAGGCACGCCTGTTATTTCTCTTAAAATAGGAGATCATTGTTATCATGGTTTATGTGATATGGGTGCTAGTGCTAGTGCGATACCTTACGATCTTTATAAAGAAATTATGCACGATATTGCACCTGTTGAATTAGAAGACATTGATGTTACTACTAAGCTTGCTAATAGGGACACCATTAAACCTATTAGTATTGTTAGAGATGTTGAAGTCTTGTGTGGGAAGATTAAATACCCTGCTGATTTTCTTGTTCTTGCTTCCACACAAGATGATTTTTGTCCCATTATTTTTGGTAGACCCTTCTTGAATACTGCTAGTGCAAAGATTAATTGTAAAAGGAAGGTCGTCACTATTGGCATAGATGATATGTCTCATGAGTTCAATTTTGCTAAGTTTAGTAGACAACCTCGTGAAAGGGAATCACCTAGTAAGGACGAGATTATTGGTCTTGCTTCCATTGTTGTTCCTCCAACTGATCCGTTAGCACATTATTTGTTAGGTCATGAAAACGATATGTTTATGAAGGAAAGGGAAGAAATAGATGAAGTATTCCTTAAACAGGAACCTATGTTGAAACATAACCTTCCCGTTGAAATTCTTGGGGATCCCCCTCCACCCAAGGGTGATCCCGTGTTTGAACTCAAACCATTACCTGATAATCTTAAGTATGCTTATCTGGATGAAAAAGAAATATATCCTATTATTATTAGTGCTAACCTTTCAGAGAAAGAAGAAGAAAGATTATTGAAAACTCTGAAGAAGCACCGAGCCGCTATTGGATATACTCTGGATGATCTAATGGGCATTAGTCCCACATTATGCCAACACAAAATTTCTGTGGAGAAAGATGCCAAACCAGTTAGAGATCCTCAAAGACGATTAAATCCCAAAATGAAGGAAGTGGTAAGGAAGGAGATTCTAAAGCTCCTTGAGGCAGGTATTATTTGTCCCGTTGCTGATAGTGAATGGGTAAGCCTTGTCCATTGTGTCCCTAAAAAGGGAGGTATTACCGTTGTTCCTAATGATAAAGATGAATTGATCCCGCAAAGAATTATTACAGGTTATAGGATGGTAATTGATTTCTGTAAGTTAAATAAAGCTACTAAGAAAGATCATTACCCTTTACCTTTTATTGATCAAATGCTAGAAAGACTATCCAAACACACACATTTTTGCTTTCTAGATGGTTATTCTGGCTTCTCTCAAATACTTGTGTCCGCGAAGGATCAATCTAAAACTACTTTTACCTGCCCTTTTGGTACTTTTGCTTATAGACGTATGCCTTTTGGTTTATGTAATGCACCTGCTACCTTTCAAAGATGCATGATGGCTATATTTTCTGATTTTTGTGAAAAGATTTGTGAGGTATTCATGGATGACTTCTCTGTGTACAGATCCTCTTTTGATGATTGTTTGAGAAACCTTGATCGAATTTTGCAGAGATGCGAAGACACTAGTCTCGTCCTGAATTGGGAAAAGTGTCACTTTATGGTTAAAGAAGGCATTGTCTTGGGGCACAAGATCTCCGAGAGAGTTATTGAAGTTGATAAAGCCAAGGTTGATGCTATTGAAAAGATGCCATGTCCCAAGGACAAAAAAGGTATAAGAAGTTTCCTTGGTCACGCCGGTTTTTGTAGGAGGTTCATTAAGGACTTTTCTGAAATCTCTAGGCCTATGACTAATTTATTGCAAAAAGATATTCCTTTTGTCTTTGATGATGATTGTGTAGAAGGTTTTTGAAACACTTAAGAAAGCTTTGATCACTGCACCTATTGTTCAGCCACCTGATTGGAATTTACCTTTTGAAATTATGTGCGATGCTAGTGATTATGCTATATGTGCTATTTTAGGGCAAAGACTCGATAAGAAATTGAATGTTATCCAGTATGCTAGTAAGACTCTTGATACTGCCCAGAGAAATTATGCTACTACTGAAAAAGAGTTCTTAGCAGTTGTGTTTGCATGTGATAAGTTTAGACCTTATATTGTTGATTCTAAAGTTACTATTCACACTGATCATGCTGCTATTAAATATCTTATGGAAAAGAAAGATGCTAAGCCTAGACTCATTAGATGGGTTCAATTGCTCCAAGAATTTGACTTGCATATTATTGATAGAAAGGGAGCTGAGAACTCCATTGCAGACAACTTGTCTAGGTTAGAGAATGTTCTTGATGACCCACTGCCTATTAATGATAGTTTTCCTGATGAACAATTAGCGGTTGTCAATGCTTCTCGTACTGCTCCTTGGTACGCTGATTATGCTAATTACATTGTTGCTAATATATACCGCCTAGTTTCACATACCAGCAAAATAAAAAGTTCTTTTATGATTTAAGACATTACTTCTGGGATGATCCACACCTTTATAAAGAAGGAGTAGATGGTATTATTAGACGTTGTGTGCCTGAGCATGAACAGGAAAAAATCCTACGCAAGTGTCACTCTGAATCCTATGGAGGACACCACGCTGGAGATAGAACTGCACACAATGTACTACAATCTGGTTTTTATTGGCCTACTCTCTTCAAAGATGCTCGTAAGTTTGTCTTATCTTGTGACGAATGTGAAAGAATAGGTAACATTAGTAGACGTCAAGAAATGCCTATGAATTACTCTCTTGTTATTGAACCATTTGATGTTTGGGGCTTTGATTATATGGGACCTTTTCCTGCCTCCAATGGTTATACACATATTCTAGTTGCTGTTGATTACGTTACTAAGTGGGTAGAAGCTATTCCAACTAGTAGTGATGATCATAACACTTCTATTAAAATGCTTAAAGAAGTTATTTTCCGTGGTTTGGAGTCCCTAGATATCTTATGACTGATGGTGGTTCACACTTTATTCATGGTGCTTTCCGTAAGATGCTTGCTAAGTATGATTTCAATCATAGAATCACATCTCCTTATCACCCACAGTCTAGTGGTCAAAAGTAGAGTTGAGCAATAGAGAGCTCAAATTAATTTTGCAAAAGACTGTGAGTAGATCTAGAAAGAATTGTTCCAAAAAACTTGATGATGCATTATGGGCCTATAGAATTGCACACAAAAATCCTATGGGTATGTCTCCATATAAGATGGTTTATGGAAAAGCATGTCATTTACCTCTTGAACTTGAACATAAAGCATATTGGGCTATTAAAGAGCTCAATTATGACTTCAAACTTGCCGGTGAGAAGAGGTTGTTTGATATTAGCTCAATTGATGAATGGAGAACCCAAGCATATGAGAATGCCAAGCTTTTCAAAGAAAAAGGCAAACGCTGGCATGATAAGAGGATACAAAAGCGTGAGTTTAACGTAGGAGATTATGTGTTATTATTCAACTCTCATTTAAGATTTTTTGCAGGAAAACTTCTCTGAAAATGGGAAGGTCCCTACGTTATCGAGGAGGTCTATCATTCTGGTGCTATAAAAATCAACAACTTCGAAGGCACAAATTCGAGGATGCTAAACGGTCAAAGAATTAAACATTACATTTCAGGTAATCCTATCAATGTTGAAACTAATATTATTGAAACCATAACCCCTGAGGAATACATAAGAGACACTTTCCATAACGTTCTAGACTCCAAAAAGGCATAGGTATGTGGTATGGTAAGTAAACTGACTCCAAAACAACTCTAATGGCAATTTTTATGAGTTTTGGATTATTTAAGAATTTTAGGAAGAAAGAAGTAGTCCGAAAGGGACACGAGGCTCCCACGAGAGAGGAGGCCGCGCCCCCCTGTAGGGCGCGCCCCCTGTCTCGTGGGCACCTCGTGTGCCTCCCAGACTCTGTTTTCTTGTATGTTGCGTATTTTGGTCGGTAAAAATTCATTATATATACTCCCGAAGGTTTTGACCACCGTATCACTTAATTATCCTCTGTTTTCGTTTCGAGCTGTTCCTATTGCAGAATAAAGCAAGATGTTCTCTCAGGAGTCAGTTGGGGAGAGCCAGGTGTCTCACCTAACGTTAGGTCCAGGAGCAAATAGTGATGCCTATCACTTTGGACCATCAACGGAGGATGAGATGGAGGCTGATTTGAAAAGGATAGATTCCATGGAGGAAGATCAAGAAGTTACCTCTCATCTCCAAGCAGAATTCACTATGGGGGAACTACCTAGCCTGGCCGTCCCTGCTTCGGTCATCCCTTCCAACTCTAGTTCTTTCTTATGAAAATATGAAAAAGAGTTTCACTTGTTCTCCAGAAGCTATGCAGCATCCTTGGGTAAAAGGAGCCTTGGCCGTTACGGGCAAGCTCCATAAAGAAATTATGGACCTCAAACAACAAGTCAATAAGCTCGAGGAGGAGAACCGTATCCTGAAGGGCACCATCGCCAAGAAGATCATCACACCGACTGTGAAGAAGGAGAAATAATCACATGGGTATGGGCACTCCCCTTGGCAACTGCCAAGCTTGGGGGAGGTGCCCCGGTATCGTATCACCATCACACTCCTATTTTTACCGCTTTATTTAGTTCGATCCTTTTAGTAGTATCTTGATCTATTAGTTCGAAGTTTTGATATCAAGTAGTTTTGAGTTTTGCATTGTGATCTCTCGAGTCCGTGTGCTATCTATAATAAAGATTAGTGTTGAGTCAAGGGCTTTTCTATGTTGCTATGATCTTGAGAAAGTAGAAAGAATAAAAGAGTTCATATTGATCTTATGGATAGTGATAACTTCACACATAGAAAGTATGAGGCATAAAAATTGTTGAGAGTTGATTGCACTTAGCCTTGGTCATCGTTGCAATTAATAGGAAGTGATAAGGGAAGAGGGGTTCACATATAAATATATTATCTTGGACATCTTTTATGATTGTGAAGCACTCGTTAAGTATGACATGCTAAAAGAGTTGATGTTGGACAAGGAAGACAATGTAATGGTTTATGTTTTCTGACATCTCAGTTAAAGTATATTGTCATTGACCTTCCAAACATGTTGAGCTTGCGTTTCCCTCATGCTAGCCAAATTACTTGCACCAAGTAGAGATACTACTTGTGCTTCCAAATATCCTTAAACCCAGTTTTGCCATGAGAGTCCACCATACCTACCTATGGATTGAGTAAGATCCTTCAAGTAAGTTGTCATCGGTGCAAGCAATAAAAATTGCTCTCTAAGTATGTATGACTTATTAGTGCGGAGAAAATAAGCTCTGTACGAACTTGTTGTGGAAGTAATAAAAGCAACAGACTGCATAATAAAGGTCCACATACAAGGGGCAATATAAAGTGACGTACTTTCGTACTAAGACTTTATGCATCAACCCTAAACGCGCATGACAACCTCTGCTTCTGTCGGGGAAACTGATCCACGAACACCTATGGGACCGGCGGACCGAGCCCCTTTCGGTTCGGCGGAGGGCGGAGGTCGCACGAAGAGCGGATCGAGGCAGTGCACACGAGCAGTTTACCCAGCTTCGGAGCTCTCCGGAGAGATAATACTCCTACTGCATCTAAGTGTATATTGTGTTTTTGCTCAGGAGCGACCAGTGCTACCAAACTGAGCGTGGGAGCGTTCCTAACTTCGAATGAGTCGAACCCCCTCTACGTTGCGCATGGGCCTCCTTTTATACGCTCAAGGGGTCACCGACAGGTGGCAACGCAGACAAAAAGGGGTAAAAATGGAAAAGAATGCGGTAGGTACAGCTACCTATACTGTAGCCACAATGTATCATACCTAACTCTGACGGCAGGGGACAAGGGCATTAAATTCCCGTCTGTGTCGCCCAAACAGTGCAAACAGAGACCGTCAGGGGCGCCACCGATCGCCACGATGGCCTTCTCGTCAGCGCTGCTCGCCACCGTGCACCCCTGGCTGCACAGCCTCTCGCCACGCGTGCCCGAGAGGGCCCCTGAGCGACACGTGGGTGGATGTGCTGGAGCGCGGGTGCGGTGTGGCCGCTTGCCGTGGCAAGTGCCTTGCCGTGGTCGTTGTCTTTTCGGGCTCGGGAGCTTGTCGTTCACCGAGCCTTGCCGGGACACATGGCGTGTTGCGGCAAGCTTTCTTGAGACGCCTTGATTGGCCTTCCCCGCAAGCTCCTCTTGCCGGGGCCTTGTCTTCCAAGTTTGAGTACTTTGTTCTTGAATGGCTTCCCGGCAAGCTCCTCTTGCCGGGGTCTTGTCTCCTGGGGAGCCACGGAGGATCGTGGCGGTCACCTGGCGAGCCTTGCCGCGGGGTGCTGCAACTGGCCGTGCACAAGTTTGGGATACTAGGGTACCCCTACTCTAGTACACCGACAGCTTCCCTCTGCGAAGGGCCTATCTTTTACTTTATGTTTTTACTTTATGCTTGAGTCAAGGTGATGCTCACCTTTCCCTTTTTCTTTTTATCCTTTGGCAAGCTCCCCGTGTTTGAAAGATCATGATACATATATCCAATTGGATGTAAGTTGGCATAGGCTATTATTGTTGACATCACCTAAAGGTGAATACGTTGGGAGGCAACACAAGAAGCCCCTATCTTTCTCAGTGTCCGGCTGAAACTCTATAACCACAAATATTGCGTGAGTGTTAACAATTATGGGAGACTACAAGATAGTTGAGTATGTGAGCTTGTTGAAAAACTCTATTATTGACTCTTTCTGATGTTACAATAAATTGCAATTGCTTCAATGACTGAGATTATAGTTTGTTAGTTCCCAATGAAGTTTTTGAACCGTACTTGACATTGTGAATTGTTTATTACTTGAGCATAGGAAATCATATGACAAAATCCATATACGTTGCTGTTATTAGAATGATCATGATGGCCTCATGTCCCTATTTTATTTTTTATCGACACCTCTATCTCTAAACATGTGGACATATTTTTCGATTTCGGCTTCCGCTTGAGGACAAGCGAGGTCTAAGCTTGGGGGAGTTGATACGTCCATTTTGCATCATGCTTTTATATCAATATTTATTGCATTATGGGCTGTTATTACACATTATATCTCAATAGTTATGGCTATTCTCCCTTATTGTACAAGGTTTACCATGAAGAGGGGGAATGCCGGCCGCTGGAATTCTGGCTGGAAAAGGAGCAAACGTTGGAAACCTATTCTGCACAACTCCAAAAGTCCTGAAACTCCATAAAACAACCTTTTGGATTTAATAAGAATTTATGAGTGAAAGAAATAGGCCAGGGGGCCCACACCCTGTCCAGGAGACAGGGGGCGCCCCCCTGTAGGGCGCGGCCTCCTATCTCCTGGGCCCCTTGGTGGGCCTCCGGCGTCCATCTTCTGCTATATCATCACTTCTACCCTGGAAAAAATCATGGGCAAGCTTACGGGACGAAACTCTGCCGCCACGAGGCGGAACCTTGGCGGAATCAATCTAGGGCTCTGGCGGAGCTGTTCTACCGGGGACACTTCCCTCCAGGAGGGGGAAATCATCACCAACGTCATCACCAACGATCCTCTCATCGGGAGGGGGTCAATCTCCATCAACATCTTCACCAGCACCATCTCCTCTCAAAACCCTAGTTCATCTCTTGTATCCAATCTTGTATCAATACCACAAATTGGTACCTGTGGGTTGCTAGTAGTGTTGATTACTCCTTGTAGTTGATGCTAATTGGTTTACTTGGTGGAAGATCATATGTTAAGATCCTTTATGCATATTATTACTCCTCTGATTATCAACATGAATATGCTGTGTGAGTAGTTACGTTTGTTCCTGAGGACACGGGGGAAGTCTTGCTGTTAGTAGTCATGTGAATTTGGTATTCGTTCGATATTTTGATGAGATGTATGTTGTCTTTCCTCTAGTGGTGTTATGTGAACGTCGACTACATGACACTTCACCATTATTTGGGCCTAGAGGATGGCATAGGGAAGTAATAAGTAGATGATGGGTTGCTAGAGTGACAGAAGCTTAAACCCTAGTTTATGCGTTGCTTTGTTAGGGGTTGATATGGACCCATATGTTTAATGATGTGGTTAGGTTTACCTTAATACTCCTTTTTGTAGTTGCGGATGCTTGCAATAGGGGTTAATCATAAGTGGGATGCTTGTCCATGTTAGGGCAGTACCCAAGTGCCGGTCTACCCACATATCAAATTATCAAAGTACCGAACGCGAATCTTATGAACGTGATGAAAACTAGCTTGACGATAATTCCCAATGTGTCCTCGGGAGCTCCTTTTTCATTATTAGAATTTGTCCAGGCTTATCCTTTGCTACATAAAGGATTGGGCCACCTTGCTGTACTTTATTTACTTTATTTACCTTTTGCTCGTTACTATTTATCTTATCACAAAACTATTTATCACCTACTATTTCAGTGCTTGCAGAGAAAACCTTACTGAAAACCGCTTATCATTTCCTTCTGCTCCTCATTGGGTTCGACACTCTTACTTATCGAAAGGACTACGAAAGATCCCCTATACTTGTGGGTCATCAATATTCATGCCATTATAAAGAAGATTACATTGATAAATAGGTTTGGTACCATTCCACATCAAAATTTCTATTTTTACATTTACCTACTCAAGGACGAGCAGGAATTAAGCTTGGGGATGCTTGATACGTCTCCAACGCATCTATAATTTTTATTGTTCCATGCTATTATATTATCCATCTTGGATGTTTTATATGCATTTATATGCTATTTTGTATGATTTTCGGGACTACCCTATTAACCTAGAGCCTAGTGCCAGTTTTTGTTTTTTTCCTTGTTTTTGAGTTTTACAGAAAAGGAATACCAAACGGAGTCCAAATGACCTGAAAATTTACGGTGATTTCTTATGGACCAGAAGAAGCCCCCGAAGAAAAAGATTTGGGCCAGAAGAGTCCCGACTCAACCACAAGGGTGGAGGGCGCGCCCTACCCCCCAGGAGGGTGCTCCGGTCTTGTCATTGACTGGTGGACCCCGCCCCCCTACGTGAAACTGATGCCAAAAACTCCTATAAATACAGAAACACCCAAAAAGAAACCTAGATCGACAGTTCCGCCGGCCGCAAGCCTCTGTAGCCACTAAAAACAAATCGAGACCCTGTCTCAGCTCCCTGCCGGAGAGGGGAATCATCACCGGTAGCCATCTTCATCATCTCGGTGCTCTCCATGACAAGGAGGGAATAGTCCACCCTCAGGGTTGAGGGCATGTACCGGTAGCTATGTGTTTGATCTCTCTCTCTCTCTCTCTCTCTCTCTCTCTCTCGTGTTCTTGATATGGCACGATCTTGATGTACCGCGAGTTTTGCTATTATAGTTGGATATTATATTGTTTCCCCCCCTGTACCTTCTTGTAATGGATTGAGTTTTTCCTTTGAAGTTATCTTATCGGATTGAGTCTTTAAGGATTTGAGAACACTTGATGTCTGTCTTGCATGTGCTTATCTGTGGTGACAATGGGATATTCACATGATCCACTTGATGTATGTTTTAGTGATCAACTTGCGGGTTCTGTGACCTTGTGAACCTATGCATAGGGGTTGGCACACATTTTCATCTTGACTCTTCAGTAGAAACTTTGGGGAACTGTTTGAAGTTCTTTGTGTTGGTTTGAATAGATGAATCTGAGATTGTGTGATGCATATCGTATAATCAAACCCATAGATACTTGTCGTGACATTGGAGTATCTAGGTGACATTAGGGTTTTGGTTGATGTGTCTCTTGATGTGTTATTTTAGTATGAACTCTATGGTTGTTTGTGACACTTATAGGAATAGCCCAATAGATCAATCAGAAATAATAGCTTTGAGGTGGTTTCTTACCCTACAATAATCTCTTCATTTGTTCTCTGCTATTAGTAACCTTCGAGTGACTCTTTGTTGCACGTTGAGGGATTGTTATATGAGCCAATTATATAATCATTGTTGAGAGAACTTGCACTAGTGAAAGTATGAACCCCATGCCTTGTTTTGAAGCATTGCAATACCATTTTCGCTCACTTTTGTTACCTGCTACCTTACTGTTTAATATTTTCATATTACAAAAACCTATATCTATCATCCATATTACACTTGTATCACTATCTCTTCGCCGAACTAGTGCACCTATACAATTTGCCATTGTATTGGGTGTGTTGGGGACACAAGAGACTCTTTGTTATTTGGTTGCATGGTTGTTTGAGAGAGACCATCTTCATCCGACGCCTACCAAGGATTGATAAACATTAGGTCATCCACTTGAGGGAAATGTTCTACTGTCCTACAAAACTCTGCGCTTGGAGGCCCAACACAAGTCTACAAGAAGAAGGTTGCGTAGTAGACATCAAGAAGCTACACGCATACAAGTGTGAAGGTTCCGAATGCATTGCTAAGTGGCCCTGGACCTCCTTTTATAGCTTAAGGGGTGACCACAGTGGCAAAACAGTCTTTACCTAATGATTAGATAACTAACAGTGCTATCATACCTAACTCTAAGAGTTACGACAAGGTGCATTAAATGCACTGTTAGGTGTCATGCTGAGGATGCAGCCCGGCAAGCCTGCCATGCCGCTTAATCATCCCCTGCTTATCTGCTTGGCACGCCTCTGGACGAGTGTCATATGAAGGTAATCTATCATCCAAATGGATGCCACGTGCTTAGTGGAAGCCACTTAATCACTTGTGGGCTTGACACCACATTCATAAGTGATTTGCGTTGCGATGCGGTGGAGCGGTGGCGCCTTGGCGGGGAGATTCGCCCTCTGCAGACCCGGCAAGCTTGCCAGGGAAATCTTGGATTTTACCCTGGGAGGGTCTCGACCTAGCCAGGCACTCCTGCCTGGCAAGGGAGGCCTTCCTAAGGTGATGCTCTTCTTTCATGTCTTGTCTTGGTATTCTTGATCCGCCGTTTGATCTTACTAAGAGTTGTTTCTTTGTCTTGGCCTCTCGTTGCATGTTGGTGTAGCTATTTGATGTGTATATGTCTGGTTAACAAGCATAAATATTTGTTGTACTGACAGTTTCAGACAAAGCAGCATACACAGAATATAAGTGTGCGAAACTACACAACACTAGCAACACTTGTAATGTGCATGACATGAGAACATAATTGTATATTTAATTGAAACTGAAATCAACATAGAGCAAGTTACAACAGCAAACCAGTTAAAGAAACAGGTTTAAAACATGCATCTTGTGCCATTGGAGTTTTAATTGCATCCTTCAAATTTGAGATTAGTTGGTATGAGTAAATACAGTGATGCAAGAGCAAAGGAGTATGAACCATAGCTACGGAACCTGACATGAGAACAATTGTTCTTCCGCTTTAAGCGTTGACTTGGGGTTCGGACTGGTTGTCCTCATGCTTTGGGCACTGTAGTTGCCTTACTAACTGCTCGTGTTTGGGTGCTCTATGGTGGAGATGGTGCTGTGTCAACTAGAACTGGGTTACTATCTGCTGGTGTTGGGTTAGAAGGGATGTAGCTGGGTCTCTCTCCAACTAGGTAGGGGTATAATCTGCATGAGTCTGGGTTATGTGGGGTTGCTAGTTCATGGGCAAGGACAACCGTGGTTATATCTGCATCAACGGGTAGCACAATGTTTCCTGAAGATAGTGCTTTTACTCCCATAGATACTAACATCACCTCCTCTAGTTTAAATGGCTGATAAACAGGAAAAGTAATTGAATGTACGGACATTGTATGATAGATAAGTGCAATGGATAGTAGGGAATAAAATAGAGCATGAAATAATTCACATTTATGTTGTCTAACCAAAAGGATAGCATGACACAATTTCACATATATGATGTCTAACTAAACAGGATAGCATGACACAGTTTCACATATATGATGGTGAAAGTGCAACTAATCCCTGGGTGGTTTTGGTAATTCAAAACAACATATAGCTCATTGAACTAATATCCATTCAAGTTAAATATTTCAGGAAGTTCAATGATTGGCATGGCATGGACTAGAGATGTGGATCCCTCAAAATGCTAAGGACAAAGATTGGCAAAGGCTCAAGACTCTTCATTTTCATTTCAGTGATCCAAGATCACATTGAGTCCATAGGGAAGCCAATACTAGGGGATGAGTGAGGGAGTCCTGGATTAGGGGGTCCTCGGACAGCCGGACTATGTACTAGTGCCGGATTGTTGGACTATGAAGATACAAGATTGAAGACTTCATCCCGTGTCCGGGTGGGACTCTCCTTTGCGTGGAAGGCAAGCTTGGCGATTCGGATATGTAGATTTCCTTCTCTGTAACCGACTCTGTGTAACCCTAGCCCCCTCCGGTGTCTATATAAATCGGAGGGTTTAGTCCGTAGGACAAGAACAATCATAATCATAGGCTAGCTCTAGGGTTTAGCCTCTACGATCTCGTGGTAGATCAACTCTTGTAATACTCATATCATCAAGATCAATCAAGCAAGAAGTAGGGTATTACCTCCATAGAGAGGGCCCGAACCTGGGTAAACATTGTGTCCCCCGCCTCCTCTTACCATTAGCCTTAGACGCACAGTTCGGGACCCCCTACCCGAGATCCGCCAGTTTTGACAGCGACATTGGTGCTTTCATTGAGAGTTCCACTGTGTCGTCACCATAAGGCTTGATGGCTCCTTCAATCATCCAGAACAAGGCGATCCATGGTAAGGTGTCCCTCCCCGGACAGATCTTCGTATTCGGTGACTTCGCACTGCGGGCCAACTCGCTTGGCCATCTGGAGCAGATCGACAGCTACGCCCCTGGCCATCAAGTCAGGTTTGGAAGCCTAAACTACACTACCGGTCGGGCCCTTGGGCGACGTGCTAAATTCGTTGAAATCCCTCTTCCTGTCAAGATCTGCAAGACAAATCGGAAAACAAAGCAGGACAGTCAAGATCGATCTACGGATCATGGGGGCACGCCCCAATGTGTGACGATGACCGCGACGCCGGATATACTAAATACAAATCCGGTCGGGCCAAATACAACATACCAGACTCATTTGAACTTCGTCGTGATGTAGCCCGGCATAGAGGCACCGCACACCCACTATGCTTCACTGACGAAGTAATGGAGCATGAATTCCCAGAAGGATTTAAGCCCGTGAATATCGAGCCCTATGATGGGACTATAGACCCTGCTGTATGGATAGAATATTTCCTTCTCCACATTCACATGTCCCGCGGGGATGACCTACATGCCATCAAGTACCTCCCACTAAAAATCAAGGGACCAGCTCGGCATTGGCTGAATAGTTTGCTGGCAAACTCCATTGGAACTTGGGAGAACATGGAAGACGCATTCATAGATAACTTCCAGGGCACTTATGTGCGACCACCGGATGCTGATGATTTAAGTCGCATAACCCAACAGCCCGGAGAGTCAGCCAGGACATTCTGGACTCGGTTCCTAACTAAAATGAACTAAATTGTTGACTGTCTGTATGCCGAAGCCCTAGCGGCCTTTAAGCATAACATCTGTGACGAATGGCTTGCCTGACACCTCGGCCAAGAGAAGCCGAAGTTCATGGTAGCCCTCACGACACTCATGACCAGCTTTTGTGCGGGCGAGGTTAGATGGCTGGCTCATAGCAACAACACATCAAGAAATCCTGGCACCTCAGATGCCAGAGATAGCAACGGCAAGCCCCGACGCAACAGACACAAGCATCGCAATAATGGCGATAACCCCGAAGACACGGTCGTCAATGTCTGATTCAGTGGCTGTAAGTCTGGACAGTGGAAAAAGCCATTCCAAAGAAACAATCCGGGCCCGTCCAGTCTGGACCGCATACTCGATCGTTCATCTCAAATTCACGGCACCCCCGATAAACCAGCCAACCACACCAACAGAGAATGTTGGGTGTTCAAATAGGCCGGAAAGTTGAATGCCGAAAATAAGGAAAAGGGGCCGCATAGTGATGATGACGAGGGGCTCCGGCTGCCGAACACAGGAGAACGGAAGAAATTTCCTCCCAAAGTAAAAACGGTAAATATGATAAACGCAACCCATATTCCAAAGCGGGAACGGAAGCGTGTACTAAGGGACTCTACGCGATGGAGCTAGTCGCCCCAAAGTTCAACCCATGGTCTTCTTGTCCGATCACCTTTGATCGCAGGGACCATCCGACCAATATCTGTCATGGCGGTTCGGCCACGCTGGTCCTCGACTCCATCATTGACAGATTCCACCTCACACGAGTCCTTATGGATGGTGGAAGCAGCCTGAACTTGCTCTATTAGGATACCGTGCGCAAAATGGGCATCGATCCCTACCAAAACAACTTTAAAGGTGTCATACCAGGTGTAGAGGCCTGTTGCATGGGCTCAATCACACTGGCCGTAGTCTTCGGATCTCCGGACAACTTCTGAAGTGAGGAGTTAATGTTCGATATCGTCCCCTTCCGCAGTGGCCATCACGCACTGCTCGGACGAACCGCATTTTCCAGATTCAATGCATTACCACATCATGCATACCTCAAGCTCAAGATGTGATGACCCACAAGTATAGGGGATATATCGTAGTCCTTTCGATAAGTAAGAGTGTCGAACCCAACGAGGAGCAGAAGGAAATGATAAGCGGTTTTCAGTAAGGTTTTCTCTGCAAGCACTGAAATAGTAGGTGATAGATAGTTTTGTGATAAGATAAATAGTAACGAGCAAAAAGTAAATAAAGTAAATAAAGTGCAGCAAGGTGGCCCAATACTTTAGGTAGCAAAGTATAAGCCTGGACAAATTCTAATAATGAAGAAGGAGCTCCCGAGGACAGGTTGGGAATTATCGTCAAGCTAGTTTTCATCACGTTCGTAAGATTCGCGTTCGGTACTTTGATAATTTGATATGTGGGTGGACCGGTACTTTGGTAATGCCCTAACATGGACAAGCATCCCACTTATGATTAACCCCTATTGCAAGCATCCACACCTACAAAAAGGAGTATTAAGGTAAACCTAACCACAACATTAAACATATGGGTCCATATCAACCCCTAATGAAGCAACGCATAAACTAGGGTTTAAGCTTCTGTCACTCTAGCAACCCATCATCTACTTATTACTTCCCTATGCCTTCCTCTAGGCCCAAATAATGGTGAGGTTTCGTGTAGTTGACGTTCACATAACACCACTAGAGGAGAGACAACATACATCTCATCAAAATATCAAACGAATACCAAATTCACATGACTACTAATAGCAAGACTTCACCCATGTCCTCACGAACAAACGTAACTACTCACAAAGTATATTCATGTTCATAATCAGAGGGTTAATAATATGCATAAAGGATCTGAACATATGATCTTCCACCAAGTAAACCAAATAGCATCAACTACAAGGAGTAATCAACACTACTAGTAACCCACAGGTACCAATTTGTGGTTTTGATACAAGATTGGATACAAGAGATGAACTAGGGTTTTGAGAGGAGATGGTGCTGGTGAAGATGTTGAGGGAGATTGACCCCCTCCTGATGAGATGATCGTTGGTGATGACGTTGGTCATGATTTCCCTCTCCCGGAGGGAAGTGTCCCGGCAGAACAACTCCGCCAGAGCCCTAGATTGATTTCGCCAAGGTTCCGCCTCGTGGCGGCGGAGTTTCGTCCCGTAAGCTTGCCCATGATTTTTTCCAGGACAAAACCCTTTATATAGCAGAAGATGGACGTCGGAAGCCCACCAGGGGGCCCAGGAGATAGGGGCGCCCTACAGGGGGGCGCCCCCTGTCTCCTGGACAGGGTGTGGGCCCCCTGGCCTATTTCTTTTACCCAAAAATTCTTATTAAATCTAAAAAGTTGTTTCGTGGAGTCTCAGGTCTTTTGGAGTTGTGCAGAATAGGTTTCCAATGTTTGATCCTTTTCCAGCCAGAATTCCAGCTACTGGCATTCCCCCTCTTCATGGTAAACCTTGTAAAACAAGAGAGAATTGCCATAAGTATTGACATATAATGTGTAATAACAGCCCATAATTCAATAAATATTGATATAAAATCATGATGCAAAATGGATGTATCAACTCCCCCAAGCTTAGACCTCGCTTGTGCTCAAGCGGAAGCCGAAATCAAAGAATATGTCCACATGTTTAGAGATAGAGGTGTCGATAAAAATAAAATACGGATATGAGAGCATCATGATCATTCTAATAACAGCAACATATATGAATTTTGTCATATGATTTCTTACGTTCAAGTAATAAGCAATTCACAATGTCAAGTATGGTTCAAAAAAACTTCATTGGGAACTAAGGAACTATAATCTCAGTCATTGAAGCAATTGCAGTTTATCATAACATTAGAAAGAGTCAATAATAGAGCTTTTCAACAAGATCACATACTCAACTATCTCGTAGTCCCCTATAATTGTTAACACTCACGCAATACTTGTGGTTATAGAGTTTCAGCCGGACACTAAGAAAGATAGGGGCTTATTGTGTTGCCTCCCAACATATTCACCTTTAGCCGATGTCAACAATAATAGCCTATGCCAACTTACATCCAATTGGATATATGTATCATAATCTTTCAAACATGAGGAGCTTGCCAAGGGATAAAAATAAAAAGGGAAAGGTGAGTATCACCTTGACTCAAGCATAAAGTAAAAACATAAAGTAAATGATAGGCCCTTCGCAGAGGGAAGCAGAGGTTGTCATGCGCGTTTAGGGTTGATGCACGAAGTCTTAATGCAAAAGAACGTCACTTTATATTGCCCCTTGTATGTTGACCTTTATTATGCAATCCGTCGCTTTTATTACTTCCACAACAAGTTCGTACAAAGCTTATTTTCTCTGCACTAATAAGTCATACATATTTGTAGAGCAATTTTTATTGCTTGCACCGATGACAACTTACTTGAAGGATCTTTGGAAGCACAAGTAGTATTTCTAATTGGTGCAAATAATTTGGCTAGCATTAGGGGGAAAGGCAAGCTCAACATGTTTGGAAGGTCAATGACAATATACTTTAATTGAGATATCGGAAAACATAAACCATTACGTTGTGTTCCTTGTCCAACGTCAACTCTTTTAGCATGTCATACTTAATGAGTGCTTCACAATCATAAAAGATGTCCAAGATAATGTATTTATATGTGAACCCCTCTTCCCTTATTTCTTCCTATTAATTGCGACGATGACCAAGGCTACGTTCATCAACTCTCAACAATTTTTATGCCTCATACTTTCTATGTGTGAAGTTATCACTATCCATAAGATCAATATGAACTCTTTTGTTCTTTCTACTTTCTCAAGATCATAGCAACATAGCAAAGCCCTTGACTCAACACTAATCTTTATTATAGATAGCACACGGACTCGATTACATAAAGAGATCACAAAGCAAAACTCAAAACTACTTGATATCAAAACTTCGAACTAATAGATCAAGATACTACTAAAAGGATCGAACTAAATAAAGCAGTAAAGATAGGAGTGTGATGGTGATACGATACCGGGGCACCTCCCCCAAGCTTGGCAGTTGCCAAGGGGAGTGCCCATACCCATGTGATTATTTCTTCGGAGGTGGTGAAGTAGGAGTTGTTGCACTTTTCTTCTCTAGCTTGCGTCTGAGGCTAAAATTTTCCTCCCTCAGATCCTCATTCTCGAGCTCAAGTTTCATTATCTTTTTGCATAGTGCTACCTTGTTGTCCTGCAAAAAACATGGTGGGATAGATTGGACCTTAGCGAGGCTTGACTTCTTGAACTCCACATGCATATCACCAGGTTGAGGTAGTGGATCGTCCTCTTCATCGGAGCTTGTCTCCTCCTTCCTCTTTGGATCATAGTCTTCTTCTTCCTCTGTGGTCCAGACATAATGTTCCACATCCCCATATACTTTTGGGTTTGCAGTATAATCAGCCATGTAGCTCTCTCCCTCCGAATCCTGGGAAGACATCTCGTTCCAAATCTGCAATAGGAACAACTCGAAACGAAAACAGAGGATATTTGCATGATACGGTGGTCAAAACCTTCGGGAGTATATATAATGAATTTTTACCGACCAAAATACGTAACATACAAGAAAACGGAGTCCGGGAGGCACATGAGGTGCCCATGAGACAGGGGGCGTGCCCTATAGGGGGGGCGCTCCCTCCTCTCTCGTGGGAGCCTCGTGCCCCTTTCGGACTACTTCTTTCTTCCTAAAATCCTTAAATAATGAAAAACTGATAAAAATTGCCATTAGAGTAGTTTTGGAGTCGGTTTACTTACTGTACCACGTACCTATGCCTTTTCGGAGTCTGGAGCGTTCTGGAAAGTGTCTCTTATGTATTCCTCAGGGGTTATGGTTTCAATAATATTAGTTTCAACATTGATAGGATTACCTGAAATATAATGTTTAATTCTTTGGCCATTTACCACCCTCGGGTTTGTGCCTTCGAAGTTGTTGATTTTTATAGCACTAGAATGATAGACCTCCTCGATAACGTAGGGACCTTCCCATTTTGAGAGAATTTTTCCTGCAAAAACTCTTAAACGAGAGTTGAACAAGAACACATAATCTCCTACATTAAACTCACACTTTTGTATCCTCTTATCATGCCAGTGTTTGACTTTTTCTTTGAAAAGCTTGCCATTCTCATATGCTTGGGTTCTCCATTCATCAAGTGAGCTAATATCAAACAACCTCTTCTCACCGACAAGTTTGAAGTCATAATTGAGCTCTTTAATAGCCCAATATGCTTTATGTTCAAGTTCAAGAGGTAAATGACATGCTTTTCCATAAACCATCTTATATGGAGACATACCCATAGGATTTTTGTATGCAGTTCTATAGGCCCATAATGCATCATCAAGTTTTTTGGACCAATTCTTTCTAGATCTATTCACAGTCTTTAGCAAAATTAATTTGATCTCTCTATTGCTCAACTCTACTTGACCACTAGACTGCAGATGATAAGGAGATGTGATTCTACGATTGACATCATACTTACCAAGCATCTTACGGAAAGCACCATGAATAAAGTGGGAACCACCATCAGTCATAAGATATCTAGGGACTCCAAACCTCGGAAAAACAACTTCTTTAAGCATTTTAATAGAAGTGTTATGATCAACACTACTAGTTGGAATAGCTTCTACCCACTTAGTAACATAATCAACAACAACTAAAATATGTGTATAACCATTAGAGGCAGGAAAAGGTCCCATATAATCAAAGCCCCAAACATCAAATGGTTCAATAACAAGAGAATAATTCATAGGCATTTCTTGACGTCTACTAATGTTACCTATTATTTGACATTCATCACAAGATACGACAAATTTACGAGCATCTTTGAAAAGAGTAGTCCAATAAAAACCAGATTGTAGTACCTTGTGTGCAGTTCTATCTCCAGCGTGGTGTCCTCCATAGGATTCAGAGTGACACTTGCGTAGGATCTGTTCCTATTCATGCTCAGGCACACAATGTCCAATAATACCATCTACTCCTTTATAAAGGTGTGGATCATCCCAGAAGTAATGTCTTAAATCATAAAAGAACTTTTTCTTTTGCTGGTATGTGAAACTAGGCGGTATATATTTAGCAACAATGTAATTAGCATAATCAGCATACCAAGGAGCAGTACGAGAAGCATCGACAGCCGCTAATTGTTCATCAGGAAAACTATCTTTAATAGGCAGTGGGTCATCAAGAACATTCTCTAACCTAGACAAGTTGTCTGCAATGGGGTTCTCAGCTTCCTTTCCATCAATAATATGCAAGTCAAATTCTTGGAGCAAGAGAACCCATCTAATGAGTCTAGGCTTAGCATCTCTCTTTTCCATAAGATATTTAATAGCAGCATGATCAGTGTGAATAATAACTTTGGAATCAACAATATCAGGTCTAAACTTATCACATGCAAACACAACTGCTAAGAACTCTTTTTCAGTAGTAGCATAATTTCTCTGGGCAGTATCAAGAGTCTTGCTAGCATAATGGATAACATTCAATTTCTTATCAACTCTTTGCCCTAAAACAGCACCTACAGCATAATCACTAGCATCGCACATAATTTCAAAAGGTAAATTCTAATCAGGTGGCTGAACAATAGGTGCAGTGATCAAAGCCTTCTTAAGTGTTTCGAATGCTTCTACACAATCATCATCAAAGACAAGAGGAATATCTTTTTGCAATAAATTAGTCAGAGGCCTATAGATTTTAGAGAAGTCCTTAATGAACCTCCTATAAAAACCGGCGTGACCCAGGAAACTTCTTATACCTTTTATGTCCTTGGGACATGGCATCTTTTCAATAGCATCAACTTTGGCTTTATCAACTTCAATACCTCTCTCGGAGATCTTGTGCCCCAAGACAATGCCTTCATTAACCATAAAGTGACACTTTTCCCAATTCAGGACGAGACTAGTGTCTTCGCATCTCTGCAAAACTCAATCATCAAAAGAGGATCCATAGACTTAGAAGTCATCCATGAATACCTCACAAATATTTTCACAAAAATCAGAAAATATAGCCATCATGCATCTTTGGAAGGTAGCAGGTGCATTACATAAACCAAAAGGCATACATCTATAAGCAAAAGTACCAAAAGGGCAAGTAAAAGTAGTTTTAGATTGATCCCCCACTGATACAGGTATCTGAGAGAAGCTAGAATAACCATCTAGAAAGCAAAAATGTGTGTGCTTGGATAGCCTTTCTAGCATTTGATCAATAAAAGGTAAAGGGAAATGATCTTTCTTAGTAGCTTTATTTAACTCATGAAAATCAATTACAATCCTATAACCCATAATAATTCTTTGCGGGATCAATTCATCTTTATCATTAGGGACAATGGTAATACCTCCCTTCTTAGGGACACAATAGACAGGGCTTACCCATTCACTATAAGCAACGGGATAAATAATACCTGCCTCAAGGAGCTTTAGTATCTCCTTTCTTACCACTTCCTTCATTTTGGGATTTAATCGTCTTTGAGGATCTCTAACTAGTTTGGCATATTTCTCCACTGAAATTTTGTGTTGACATAACGTGGGACTAATGCCCTTAAGATCATCCAGACTATATCCAATAGTAGCTCGGTGCTTCTTCAGAGTTTTCAATAATCTTTCTTCTTCTTTCTCTGAAAGGTTAGCACTAATAATAACAGGATATATTTCTTTTTCATCAAGAGAAGCATACTTAAGATTATCAGGTAAGGGTTTGAGTTCAAACACGGGATCACCCTTGGGTGGAGGGGGGTCCCCAAGAATTTCAACGGGAAGGTTATGTTTCAACACAGGTTCTTGTTTAAGGAACACTTCATCTATTTCTTCCCTTTCCTTCATAAACATATCATTTTCATGGTCTAGAAAATATTGTTCTAACGGATCAGTTGGTGGAACAGGAATGGAAGCAAGACCAATAATTTCATCCTTACTAGGTAGTTCCCTTTCACGAGGTTGTCTACTAAACTTAGCAAAATTAAACTCGTGAGACATACCATCTATGCCAACAGTGACAATATTCTTTTCACAATTAATCTTAGCACTAGCAGTATTCAAGAAGGCTCTACCAAAAATAATGGGACAAAAATCATCTTGTCGGGAACTAAGAACAAGAAAATCAGCAGGGTATTTAATCTTCCAACACAAGACTTCAACATCTCTAACAATCCCAATAGGTTTAATGGTGTCCCTATTAGCAAGCTTAATAGTAATATCAATGTCTTCTAATTCAACAGGTGCAATATCGTGCATAATTTCTTTATAAAGATCATAAGGTTTCACATTAGCACTAGCACCCATATCACATAAACCGTGATAACAATGATCTCCTATTTTTACAGAAATAACAAGCGTGCCTACAACAGGTCTACGTGTCTTAGTATCGGGTCTAGCAATATTAGCATTTTCACCACAAAAAGAGATAACATGCCCATCTAAGTCCCCATCCAAAAGATCTTTAATCAGAGCAATACCAAGTTCAACATTAATTTGCTCAGGAGGTGTATAGGTCCTAGTATTACTCTTACGGACAACAGTCGACGCTTTGACAAGATCTTTTATCCTAACAGGAAAAGGAGGTTTTTCAACATAAGCAGTAGGAATAATGGGATCACTATATGTAATAGTCTTCTCTTCGACTGTAATAGGTGCAACTACTTTAACTTCAACAGGAGGATTATATTTAAACCACTTCTTTTTAGGGAGATCAACGTGACTAGCAAAAGTTTCACAAAAAGTAGCTACTATCTCAGAGTCAAGTCCATACTTAGAGCCAAATCCATGGAAAGCATTGGTATCCATAAAAGATTTAACACAATCGAACTTAGGTGTCATACCTGACACCTTACCATCGTCGGAACCCCAATCTTCAGAGTTGCGTTTAATTCTTTCCAATAAGTCCCATTTGAAATCAATAGGCTTTAGCATATAGGAACCAGCATAGGAAGTATCGAGCAGGTTGCGATTATCAAGAGAAAGCCGAGCATAAAAATTCTGAATGATCATTTCCTGAGAGAGCTCATGATTGGGGCATGAATATAACATTGACTTAAGCCTCCCGCAAGCTTGAGCGATGCTTTCTCCTTCACGAGGCCAAAAATTATATATGTAATTACGATCACGATGAACAAGATGCATAGGATAGAACTTCTGGTGAAATTCCAACTTCAATCGCTTATAGTTTGAATATCTCGTATCATCACATAGCCTATACCATGTCATTGTATCTCCCTTCAAAGATAAAGGGAAGACCTTCCTTTTGACAACATCATCGGGAATACCTGCAAGCTTAAATAATCCACAAACTTCATCCACAAAGATAAGGTGTAAGTCGGGATGCAATGTTCCGTCTCCTGCAAAAGGATTAGCTAGCAGTTTCTCTATCATACCCGAAGGAATCTCAAAGTGAATATTTTCATAAGGTTCAGTAGGTTGAGGATCATCTATTGGCTCTTCTAGTTGGGGTGAAGATACCCCAAACAATCCCCTCAAAGGATTAGTTTCCATAGTGACAAGTAACAGAAAATTTCAGCACACTATATAAATATTTCCTTACCAAGTTCCACTCACCAAGAGTGCTACGTTCTCCGGCGACGACACCAGAAAAGATTCTTGATGACCCACAAGTATAGGGGATATATCATAGTCCTTTCGATAAGTAAGAGTGTCGAAGCCAACGAGGAGCATAAGGAAATGATAAGCGGTTTCAGTAAGGTTTTCTCTGCAAGCACTGAAATAATAGGTGATAGATAGTTTTGTGATAAGATAAATAGTAATAGTCAAAAAGTAAATAAAGTAAATAAAGTGCAGCAAGGTGGCCCAATCCTTTAGGTAGCAAAGGATAAGCCTGGACAAATTCTAATAATGAAGAAGGAGCTCCCGATGACACATTGGGAATTATCGTCAAGCTAGTTTTCATCACGTTCGTAAGATTCGCGTTCGGTACTTTGATAATTTGATAAGTGGGTGGACCGGTACGTGGGTACTGCCCTAACATGGACAAGCATCCCACTTATGATTAACCCCTATTGCAAGCATCCGCAACTACAAAAAGGAGTATTAAGGTAAACCTAACCACAACATTAAACATATGAGTCCATATCAACCCCTAACGAAGCAACGCATAAACTAGGCTTTAAGCTTCTGTCACTCTAGCAACCCATCATCTACTTATTACTTCCCTATGCCTTCCTCTAGGCCCAAATAATGGTGAAGTGTCATGTAGTCGACGTTCACATAACGCCACTAGAGGAGAGACAACATACATCTCATCAAAATATCGAACGAATACCAAATTCACATGACTACTAATATCAAGACTTCACCCATGTCCTCAGGAACAAATGTAACTACTCACAAAGCATATTCATGTTCATAATCAGAGGGGTAATAATATGCATAAAGGATCTGAACATATGATCTTCCACCAAGTAAACCAAATAGCATCAACTATAAGGAGTAATCAACACTACTAGTAACCCACAGGTTCCAATTTGTGGTTTTGATACAAGATTGGATACAAGAGATGAACTAGGGTTTTGAGAGGAGATAGTGCTGGTGAATATGTTGATGGAGATTGACCCCCTCCTGATGAGAGGATCGTTGGTGATGACGTTGGTGATGATTTCCCACTCCCGGAGCGAAGTGTCCCCGGCAGAACAGCTCCGCCAGAGCCCTAGATTGATTTCGCCAAGGTTCCGCCTCGTGGCGGCGGAGTTTCATCCCGTAAGCTTGCCCATGATTTTTTCCAGGACAAAACCCTTCATATAGCAGAAGATGGATGCCGGAAGCCCACCAGGGGGCCCAGGAGATTGGGGGGCGCGCCCTACAGGGGGTGCGCGCCCCCCGTCTCCTGGACAGGGTGTGGGCCCCCTGGACTATTTCTTTTGCCCAAAAATTCTTATTAAATCTGAAAAGTTGTTTCGTGGAGTCTCAGGTCTTTTGGAGTTGTGCAGAATAGGTTTCCAACGTTTGCTCCTTTTGCAGCCAGAATTCCAGCTGCCGGCATTCCCCCTGTTCATGGTAAACCTTGTAAAACAAGAGAGAATATCCATAAGTATTGAGATATAATGTGTAATAAAAGCCCATAATGCAATAAATATTGATATAAAAGCATGATGCAAAATGGACATATCAAGATGCCAGGACCTCGCGGGTTATAATAGTCAATGGAAACACAGAGCGCTCCCTCCATACGGAGGAGCACACTGCGGCCCTCGCAGTAGAAGTACAGAGCATCCTTCTTAGGCAGACCTCTAATCCGGCAATGAAGCCCCCGGACACCGCCAAGCGAGTCCAAAGTTCTCCGCAACAGGATCTTCCGGCATGTCCAGAGCTCGCCTAGCAATTCGGCCTCCGTCCTATTCCCACTCAAGCGGTGAAATTTGTGCCGCGCGTACATAATTACGCACTTAAAATACCATGGGCATAGACGGAGGCACAACTAGAATGCGGTCCACAATGTGGCTCAACCGCCCCAGGATCCATATACCTTCACCCCTTTTCTTTCTTTCAGGTCCTTATTTTCTGGAAGCTCTTCCAATAGACTGATTATCGCACCCATTGCGGGACGGAAACACCAAGGAGGCAAGGAGCTTTGACGTATAAGGGAATCCCCAGGTGGTCTCTGATAACGATTGCTATACCTGTTTTACATACCCACACGCAGCTCGCTCTTGGTTAGGACATGTCAAATAGTCCTATTTTGCTTATCGCACTACTTGTATACATATGCCTTGACGTATTATTCAAATAACAATGGAAAATAATGTACAACGTCAGCTTATTATTACATTTCTTTATCTTTTTCCTTGACTGTTTATTTATTACGAATTGCACTCATACATTTTGGTACGTTCAGCTCGCCAAGGGCTTCAGTGTACCCCATAACATGGCAAGAAAAGTCCGAACACTTTCGACAGTGTGGCACCCCAAACTTATAGCATTATATGCATCAGCTCTGAATCATGTCTTGGGTCAATAGTTGGGTTTGCCCGGCTCCCATGTTTTGCTGCCTTACGTTACGCTACATTGGCTAAGGTGGCACAGGGAGAACTACTGCGATTGTGTCCCGGTTCTTCCGGACGAGCACCTCACTAGAGAAAGTCAAAAACTGACTGTCATGATGCGGTGAGAGCTGGTCGCTGTTCGAGAGGTCTCAAATCCTTAAAGATTTTTTCCGCTTTGGGCAAGGAATCAGCCTTTATCTGATTTAGGCGTGTATAGCGCCCCAAGTTCGGCCTTCCGAATACCAGGGGTTACGCTAAAATTTAAAATTATAGAACTTCCATGGCTAAGTGAGTGTGATAAAGCTGTATTGTCTGATTGCCTTGTTCGTTGCACTAAACACCTCCTTAAAGGACCAAAATTTGGATAAAAAGTGTTTAGATATATCCTGAACACCTCGGTACTAGTTACATGGGGGCAGAAGCTGACGACGGGCCAACTCTCAGATTTTATAAACGGCCACACAGAAGGTAAAATTTTAAATCAGCAAGTGTTATATCGGGCAAAAGAACTTGTTTCATATTACAAGATCAAATGAGTGTATTCACTCAAAGATTGCATCCTTCACACATTGCTCCGCCACAAGGCGGGAGCCCTTCAGGACACTATCGTAATACTTTTTGGGGTGGCGATGCTCCTTGCCCTTCGGCGGCCCTTCAGTCATCAGCTTCTCGGCATCCATCTTCGTCCAGTCTACTTTTGCGCGGTCGAAGACCATTCACGCACCTTCAATGCAAATTGGCCGCTTTATAAATTCAATCCGTGGACAGGCGCTCACAAGCCGCTTTACTAGGCCAAAGTTGCTGCTGGACAGGGGCTCGACAGGCCACAGCAGGACTATGAGGTCCTTCATGGCCAGTTCGGCCGCCTTGTGCAGTTGACCAGTTGCTTCAGCTGGTCGCTCAAGGGCATCAGATGTTCGGTCCCAATATACTGAGACAAGAACAACTTCTTCGTTGAGCTTCCTTCTTCAGCTCGGTAGAACTCTACGGCATTAGATATGCTGCATGGCAGATCTACGAATGCTCCTAGAGAGCTCCAAATTCGGGTAAGTAAAAGGAAAGTCTCCTTCACATGCTTGCTTTGCATAATGAATGCCTTACCCGCCGCAATCTTCTTGGCCGCCTGAATCTCCTGGAGGGCCTTTTGGGCTTCGGCTTTGGCGTCTCGCATGCTTTGGAGGGCCTTCGCAAGCTCGGACTCTTGCGTCTTAGAGTCACGCTCCAAGGACTCTTATTTTTTGATGAAATCCTGGAGCTCTTGCTGGACCTCGTCGACCCGGGCCTCTTGCTTCTCGCGCTCGGCGCGCTCCTTGGGCGCTTTGTCTTCGACCTCAGTCAATGCCTTCTTAAGGGCCGCCACTTTGGTCATGGCCCCTATTAAAGTTCATGACGCTTCTATTAGAAGCAACAATTTTTCCTTTATCAATATACAGACATGGTGTCGCGTACCTTTGTTTTCCTCGAGCTGCTCTTCACGAGGCCGAGCTCATCCTCGGTACGCTCCAGGTCCCACTTCAGTCCGGAGACCTCCGCAGTATGAGCGGCAGTGACCAGAACAAGGCCTGCTTATTCACATAGACATCTTCTGTTAGACTCCTGCGGATGTTATTTGATCCTCTATTCGGCATTTCTTTTCGAACACCAAACAGAGCATCAGGGGCTACTGTCTATACTGTGATATTTTCTAACAATTTTTACTTACCTCAAAGCCTGTTAGGAGGCTAGCGCAGGTTTCAGTCGATCCGCTTTTGGCGGACCGAACCTTCCTGATCACTGTACTCATGATGGTACGGTGTTCTTCATCAATGGAAGAACCGCTAAGCGCTTCCAGCAAGTTGTCCGATGCCTCTGGATGGACAGAGGTCATCGGCACAGGCGGCTCGCCCTCCCTTCGAGAGAGGCTGCCTGCCTGAATCCGAAACCGCTGGGAGTTCTATAGCTGTATCCGGCTGGGGGCCAGACTTGTTGCGTCCCCCGTTATCAGAGTCCATGGGGTTCTTCCCTCCCATGTGCCCGGCAACTAGGATTTCACCTGGGGGCGTCTCCAGAACTGTCTCCCCTTGGTCCGGTATCCTCTGAGACAACACCTCGGTGTCGTCCGCGGGCCTGGGGGACGATGCTATCGGGAGTGAATGGTTGTTCATCGCCGACTGGCCCAATGACCCATCTGAATAGGATATTGTCAGGACCCCGACTCAGTGCCACATCGATCTAGCATGTAACACCTCATATCACTTTGCGGCCTCACACACGGTATTCCCACGGGTGTCGCTTTACCTTTGCCGGGGACCGTTTGCGCCTTTTGGCACACGTATATGATAGTGTCGCTAGCATCCATATGATAAGGAGCCCGGGCTGCCATGGCTAGTCGTAAAATGCAAAGTGGCACAAACTTACAGGGACAGGCATCCATGACCCAGCATCGAACGTGTCGGTCATCAGCGAGTGAATCCAGGCTGTAGCACTGGGCTAGCAGGACTCTGGTAAACCGGGCTGTAGAGGGCTAACAGGACTCCGGTATTCATCGCGTGACATTTCCCCGAAGGGACAGACACAGGAACGAAGAAGGACACATGCCGGCTAGCCTAAGTGTTCCGGAGCAGTAGCAAGCTACCATGGCTCAGTGGAAGCACTAGGAGACATTTCCCGATAAGAAAGGCTACTAAGGATAAACAACTAGATAGTCAGATCCCACACATACCCAGCATTTCAATAACATACACACAATATGCTCGATATGTGCAAATACAACATGGCATCACAACATGGCTCTACAACTCAAATATTTTATTCAATAGGCTCCAAGGAGCAAGATATTGCAAACATAGGTCTCGTGACCCAACATTCAGAGCATACAATCCAGAACACAAACGAAAGTTTAATATGTCTGAGTACAGACATCTACAAATGAAAAAGGCTGAGAAGCCTGACTATCTACCAGATCCTACCGAGGGCATAAGATTGTAGCTGAGGTAACAAGCTAAACGTTGAAGTCCACGCCGAACTACTAACGAGACCGAAGTCTCCCTGCAAAAACATAAAATAGGCAAACGTGAGTACAAATGTACCCAGCAAGACTTACATCAGAACTAACTACATATGCATCATTATCAACAAAGGGGATGGTGGGGTTTAACTGCAGCAAGCCAGCTTTGACTCGGTGGCTATCCTGAACTATGACTGCAAGTAACTCTTTTGAGGTGGCGCACACGAGTTCACATATTCACCATATCAATACACCACTATGGATCCGCTCCCGTCTCCCTACGAGAACGCCATCCATAGCACTCGCGCTTATCTTGCGCATTTTAGAGTATCCACTTTCACTTGTCTATGAACTGTTATGGGCAACCCAGAAGTCCTTTACCGCGGACACGGCTATTCGAATAGATGATGTTAACCCTGCAGGGGTGTACTTCTTCATACATGTTTCCACCACTTAGCGTCTGCACACGACATGTGCTCGGCAGACTTCAAGCGAAAGCCGACGTGGGTGTAGACCACGACCTACCTAAACACTCAAGTCTCTAGTCCAGGTTTATCGCCTATTCAGGTTCCATCCGCAGGGAGTCCGGCCAAGGTTTCCACATACGGCCCCGAACGATGTGAACAGGGTTCCGTGACACCAAACGGGCGCTTGGTATACCCGGCCACGTGCCTACCGCATCACAACCCACCCCTCCGGTCAGCGCTGCGCACGGCCTCCAGCAACTACAAACACCAGAAACTACTTGCAACTCCTGGACAGAGGACTAGGGTGATTAAGAAGCCGAGAGGGTCCATTGGTTTCGGGCCCAATGCGTGGTAGTATCTATTTCATGGATCACAAACACAGAACTCAGTTCCTGAGGACGGCTTCAATGAGACAACCCACCATGTACTCCTACATGGCCTCTCACCGCTACCTTTACCAAATCGTGTTCACACACTTTGATCACACACACAGTAGGACATGTTCACACACCTCTGATTCATCCTCGATGAATCAGACCCGACTCAACTCTAAGCAGTAGCAGGCATGACAAACAAGCATGAATGAGTAGGCACAACAGGGCTCAAACAACTCCTACTCATGCTAGTGGGTTTCATCTATTTACTGTGAAATGACAGGTCATGCAAAGGATAAAGGGATTCAGCTACCGTACCAAGAAACAGATGAATCGTTGTTGTCCTAATGCAGTAAAAGAGATCAGGAGCAAGAGAGTAGGATTGTATCGAAATGAATAAGGGGGTTTTGCTTGCCTGGCACTTCTGAAGATAGCATTGAGTCTTCATCAGTGTCAACGATCACAACGTCGGTACAACGTCTACCGAGGGGGAACAACACCGGCAAACAGAGAAGAAACACGATCAATGCAATGCACAATATGATGCATGCTATGACATGGCAATATGAATGTGTTTTGGGCTAATGCAAGCTAGAACAGATTGAGATGAGTCCATTTGAACCAAAGATTCAAATGCAAACCCATTTTAAGAGGTTATATTAGTGCATTAACTTGTTTCATCTAAACAGCCAGGTTAAAGTGTTCTAACATGCATGAAACCAGTACAGATGGATAGATTGGATTTTTTTGATCATCTTTCATATATAAATCTTTGCATTTGGAGTTACAGATTAATTTCTATGAATTTTTGAAGTTTGCAAGATTTTCTGGAATTTCCTATATAAGAATAAATTCAGAAAAGGATTTACTGCGTCATTATGACGTAGTTGTGATGTCAGCAGGTCAACTGGGTCGGCCAGGTCAAACCTGACCTGTGGGACCCATACGTTAGTGTCTCAGGCTGGTTTGGGTGGATGACAGGTGGGACCGGTCAACGTTGACTTTACCAAAGTCAAAGCTGACACGTGGGGTCCACACGTATTAGTACTAATCTTATCAGAAAATTAGACTAACATAATTATGCTCCAGGACCCACATGTCATTGACACAGGCAATAACTAAACACGATTAGCACCTAAACTAATGGTGCCACGTCAGCCACCGGCGTTTAACCACCGGCGACGACAGACCGCGGCTGTGCCCGCATCGGGTTTGCTCCACGGGCCACCGTTCGAAGCGTGTCTGGGTGCGTTGGAAAGCTCTTGCTCCCGCGCGTCGAACGGTGCTGGTGCTGGGTCGTGGGGAGGCCGAAGCTCGCCGGAGTGGAGCCCATGGCGGTTGCCGGAGCTCGGGATCGAGCGGCGCAGCGCTGTGGTGCACGGGAAGACAAGCTGGTGGCGGCGTTAGCTTGCTGCGGAGCTGCTGAGCACGTAGTCATGCTCGAGAACGAGCTTTGCTAGCTCTTGTTACAACGGCAACAAGAACGGCGGCGGCCGGCTCTCGGCTCTGGTGGAAACGGCGGGTACACGGCGCAACAGAGAACGAGGAGAGAGGGGAGCGGCAGAGGAGCTCACAGTGAGTCAAACGGGAGGGTCAGCGAGCTCGGGGAGGCACCGGAGGCAGCAAATCACCGGCGATGATCTCCGGTAGCCGACGAGGGGAACGGCAGTGCTTGCAGAGTCCAGGGGCTTCCGGCGTCGGGCGGCTCGGTGAGGAGGAAGAGAGGGACGAGGCGGAGCTCGTGGGTGCGTCGGTGAGGCGTGGGGTGACCGGTGGTCGCGGCAACGACGGGCGGTGGCGACGGCTACGCTCGGGCATGAGAGGGAGAGGGAGTAGAGGGGGGGGGAAGCTCGAGAGAGAGTGAGGGGCGGTCGGGGAGGCTGCATGGCGTGCGCGGAGGCATCAAGGGCGGCGGGGACGCAGACATGCAGGGAGCTCGCGTGGCGCGCGAAGCGCACGCGCGCGTCAGGCACGCGCCCTGTCCGACTGGCGAGAGGACAATGACGACTGGCATAGGCCAATGGGCTGGGCCGTGCTGGGCCAGGCCAGGTGAGCGCCAAGTAAAACTCTCTCTCTCTGCTTTCTGTTTTTGTTTTCTATTTTTATGCAACTTTGTGACTTTATTAAAAGTACTAGGCCAAACCCAAAAATCATGAAACTGAGCAATGCCACTGTTTGAAATATAACCAACAGCAAACATTTTAGTTTATGATTATTTGAGCATTTAAACTATTTATTAGCATTTAAATGCCCAAATGCAAATACTTTATGATTTAATTCAGTGACCAAATATGTCATGGAAAAATGTGCAACACCTCTGGTTATGGTTCTAGCATTTTCCAGAAATGATGAACATTTTTTAAGCCATTTGGATTCACTGAAAATATTTTAGTTGAACCTAGTGAATTCCTTTGATGCTAGGGTTTAGGCAATCCCCATTTCAAGTTTCATAAAATTTACACATGATGCATGGATGCTTATGCAAAGACAGGCAAGGTCTAAGCTAGGGCTGTGACAACTCACCCCCACTAAACAAGAATCTCGTCCCGAGATTCAAGCGTAGGGTAAGATGAAGGGGGAACGCAAACGAAATACAATCTTCACGATCCAGGGTGCACTTCAAATGAACGTTGATTCGATCACCATCATTGTCTCGATGTCTTGCTCCAGGAACTCCTACCAACATGACAACGAGAGGGAAAAGAAACTCTAGAAGGATCGATCTTCTCGAAGATCGAGAAATTCTGGTTCCACTCACGGAATGAGACATAGAAACATCTCGCGAGCTGAGATGCGAAGCATACATCTAGAGGAATGGAGTGAAGCAGATGATGAAGGTTCACTAAGTAGACAACAATTTCACGCTTAAGAAGGTGGTGAACGGTTGTCAACGTAGCGAGGAGTTGAGTTGCCATGATACCATAACAAGACATCTTGGAGGAGGGTGATTCGTAGAATTATTACCTTAAGTGGAAAAAAGAATTACCTTTGATATAGAGATCATTGAGACTCTCTATATTAGCCTAAGGCAAATCACAGCAATCATTTGGCGGAGTCGAAGGAATGGCATACTCAGACTAGTATGTATGATGTGGATTACCTTGTTGAAGACAACACAAGGGATGATTTTGCTTATCATCGGAAATGGATGGAACCCATGGTAGAATGGCACATTGGCAGTGCAAGCTGGGAATGAAATGTAAATGCTGGGAATGATTCTGGTAACTGGGGAGGAACCCCATCAATAGAGAGTGAATCCACTGTTTGAAAGGGTTATAGCATAATCGATGGAACTGAGAGCAATCCCAGTTAGTGACTATGATAGCACCTAGTGCTTGTGCGTGCTCTCAAGAACTTGAGCATTTCCACATTCATCAACGTTTTACCAATATCCGTGACAAGGATCCTAGTAACACAACATACTACCATGATGAATGGTGAGGGACGATGCAGATGCAAAGGAAGATAACACCTTCTTGGATTTCACCTTAGCGAGGCCAAGGGGACGAAATCTGGATGATCGACCAAGAGAAATTTAGCACTCCGCTTCTAATGTTCTCCTTGATGTGCTAGCGTAACCCATTTATTGATATGGTTTGGTATCTAGAACATCAAGTAACATGTCGGACTTCGGAAGCTCAAGAATCCATAAGGAATAGCTACGGAAGTAAATCTTGCGAAATCCTTATGGGGAGGTGGTCAACTTCTTCAACCAAGATACTACAATAATAGGTCTTCCGGCTAGGTGTGTTGGCCACGACATCCATGTTACCAGGTTACAAAGAGACCAATATTATAGTTCTTGGGAGATGTTCCAACCATCATATCTACCTGAGATTCAGATCTGGTTGGTGTCAGAATATTCCAGACTCATCAAGTCTAGAAGGAGAAAATGAAAGTTTGCAACACAAATCGACGAGATGACGTTGCGACATTCTCGGGAAATGAACTATGGTAGTAAGCTCCAAAACTTGAGCTGGTTCTGCTACAAACATGTGAACACGTTGTCCCAGACAAGCATGGCCACGTAGTAGTCTTATAATAAAACACGACCGAGTTCTAGGGGGGAACCATCATTAATGATATCAAAGTCTCCGCGTGGTAATCTAAAGTATTCACTTTAAAACAGACTCCTTTATCTAGAAAAAATCAATCAGTGGCTTGGTGTGCTAGGGATACATGTGGAATGAAGGTTGCAAGTTTCCAACCATAGAATACTTCACACGTATGCATGACTAATTTGGGATGATTCCAAAGGAAGCAACATTGACTTTCTCGAATCCACGGCGGCAACTTGCATCAAATGCACATGAACTAGAGGAAGTCACTTCTTACATCCGAACATATGCTTCATGAGCTAGCATGAAGAAATGCTTTCAAAAGTTTCCAACACTACCTTAATGTTCAAAAAATTATGGAGAAGGCAAGGATGTTGTCAATGGGCTCAACAACAATTCATCCAGGTCTCCATATAAATGGAATTCCATAATTAAGTGAACACAGTGATAGCATTGGTCAGGCCCAAAGAATATAATGGTGTATGCTCGAGGGATCTACCATGAATAAGACAACATTACGAATATTGTTGGTTCTGATATGATTTGATGATAGCCCATGCTGAAATCAAAGACTAGATAAGACCATAGTTCCAACAATTGATCACGAGGATCAATCGATGGAAATATTATATTTCTTCAACACACTCACACACAAAGATATCCCTTTGGAAGTGAACTAAGTTAGACAAGCTTTTATCTCTCAACTCTCCAAGTTGTTGTTTGGCTTAACCAACTAGCTCAGGGGTATCCAACAAAGATTCTTGGAGAAAAGTGGTTTATTGGAAAACTAACTTGATCACGAGCTCAACATAACAGTCAGAGAACAACCTGGTAATACTTCCGAGAAGATATTCGGAAAATCACGAACCATCGGTATGTTACTAAGCTCGAGAACAACCTTGCTTTTCAGGGCAAGATGATATGATCAAAAGAGTGAGGGATTGACACAATCCTAACTTATTGATCGAGGAGTGCACCAGAAATAAGGACTAGGTAGCACGATCAATCTTAGGATGATGATTTAATAACCAACACGCTTAGAATGAGAATATTGTCCATTTACTACCAAGCAACGAGTTACTGGGAGTATAGATTTCACACATCACGATTCACTTGTCGGCATTCCGGTTGCGACAACACGAAACCGAGGAATGAGTAATGATAGCGAGAAGTATCACTACGTCAAGAGTTCATGAGAAATGGTGCAATTCTCATGACAATCCTGACATAAAGGGGGTAATACTCCGGGGTAGAACAGAATCAAAAGCTGGATTGGCATTTGATTTGCGGATTACAACTGCTTTGACCCAATCCTGGAAATGGATGAGGTATTGGAGTTTGTTTCTCCTAGTCATTCTTAATAGAGTGGCTTGACGGACCACAAGAGTAATAGGCATCGATGCACACGGTTGCACAATTACTCCTGTCTATCAATTGATACGCGATGGTCGGAATACAAATGAAGAGGGACAACTCAAGAGGACATATATCTTTCTGAGTTGTGGATGCATAGATTAGTATGTCGGGAGAAGCTCAACATTTCTTCCGGGTAACCCATGAGGAAAGGTAGAACTGGCAGATTCACAATTATGAATGGAGAAATCCTCAAGAGTACTCGGATTGTGACCCTTCGGTTCAGCGAGGAACTTCTGCCATAAGCGGTTCATAGTATTTGGAGGAAGAAAATACCACGGTCCTCGAGGACTAACGCAAAGGTTACTAATGACCTAAAGGAACGAGCAAGCACTATCAACATGAAGTAAGTAGGGTGAATCTCGGGTTCAAAACCCAGGAATAGAATACCTACACCTAAGTAGCATCACAGGATGCTTCCGAGAATGATGGCCAGAATCTTCACACTGGGAACACAAAACATTGCTAGATTACTAGGTGACTCCCTAAAACACCTAGGGTCATAATAATAGCTCCAACATATATGTCAAGGCAATAAATTAGCTCAACACACCGTTTAGTGTGCTTATTCTGACCATAAAGGACATCAGGAATGGAAGGAAAGGATTTGCAAATGCATCAGACTATTTGGAAACCTGGGATGACTCGGACAGCATAACGACTGTAAATGCTCAGAAAAGATTTGAGACATTCACAAGGATTTGCATAGTCACTTAACAACATCATATCAAGGTTCTGGTTTAACTGAGAACATACTAAAAGTAGTAGAAACTATATTGAGGCTTGAAACTATCAATCCTATATGTCTCTAACATAGCAACTCGTTATCCTAGTAGATAGATGAGAAGCCTAGCTCCTAAACCCCGTAGAAGAGAACAGGATGACTCAGATTAGAAGGCCATGAGGTATAAGGAGTAAAAAGAGCCTTACATTCCCTTCCACAATCAATTCCCTTACATAACTAAAGCATTTCTAGACTCAACTTCGACCAGTTTGGCTTGGTAATCCTACAGGCAGTCAGGCTCTGATACCAAAGTGGTCAGGACCCCGACTCAATGCCACATCGATCTAGCATGTAACACCTCATATCACTTTGCAGCCTCACGCACGGTATTCCCATGGGTGTCACTTTACCTTTGCCTGGGACCGTTTGCGCCTTTTGGCACACGTATATGATAGTGTCGCTAGCATCCATATGATAAGGAGCCCGGGCTGCCATGGCTAGTCATAAATGCAAAGTGGCACAAACTTACAGGGACAGGCATCCATGACCCAGCATCGAACGTGTCGGTCATCAGCGAGTGAATCCAGGCTGTAGCACTGGGCTAGCAGGACTCCGGTAAACCGGGCTGTAGCGGTCTAACAGGACTCCGGTATTCATCACGTGACATTTCCCCGAAGGGACAGACACAGGAACGAAGAAGGACACATGCCGGCCAACCTAAGTGTTCCGGAGCAGTAGCAAGCTACCATGGCTCAGTGGAAGAACTAGGAGACATTTCCCGGTAAGAAAGGCTACTAAAGATAAACGACTAGATAGTCAGATCCCACACATACCAAGCATTTCAATAACATACACACAATATGCTCGATATGTGCAAATACAACATGGCTCTACAACTCAAATATTTTGTTCAATAGGCTCCAAGGAGCGAGATATTACAAACATAGGTCTCGTGACCCAACATTCAGAGCATACAAGCCAGAACACATACGGAAGCTTAATATGTCTGAGTACAGACATCTACAAATGAAAAAGGCTGAGAAGCCTGACTATCTACCAGATCCTGCCGAGGGCACAAGATCGTAGCTGAGGTAACAAGCTAAACGTCGAAGTCCACGCGAAACTACTAACAAGACCGAAGTCTCTCTGCAAAAACATAAAATAGGCAAACGTGAGTACAAATGTACCCAACAAGACTTACATCAGAACTAACTACATATGCATCATTATCAACGAAGGGGATGGTGGGGTTTAACTGTAGCAAGCCAGCTTTGACTCGGTGGCTATCCTAAACTAGGACTGCAAGTAACTCTTTTGAGGTGGTGCACACGAGTCCACATATTCACCATATCAACACACCACTATGGATCCGCTCCCGTCTCCCTATGAGAACGCCATCCATAGCAATCACGCTTACCTTGCGCATTTTAGAGTATCCACTTTCACTTGTCTATGGACTGTTATAGGCAACCCAGAAGTCCTTTACCGCGGACACGGCTATTCGAATAGATGATGTTAACCCTGCAGGGGTGTACTTCTTCATACATGTTTCCACCACTTAGCGTTTGCACATGACATGTGCTCAGCAGACTTCAAGTGAAAGCCGACGTGGGTGTAGACCACAACCTACCTAAACACTCAAGTCTCTAGTCCAGGTTTATCGCCTGTTCAGGTTCCATCTGCAGGGAGTCCGGCCGAGGTTTCCACATAGGGCCCCGAGCGATGTGACACCAAACGGACGCCCGGTATACCCGGCCACGTGCCTACCACATCACAGCCCACCCCTCCGGTCAGCGCTGTACACGGCCTGCAGCAACTACAAACACCAGAAACTACTTGCAACTCCGGGACAGAGGACTAGGGTGGTTAAGAAGTTGAGCGGGGTCATATTTCAGGGCCCAATGCATGGTAGTAGCTGTTTCATGGATCACAAACACAGAACTCAGTTCCTAAGGACAGCTTCAATGAGACAACCCACCATGTACTCCTACATGGCCTTTCACCGATACCTATACCAAATCGTGTTCACACACTTTGCTCACACACACAGTAGGACATGTTCACACACCTCTGATTCATCCTCGATGAATCAGACCCGACTCAACTCTAAGCAGTAGCAGGCATGACAAACAAGCATGAATGAGTAGGCACAACAGGGCTCTAACAACTCCTACTCATGCTAGTGGGTTTCATCTATTTACTGTGGAATGACAGGTCATGCAAAGAATAAAGGGTATCAGCTACCGCAGCAAGAAACAGATGAATCATGGTTGTCCTAATGCAGTAAAAGAGAGCAGGAGCGAGAGAGTAGGATTGTATCGGAATGAACAAGGGGGTTTTGCTTGCATGGCACTTCTGAAGATAGCATTGAGTCTTCATCAGTGTCAACGATCACAACGTCGGTACAACGTCTACCGAGGGGGAACAACACCAGCAAACAGAGAAGAAACACGATCAATGCAATGCACAATATGATGCATGCTATGACATGGCAATATGAATGTGTTTTGGGCTATGCAAGCTAGAACAGATTGAGATGAGTCCAGTTGAACCAAAGATTTAAATGCAAACCCATTTTAAGAGGTTATATTAGTGCATTAACTCATTTCATCTAAATAGCAAGGTTAAAGTGTTCTAACATGCATGAAACTAGTACAAATGGATAGATTGGATTTTTATGATCATTTTTCATATATAAATCTTTGCATTTGGAGTTACAGATTAATTTCTATGAATTTTTGAAGTTTGCAAGATTTTCTGGAATTTCCTATATAAGAATAAATTTAGAAAAGGATTTACTGTGTCAGTATGACGTATGTGTGACGTCAGCAGGTCAACTGGGTCGGCCGGGTCAAACCTGACCTGTGGGACCCATACATCAGTGTCTCAGGCTGGTTTGGGTGGATGACAGGTGGGACCGGTCAACGTTGACTTGACAAAAGTCATAGCTGACACGTGGGGTCCACACGTATTAGTACTAATCTTATCAGAAAATTAGACTAACCTAATTATGCTCCGGGACCCACATGTCATTGACACAGGCAATAACTAAACACGATTAGCACCTAAACTAATGGTGCCACGTCAGCCACCGGCGTTTAACCACCGGCGACGATAGACCGCGGCTGTGCCCGCGTCGGGTTTGCTCTACGGGCCACCGTTAGAAGCGTGTCTTGGTGCGTTGGAAAGCTCTTGCTCCCGCGCGTCGAACGGTGCAGGTGCTGGGTCGTGTGGAGGCTGGAGCTCGCCGGAGTGGAGCCCGCGGCGGTTGCCGGAGCTCGGGATCGAGCGGCGCAGCGCTATGGTGCATGGGAAGACAAGCTGGTGGCGGCATTAGCTTGCTGCAGAGCTGCTGAGCACGTAGCCGTGCTCTGGAATGAGCTTTGCTAGCTCTTGTTACAGCGGCAACAAGAACGGCGGCGGCCGGCTCTCGGCTCCGGTGGAAACGGCGGGTACACGGCGCAACAGAGAACAGGGAGAGAGGGGAGCGGCAGAGGAGCTCACAGTGAGTCAAACGGGAGGATCAGCAGGGAGGCACCGGAGGCAGCAAATCACCGGCGACGATCTCCGGTGGCCGACGAGGGGAACGGCGGTGCTTG
>NC_041389.1:200712915-200783462 GCF_002162155.2 Triticum dicoccoides | reverse complement strand
GGCGCGTCAGTGAGGCGTGGGGTGACCGGTGGTCGTGGCAACGACGGGCGGTGGCAACGGCTGCGCTCGGGCATGAGAGGGAGAGGGAGCAGAGGGGGGGGGGAGCTCGAGAGAGAGTGAGGGGCGGTCGGGGAGGCTGCATGGCGTGCGCAGAGGCATCGAGGGCGGCGGGGACGCAGACAGGCAGGGAGCTCGCGTGGTGCGCGGAGCGCACACGCGCGTCTGGCACGCACCCTGTCCGACTGGCGAGAGGACAACGACGACTGGCATAGGCCAATGGGTTGGGCCGTGCTGGGCCATGCCAGGTGAGCGCCAGGTAAAACTCCCTCTCTCTGCTTTCTGTTTCTGTTTTCTATTTTCATGCAACTTTGTGACTTTATTAAAAGTACTAGGCCAAACCCAAAAATCATGAAACTGAGCAATGCAACTGTTTGAAATATAACCAACAGCAAACATTTTAGTTTATGATTATTTGAGCATTTAAACTATTTATTAGCATTTAAATGCCCAAATGCAAATACTTTATGATTTAATTCAGTGACCAAATATGTCATGGAAAAATGTGCAACACCTCTGGTTATGGTTCTAGCATTTTCCAGAAATGATGAACATTTTTTAAAGCCATTTGGATTCACTAAAAATATTTAGTTGAACCTAGCGAATTCCTTTGATGCTAGGGTTTAGGCAATCCCTATCTCAAGTTTCATAAAATTTAAACATGATGCATGGATGCTTATGCAAAGATAGACAATGTCTAAGCTAGGGCTGTGACAGATACCCCGATGTGGGATTTGGCAGGACTGCATATGCATGTTTGGCATGATAAGAAGCTATAAAGCAAAACATACCGGAAGTATTATAGTATCCGGATACTTACGATTTCGCCAGGGGCTTGTCCCTGGGCAGCCACTCCTCGCCGCTGTAGGTGGCTGTGGTGGAGTGGTCCGGAGGGAGGGTCTTTCCCTTCTTGGACGCCTCGGCCTCCCCCTGCGGGGCGTCCTTTCTCTTATTTTCCGCCTCAGTTGGGGGGGGGGGAGGGATTTCCTCATGCCCCTCCTCATCTTCGTTGGAGGAGTGCGCCTCGGTGTCTTCGCACGTCATGTCCGATACAACCTTGCGCCGGAGACCTTTCCTGGTCCCCGCGGCCTTCTTCTTGGCCTTCTTCTCCTGCACCTCATAGGGCGCCGGAAACAGCATCTTAGTTAGAAGATACGATATCTGGATCTTCAGGTAGCGGAGCTGGATAGTCGATCTGCTCTGCTATCACTACCCAGTCCTGTTGAATCAGCATGGAGGCTTAGATACCTCCCGCGCATATGCTGGTAAAAGGCACATCTTGCAAAATATAAAAACTCACCGAATGGGTTTGGTGTTTCGCGCCGAGTCCACAATCTTCGGTTATGGGTGGGGGGACCTCGGTGGACTTGAAGAGCACCTTCCATACGTCTTCATGCGTCGTGTCGAAGAGCTCTCACAGCATTTGGTGTTCGACCGGGTCGAGCTCCCACAGATTGTAAGCCCGTCTCTAACACGGAAGGATCCGGCGGATGATCATTACCTGGACGACATTGACAAGCTTGATTTTCTTGCCTATCATATTCTGGACGCATGTCTGGAGTCCGGTCAGCTCCACCGCTGAGCCCCAGGCTAAGCCCTTCTCTTTCCAGGAGGTGAGCCACATGGGGATGCTGGATCGAAATTCGGGGGTCGCTGCCCAGTTGGTGTCGCGTGGCTCGGTGATGTAGAACCACCCCGATTGCCACCCCTTCACGGTCTCCACGTTGGCGCCCCCGCACTCTACTTGCTGGCCGCCCACCACCTTTAGCTTCACGTTGAAGGTCTTCAGCCATAGGCCGAAGTGGGGCGTAATGTGGAGGAAGGCCTCGCACACGATGATAAATGCCGAGATGTTGAGGATGAAATTGGGGGCCAGATCATGGAAGTGCAGCCCATAGTAGAACATAAGTCCGCGGACAAACGGGTAGAGGGGGAATCCTAGTCCGCGGACAAAGTGAGAGAGAAACACTACCCTTTCCTGGGTTTCGGGGTAGGGATGATCTGCCCTTCGGCCAGAAGTCGGTGCGCGATGTTTGTGGCCAGGTATCCGGCCTCTCGAAGCTTCATGATGTCCTCCTCCGTAACGGACGAGACCATCCACTTGCCTCCCGCTCCGGACATGTTCGGAATGACTTTGCGGAGAAGGTGAAAGCTTGGGCACTGGAGCTCGAGCGAGAGGGAATGGATGAGCAGAGGAAGAAGAAGGCGCGGTTGAGAAAGGGGAATCCTTATCTCTTTTTAAAGGCGATAGAAACTATGTGCCTCCCCACTTGCCCTATAAACTCGCTTATTCCCCAAGCGCCGTTTTGATGGCGCGGTTGGGTTACCCACACCCGTATTGATGAGAATCCCATGACAAGGGGACAAGATCTCTGCCTCGACAAGACATGCCAATAAAACCGCCTCGAAATATGTGCAGTAGTAGGTTGAGGAAAACAGTTCGAATAATGATCGGGCTGCGGCGTGATGTCATGCTAGGAAAAGTTGTCAGCAGATTAGATTTGTGGAATATTGTGCTCTCTATGGTGGTATGTGGAATTGGTTTTGTAGAGCCGAACACGATCCTTGTGTTTAAAATTTTCTTTGGAGTATTCGGAAAAGGAACCCGCCTTGCAATGCCGAAGACAATCTGTGCGCCGGACTCATCGTCATTGATGCCTGGTTCAGGGGCTACTGAGGGAGTCCTGGATTAGGGGGTCCTCGGATAGCCGGACTATGTACTAGTGTCGGACTGTTGGACTATGAAGATACAAGATTGAAGACTTCGTCCTGTGGCCGGGTGGGACTCTCCTTTGCGTGGAAGGCAAGCATTGCGATTCGTATATGTAGATTTCCTTCTCTGTAACCGACTCTATGTAACCCTAGCCCCCTCTCGTGTCTATATAAACCGGAGGGTTTAGTCTGTAGGACAAGAACAATCATAATCATAGGCTAGCTTCTAGGGTTTAGCCTCTACGATCTCGTGGTAGATCAACTCTTGTAATACTCATATCATCAAGAGCAATCAAGCAGGAAGTAGGGTATTACCTCCATAGAGAGGGCCCGAACCTGGCTAAACATTGTGTCCCCCGCCTCCTGTTACCATTAGCCTTAGACGCACAGTTCAGGAGCCCCTACCCGAGATCCGCCGGTTTTGACACCGAAAATGAGGTGTTGCTTTATGGTCTACTTGCTCTAAGTGCTTAGTGATATTGCTTCAAAAACCCTCAACCACTTTCTCATCTCCACATATGTCCAAAACACAAAGTTAAACTCAGCCCCATAGATTTGATCTATCCGGTGCCACCGAGTTTATTTGACCTAGCCACTGCCAGAAACCCTAGACAATTCAGTCCCATCGATACGGATTTGTTTTCCTTTGTAACATTCCAGTCTCTCCAAAATGAGCAATCGGTCCCATCGAGTTCGCATTGCAAACTCTCTGTTTCCCTTCGTAACGTTTCGGTCTCGCCAAAATGAGCGATCGGTCCCACTGATTTCGCATTGAAACTCTCTGTTTCCCTTCGTAACATTTCGGTCTCACCAAAATGAGCGATCGGTCCCACCGAGTTTGCCTGACCAACTCTCTGTTTGATCATTGCTGAAATCAGTCTCACTGTGTTCATGCAATCGGTCTCACTGAGATGAGGTTTTGCCCCAACCCTAGAACATTGGTCTCAACGAGTTGATCATGTTGGTCCCACCGAGATTCCTAACTTTCACATTTTGCACTGAATCGGTCTCACCGACTTCTTCTATTCGGTCTGACCGAGTTGGGTCAAATCTGTGTAATGGTTGGATTTTGTGTGGAGGCTATATATACCCCTCCACCCCCATCTCTATTCAAGAGAGAGCCATCAGAATGTGCCTACACTTCCACTACTCATTTTCTGTGAGAGAACCACCTACTCATGTGTTGAGATCAAGATATTCCAATCCAACCACTAGAATCTTGATCTCTTGCCTTCCCCAAGTTGCTTTCCACTCAAATCTTATTTCCACCATAGCCAAATCTCTGAGAGAGAGTTGAGTGTTGGGGAGTCTATCATTTGAAGCACAAGAGCAAGGAGTTCATCATCACCACGCCATCTATTACCTTTTGGAGAGTGGTGTCTCCTAGATTGGTTAGGTGTCACTTGGGAGCCTTTAACAAGATTGTGGAGTTGAACCAACGAGTTTGTAATGGCACGGAGATCGCCTACTTCATGAATATCTAGCCAAGTGAGGCAAGTCCTTCATGGGCGATGGCCATGGTGGGATAGACAAGGTTTCTTCTCTGTGGACCCTTCCTGGGTGGAGCCCTCTGTAGACTCGGGCAACCATTACCCTTCGTGCTTTGAAGTCTCCATCAACGTGGGTGTACGATAGCACCACCTATCGGAACGACGCCAAAAATCTCCATGTCACATTGCATTTGCCTTCTCCAAACCCTTCCCTTTACCCTCATATGCAATGTTTTACTTTACGCTGCTACACTCTTACAATTGCATGTGTAGGTTGATTGCTTGACTTGTGCTAAGTTGCTAAAATCTTCCAAGAGTTAAAATTGGGAAAAGGCTAGATTTTTATTTTGTCAAGTAGTCTAATCACCCCCCTCCAGACCTAATTTTGATCCTATAGATGGCTAACTAAACATTATAGAATGATATAATTCGAAATATGATGACTATGTAAACATGATGACATGATATAACTATACGATGTGTCTATTAAAGTGTTTGGCGTGCTATAATTGACATACATGTCGTCGATGGAAACATGATGGCATGATATAAACTGGTACGTGTCGGTGCTATACAAACAATTTTTAACCACTTTCTGCGACGGCATATGGAACCGTCGCGAAGTGAGTGTTGGCGATAGGGGGGTCCTTCCCACACGACCCAGAAACCGTCGGGGATATGCCCTCCTGGCGCACACGCTCGGCAAAGTGAGGTCGTGTATGACCAGCGAGCGAGCAAATACGGTTATACATACAGTAATGCTCAAAACATACAATTATACAAGTGAAATCATTTCCGGTCGTAAGTACATCCCACATAGTCGCTCCCCGCTAAACGTTTCCGTTCGTATATACATCCCACACAGTCGCTGCAATGAAAATGTTTCCGTTCACAGGTACATCACACACAATTTTCCACATTAAGTCATTTGTGATAGCATTCACATTGCACACAATATTAACAATTTATCGTTTTCACTATTGAATGCATCACACATGGTACGTAGAAGAAACTGTCTGGCAAAGGCTGTCCATCACACACAGTTTCTATGCGGTAAACTTTTGCGGAAAGTGGCCTAACACAAACAGTTTGGAAGAGAATGTTGTCGGTGTCAAAACCGGCGGATCTCGGGTAGGGGGTCCCGAACTGTGCGTCTAAGGCTAATAGTAACAGTAGGCGGGAGACACAATGTTTACCCAAGTTCGGTCCCTCTCGATGGAGGTAATACCCTACTTCCTGCTTGACTGATCTTGATGATATGAGTATTACAAGATTTGGTCTACCACGAGATCACAGAGGCTAAACCCTAGAAGCTAGCCTATGATTATCATTGTTGTTATCCTACGGACTAAACCCTCCAGTTTATATAGACACCGGAGGGGGTAGGGTTACACAGAGTCGGTTACAGAGAAGGAAATCTACATATCTGAATTGCCAAGCTTGCCTTCCACGCAAAGGAGAGTCCCACCTGGACACGGGTCGAGGTCTTCAATCTTGTATCTTCATAGTCCAACAGTCCGGCACAAGTACATGGTCCAGCTGTTCGAGGACACCCTAATCTAGGAATCCCTCAGTAGCCCCTGAACCAGGCTTCAATGACAATGAGTTCGGCGCGTAGATTGTCTTTGGCATTGCAAGGCGGGTTCCTTCTCGGAATACTCCAAGGTAGATTTTGAACACATGAATCGTGTCCGGCTCTGCAAAATAAATTCCACGTACCGCCATAGAGAGCACAATATTCCACAAATCTATTCTGCTGAGAGCTTTTAATAGCGTAACATCACGCCGTGGCCCGGTCTTTATACGAACCATTTTTGCCAACCTGCTATTGCACGTATTGCGAGGCGGTTTTATTGGTACGTCTTGTCGAAGCAGAGATCGTGTTCCCCTTATCACGGGATTCTCATCAATACGGGCGTGGGTAACCCAACCGTGCCTGTTATTATGACTCCTCGATTTTAGGCAAGTTCCAAATGGCCACGCGTAGGACGCTTCATATCCACCCTCTTTATAAAGAGGTCCAAACCCGTCATTTTCTTTCCACGCCCAATCCTTCCCTTCTCCTACCTCGAGTTCCAACACCCAAGGTTCAGGCTAAGCGCACCGGACCTTCAACCATGTCCGGATCCAACCTTCAAGGCCGGTGGATGGCCTCTTTTGTTACAGAGGATGACATCAAGAAGCTTAGGGAGGCTAGGTATCTGACCGCCAAAATCCCCCACAGGCTACCTGCTCAAGGGCAGGTTATCCCCACTCCCGAACACAACTAGAGTGTTGTATTTGTTTCCCACTTCCTCCGAGGGCTAGGCTTTAGTCTTGATCACTTCCTTTGAAGCCGCCCCAGCCTTTAGCTCGGGCCCACCGCCCCAACTGGCATCATGGGTCAACAAAGGGCTGGACTGGGGGACAATTAATGACGTGCTGACATTGCAAACCGGCATCCGAGATCTCCTCAAGAGGGAGGTCGGTCACGTCAAAGTAATTCAAGTAATGCTAGTTCGTCGGGTCCTACCATGCCAACTTCGATCTATCTGTATGTGGGAGTTCAACCCAGAAGGACAGCGAACTATTCAACACTTCTTCGGCGTGATGCTCGAAGGAATGTATCGATTATTCTTCGGATCCCGAATAAAGTGTGCGGACACCATCGAGGTTGCCGGTCTGAACTGCAACCGTCCAGATACCCAAGTAAGTAACTCCGCGACCGAACATGCTGTTATTATATTTTTCACAATATTATTCTGAAAAACTTCCCTCGGCCTGGACTGGATAAGAAAGGAGGAGAGGATCAAGTGTTCGGCCCCTCTTCCTGAAGGTTCGCCGGATCCTGTACTAGCCAGGATGCTGGCTCGCGCACCATATCAAGTGCCATCAGGAGAAGATGAGGAGAGGAATAGAGAAGTCGAAAGCGGGCTTCATATGTTACACATCCAAGCCGGGGGAATTAGTGCCTCCGCGAAGGAGGACGATCGGGGAGGTGAATCTAAAATCCCCTCCCCCCATGGGAAGAAAAGGGCCGCCCCTGAAGACTTGGAAAGGGAGGTTTCCAAACGAGGGAAGAAACCTTCACTAGGGGGCCCCTGCCCCGGAGGGCATCCTTACCGCACAGCGCCCACAAGGGGGTCAGCTGTCAACCAAGCTGTAAGTGAACAAAGGCACATTGGTAAATTTGTCCTGCTCTTTTCCTGAGAATAATGTCCAGGACATATGTTTTGCAGTGCGGCTCATAGCCCTTCTCCACAAAGTTCGTCTTCGGGGGATCTTCTTCCGGTGATGATGGAGAGCGAAACGCCTCCTCCTGCTTCCCCGCCTTGTGAGATGGACAACCCCGAGGTGTCGTCGCGGAAGATTTCTCCTGCTCCGCAAAGGCCAGAAGGTAACGTTTCGGCCGCCCGAAGTCCAGAGTTATCGGCTCCTAAGGAGACCAACAGAAAAAGCCCGGGCTTGTCTAGTGTACAACCCGACACATTTATAGGCCTTCTAGAGCAAGTGGCTATCTCAGAGGCACATCGTACCTCAATGGGTATGGTGGTTGAGAGGATTTCATCGCGAAAAGCGGATTGAATGAAGCTTTTACGAGCCTACTAAGAGGCTTTGAGGTACGCAAAGTAATATATATATATATATATATATATATATATATATATATTTGACTTTACCGCACACACTAGGTGTGCTCTGTGTAGATAGTAGCTCCTGAGACTCTGGTTGCTGTCAAGACGCGGCGAGCAGAGGAACATAGTATCAGGTATTGATAGCGCTACTTTCATGCGTAGGCAGCTGCAGATCTGGCGGCTGACCGAACTGCAGATTTTGCCGAATTGAGGCGACAGCTTGATGTGGCGGATGCGGACATCACGCTTGTGAACAAGCGGCTTGACGAGGCACAGGGTATGCATATTCGGGTGGTTAGCAAATATTAAGAGTAGCGTGATGCTAGTATTTATAATATGCTTTGACTGCAGATGCAGCTGGCGCCATGGAGACCCTTCGGGCGGAACTTGCCCGAGCCAAGGAACAAGCCAGTAGAAGCGATGCAGCCGAAGAGTTAATGGCCGAACAGGCTGCTCATCGCGGGAGTGAAGATAAAATAGACAACATGGCTATTGAGCTGCAAAATGCCGCCGGCCGATATGAGCTCCTTGAGAGGGAAATCCAAGCAAAAACGGCTGACCTGAAGAAGGCCTTGGAAGCAGCCAAGCAAACTCGCTCTAAAATCAGAGCGGTGCGGGAGGAGCTTCACCAAGCCGGAGATATCACGGCTGGGAAGCCCTTTTTATTATGGACGAAGTTCGGCGATCCGAAGTATGTCCCTCTAGTTCAATTGTGGTGTGCTGCAGATGCATACTTGGATTTAGCAAAGAGTGCTGCTGATGCGACTGAGTATTTCAAAGATCAGAAAGATCATGAGCTGGAAAGATTGTTCTGGTCGCAGTTCAGTGCTCCAAAGCGTCCGCTGCTGTTGAATGAGCAAATGGCTGAGTGGGCCGAGCTCCATAGGTTGTCCGGGCTTGCCATGAAGGCTGTTGTGGATCATCTGTGGCCGAAGGAGCCAAGCCTGGGTAGTTATTTTGGTTTGGTACAATGATTTCTTCGTGCTATGCCTCATATCGACGCTGTCAAGAGGTCGACGTGCATAGAGGGTGCGCGGATGGCTCTTGCCCGTGTTAAGACATATTGGGCAAAGATGGAGGCCACTGCTGTTGCAACCAGGGGTCCGCCCGAGGGTCAGAACTCGCCCGAGCACTATTTTGAAGAAGCCCTAGAAGGTGCCTGTTTAATAGAGGCTCAGTGCTCAAAGAATACCATCTTCCAGTGACACGTATCTTGATTGTAAAGACAATGCTTTTGATAGTAAAGGCTATATTTATACTTTTGACTATAAAGTATTGTAGTGCCCCCAGTGCGGCCGTTTATGTATGTAAGTATATAACCTGAAAGTTTGCAGTCGTCGGCTTCAGCCCCCGCGCACATAATACGGGGGTGCTCGGTAAAACGCATAATCACACTTGATCCAACGTGTTGGTCCGTTAAGGAGGTGATAGCGCGGCGAATAAGGCAATCGGACTATATAGCTTTAACAATTTCACTTAGCCATAGGAGTTTGATGGTGGGGCTACTATATAGCCCCTGGTATGTCCGCGCTCATCCGGACAAGGTGCGTGAACATACGTGAACGGAAAACCGGTCCTTCGTTAATGCGGAGGAATCCCGAAGCACTACTAGGAAAAGGGCTATAGGTAGTATGGACATTAATGGCACACCTCTTATGTGGTGCGCCACTGCTATATAGCAGTGGCGCACCATATGTTGGTACACCATTAGTGTCCATCACACTAATGGCGCACCACACACGCGGTGCGCCACTACTAACAATTTTTTTTCCAAAACTAGTAATAGCGCACCAGGGCACAGTGCGCCATTACTAGTTTTAACTAGTAATGGCGCACCACACACTTTGTGCGCCACTACTAAGAATTTTTTTTACTTTTTTTTCAAAACTAGTAACGGCGCAGTAGAGTATAGTGCGCCATTACTAGTTCAAACTAGTAATGGCGCACCACATCCACGGTGCGCCAGTACTAACATTTACTTTTTTTGCAAAACTAGTAAGGGCGCACCACCTAACAGGTGCGCCATTAGTAACCAGGGTTACTAATGGCGCATTTATAGGTGGTGCGCCATTAGTAACCTGAGACCAGCTAGATATTTTGGACAACCACCTTCCACACTCGCTTTCCCCACTTCATTCTCTCCACCTCCTCCTCCAAGCTTGTCTCGGCTGCCTCCTCCTCCTCACCTCATTTGCACCATAGATTCACCCAAATTAAGTGGTTAAATTACCTTTTTTTGATAGGTAAGTAAGTGGAAAGCTTTCTTTATGTTGTAGATCTACTTTTTCTCCCTCCAACAACGTGCACATGCACTTTTTATGGCCTAGCTAGATCTATGTATGTTTGTGGTGTTGCATATATGTTTATGTTTGCAGGTACCGTTATTTGAAATGCGATAGTTGCCAATATTTTGCCGGAATGTTGATTCATTTCCGTTTCGGTGAGAATTTGGCACTATGCATTCTTTTTGGTCCTATTTTTAGGCAAAGTCATGCCAAATTTTTTCTTGGTTCTAAAATATCCTTTTGCTCTACCCCGCAGGTGACCATGGTCCGCACGATGACCGAAGGCATCATGAATAGGTTTTTGAGCTCCACAAAGGCCGAGATGCTTCAAAAGAACGAGACGGAGATAAGATGTCTGTGTCGAAGATGCAAGTTGAGGAGCCTAATGGACCCAAATGCCATACAGGTGCGGGACCACCTGCTCTTGCGTGGTTTCATGGATGGCTTTAGGTGATGAAGATGATTATTAAGTCGTCCATGGGGGCCAGACCAGAAATGAGGAAGGGCAGCAAGACAACCGCGGCGAGGGCGGGCGAGAAGACGAAGAATCTCCAGGACATGATCACGAAGTAGATGCAGTACACAGTCATGATATAGAAGATGCCGGACATGATGATGAGAAAGATGTCGGAGCAGACGAAGGGTATGATCATGAAGATGAAGATGGCGGAGCAGACGGCGATGGACCATCGATGGGCTGGGTCTAGGACCCTCATATTCAAGAGCTGCTTCTCAAGCAGACAGATAACGCAAGAGCTGCCGCCCGAGAGAAAGCCAAGCTGGATCAACCGGAGATAGATGTGGTTACTTCATTGTATTAAGGATGCAGGCCCGAGGATACCTGCCTGAAAGTAACGCTCATGGCTCTGAAGATGAAGGTAAAACACAAAATGACCGACGCATGCTTCGACGAGAACATGTCATTCTGGCACGAACGTCTTCCCAAGGGGAACAAGTGCCCGACCAGTTTCGAGGAGGCGAGGAAAGTTGTGTGTCCTCTGGATTTACCGCACGTGAAATACCATGTGTGCATGAACAATTGCATCCTTTATCGGGACGAGCATGCGGAGTCTACCATATGTCCAGTGTGCGGCGTCACTCGATACAAGAAGAGGAAGAAAGCTCCTCGAAAAGTGGTGTGGTACTTTCCGATCACTCCTCGTCTGCAGCGGTATTTCACGGACCCTAAGCTAGCAAAGCTCCTGCGTTGGCACACGGATATGGAGGAGAAGAAGCGAGAAGATGACGCAAATGATTCAGAGATAAATAAAAAAGACAAGATGCTGAGTCACCCTAAGGATGCGAGCCAGTGGCAAGTGTTGAACTTTGAACACCCAGAATTTGGGGGCGATCCAAGGAACATCATGCTGGGTGCAAGCACTGATGGAGTCAATCCATTTGGCAGCCAGAGAAGCACACATAGCACCTGGCCTGTGTTTGTGTGGATGTACAACCTTCCCCCCTGGTTGTGCATGAAGAGGAAGTACATTCACATGAGTATGCTAATTGAAGGGCCAAAACAACCAGGGAACAACATCAATCTATATCTGGGGCTGCTGAAAGAGGAGCTAGACACACTGTGGAAAACGCCAGCCAATACGTGGGATGCCGCAGAGAAAGAATATTTCCCTATGAGAGCCACACCGCTCATGATGGTGCACGACTATCTCTGTTACAGATATGTCGCGGGGCAGGTGGTCCACGGATTTTCTGGATGCGTCGGGTGCATGGATGACACAACATATCGCCAGCTAGATAGAGATCCCGGGTCTTCGAAAACCGTGTTCATGGGATATCGAAGGTGGCTTCACGACGATGACTCATGGAGAAAACACAAGGATCTGTTTGATGGTGAAACCGAACCCCGAAGACGCCCACGTACGAGGAGCGGTGAGGAATTAGACGAGCTGTTGAAAAATTGGAAAGATTGCCCACTACCGGGAAAGAAGCAAAAGGCTCCAGAGCCGGGAAAGAAGCAAAAGGCGCCAGAGCTGCTGCTGAAGGTATGGAAAAAGAGGTCTGTTTTCAAGGACTTGCCGTACTGGAAGATCCACCGTGTGCCTCATAGCCTTGATTTCATGCATATCACGAAGAACGTGTGTGAGAGTCTGCTTGGTACCCTGCGCAGCATGCCAGAGAGGACCAAAGATGGGCCGAAAGCAAGGGCAGACTTGCAATCAATGGGCGTCAGGGAGGAGCTTCACGCTAATGATGATGATGATGAGGCGAAGCAGGACATGGAAAGTCGTCCCAAAGGCAAAAAGGCCAAGAAGACCGGAAATGACAACCCTCCCGCATGCTTCACTCTAACTCTGGAGGAGATCGAGCAGTTTTTCACCTACCTCGTAGGAGTAAAACTTCCTTACGGTTACGCGGGGAAGATAAGAAGATACCTAGACTCAGCGAAGCAGAAGTTCAGCAGGATGAAGTCTCACGACTGTCACGTGCTGATGACACAGATATTTCCAGTTGCAATCCGTGGGATCATGGACGCGCGCATCAGTGAAATGCTATTTGGCCTATGCAACTTTTTCGACATCATCTCTCGGAAGTCGGTTGGTGTGAGGCAACTCAGAAGGCTACAGGAAGAGATTGTGGTGATACTATGCGAGCTTGAGATGTACTTCCCGCCCGCATTCTTCGATGTTATGGTGCATCTGCTAGTCCATATCGTGGAGGATATCATCCAACTCAGGCTGACGTTCCTGCACAGTATGATGCCATTCGAACGGATGAATGGTGTCATCAAAGGATATGTTCGCAACATGTCATGTCCATAGGGAAGCATAGCCAGGGGCTTTCTGACCGAAGAGTGCATCTCCTACTCCACAAATTATCTATGCATCGAGAACCCCATTGGTCTGCCCGTCAACAGGCACCTCGGGAGGCTCGCTGGATGGGGTCACCGCGATGGTCGCTGCGAAATGCATGTCGACTTCGAGGGTCGACTCGCCGACTTTGAAAGAGCAAACCTAGTCACGCTACAACACATAGATGTGGTCGATTCTTGGGTGGTAGAGTACAAAACCTTTATTGAGAAGACATACAATGACCCAGGCCAACAGAGGACGGACGGAGATATAATCAAAGAGCAAAACTCATGTTTCATGCGCTGGTTCAAGGATAAACTTCTGTCGTACCCTTTACATGAGGATTCTTCCGCGGAAGAACAACTCATATTCGCCTTGTCACAGGGTGCCGAGCACAACCTGATGACGTATGAGGCGTACGATATCAACAGCTACACATTTTACACCGAGGGAAAGGACATGAAGAGCGATGGTTATCAAAACTCCGGGGTAACGATGGAATCCTACACCGGTAACGACAAGGACAGATACTACAGAAGGATCAAGGAGATCTGGGAGCTGAGCTACACTGGAGAGAAGGTCCCGATGTTCCGTGTTAGATGGGCCAAGAGCGTCCTAAAAGAAGACCGGTATTTCACCACCATGGTTATACCCGAAGCCAAATCCAAGACCACGGGAGCAAACGTCACCGCGAAAACGAGCCATGGGTACTAGCTTACCAAGTGGACCAATGCTTCTTCATTACCGACCTGTCAAAGCCCAATCGTGTTGTTGTGAGGAGAGGCAAAAGGAAGATCATCGAAATGGATGGAGTCGCCAATGAGCAAGACTTCGACAAGTACGGCGACCCAAAGATGGAACATGACGACGACGATGAAGTACCAGCATACACCCCAAGAAGAAGCAGGACAACCCTACCTAAAGGACGTCTGTTCAAGAGAAGAACTCCATTTGCGAAAAATAAGGGCAAGAAGATTGTGAACAGATAGCTAGATAAGATCGATTGTATTTAAATTGTAGCCTTCATTTCTCGATTGTATTTCGACATATGGAAATTGGCGGCACTTTTTGAATTCATGAATATTTTGAAATCTGATGATATTTTTTCATGTTCATAAATGTTTTGTCAAAAATTATTAGATACAACTAAAAATCCAAAGAAAAATTCAAATAATAAATTTGATGATATTTTTTCATATTCATAAATGTTTTCATATTCATATTTTTTCATAAATGTTTTGAAATCTGATGATATTTTTCATAAATATTTTTCCACATTCATAAATGTTTTCAAAAATTATTATGCAACTAAAAATCCAAAAAAATAGTTAGTAATCGAGCACCAGGGGAGGGTGTGCCATTGCTATGAAGGTATTTATGGCGCTCCAAGGAAGGGTGCGCCATTGCTAAAAGGTTCATGGTTACAATACTTTTCATGACCACTAGCTTGTTTCTTTGCATCCGGCAAAAATATAAATTTTTTGTATGTGAACTATTAAATGAATGATACATATGAAAAAATAAAAATTATTTCCTTGTTGTTTACTTAAATGATAAGTACTTAAATGTAATAATTTATATAGTTAATATTAATCCTTCTTTTATTTGGGAGTCGAACTGAACCAAATACTAAAGAAGCAATCATAAGTGTAATACTTCCTAAATGTTTTACCAATTCACAAATGAATGCAACTAAAAATCCAAAAAAAATACTAATGGCGCACCGGTAGGAGGTGCGCCATTGCTATCCAAAAAAAAGTTTCTAATGGCGCACCCCTAGGTGGTGTGCCATTGCTATCCAATTTTTTTTACTAATGGTGCACCACTAGGAGGTGTGCCATTATTAACCCTCCCCCCACTAAAATCCCCAATCCCCTACGCGCAATATCACATCTCTCTCAGCCCCACCACTACGCCGACCCAACCCACTGCACCGCCGCCGCTGCCCTGACCCACTACGCCGCCGCCGCCCCCACGCCCCCGCCGCCTCCCCTACACCTGACGACCCCCGCGCCCGCTCCGCCGCCGGAGTCGCCGCCAGAGCACTAGGAGGACAAGGCCCGCGTCCACCAGGAGAGTTGGCCCGAGCACTTCTTCTTCCTCCGACCGACCCCATCTCGCCGTCGCCACCGCTGCTCCGGTCCATCCGCGCGGCAACCGAGGGGTCCACAAGCCCCGTGGTGAGCTCCTCCCTCGCCCCCTTTCCCCCTTCGATTTAGATGTCGTAGGACGCTGACTCCATCATGCCCGAACCCTGCTTACTGCTGCTGCGCGGCATACGGCCTCGCAGCGCGCCCGGCTTCCTTCCGCTGCACGCGCGCCGCGCCCGGCCGCGCCTCTGAAGTCCCTGGCCGCGAGCCCCGCCTCACCTGGCCGGTAGCCCTGCGCCCGTGCTCTGCCTCAAGTCCACCAGGAGAGGAGGTTCGGTGCCATCTTTTCTTGGGATATTGAAAAACTATCTACAAAACATGCATGCTTGGGTGCAGAGCGCCATTAGGTTGCACTGACTATGTTTGCATACTGACTGTGTTTACAAAATGCTCCTCATCTGGGAACTAGCAGGCCAACACACTACCATGTTCTTTATGATGAGAATCACTTCACAGCCGATGCGCTTCAGTCACTGACCACATCAGGAATTAGTTATGTTTGTGCATGCATGAACAAACATTGTCAGTCGGTCGATGCATAATATAATGTGAGCAGGAAATTAACATGATATATAGATAGGAGAAGAATGGATCATGAATATAGTAGCATTTGTGGTATATGTAGTACCTGAATTTGCAGAAGAAAGATGTTGATGTGAGGTAGGTGATATGAAGGAGGAGCAATGAAGGAATGAAAGTGGATACTAGAGGGCTTGTGTTCGTTTGGCTTTTCTTTTTGCCAAAAGCATGCATCCATCCGTCCATAGCTGTTGGTTAATTCTTTGCTTGGGGCTGCAGCAAAGTAAAGAACAAAGGTGGAACTTTCTGCTTTTCCTTTTTCTTTGAATAGAGCAAAGGGACAGGGCAGGCCTAGACCTTGGATCAGATTCCTCATGCGAACCACGAGTACCCGGATCAAATAATACAACTATGAAGCAAAATGTGTTGGTAGTGAAGTGGTGGCATGCGCTGCCCACACGTACCTTGCCGATGCTGAGTACGTCCAGCAGTGATGAAGGATCCTGCTTGTGATGCCTGCAGCGGCTTTAAGTTTGTCGGTCGATCCTTGTGATGTAGTACTATGCATGTGGTTGCTTCTTTCTTGTACTGTGTAAAGCTGGTGTCGCCACCCACAACTTTCTCTTGTAATAAAACGTATACCGACACCCGCAAAAAAAGGTTTTCTGTGGCACAACTTTCTTGTACTAAGAGAAGTTTTCTTTTTTCAGTTTTCTGCGTTAATTTGCTTCAACTTTAATCTGTGCTTTTTTTGTCCAAGTAGAGCATTCTTCTATGGACATTAATACTAGTAGCTTAGGGGCATCTACCTTATTCCTCTGCTAGTATGGTTTGCTTTTCCTGATAGTCCTAGCAGCTATAGACTAGTAGTGATCCAGCATTCTTATTACCTTGTACCCACCTGTGTGTGTCTTCTCTGATGCTAGTTAGCAATCCAACCACACTGGTGGTTCCTTTAACTCCTTAATGGATCAGGGCTTGACAGCCTTTGGCCTAAAACTCTAAATAAGAATGCATTCCTGACAAAATGAACCTTAGTTTACACTGAGTATTGTTAGTTTATTGATGAATACACATTCAGTGTCATACAATTACAGAGATGTTACTCCAACACACATAACAACACCACATTGAGTGTCATACAATTACAGAGATGTAGAGTTGTCAGTATTAAATCATTCAAAATTTTCCTGTCTAAATTTTCTGTCAAGCACAACTGAACATGTAACTTGAGAAGATTACTCCAGATTTTGGAAACAATAAATTACTCCAGATTCTGTCAATTAATTGTGTCAATTAATCATGTCAATGAATAAATTAGTTTGCTTCCATTTTTGTGCCCACTCTGAAGAGTAATCGTATATGCTTGGAATTAAACAGAATTATACAATGAACTTCTGCAGGCTGATCTGAGTTGGACCATTCTTTGTAGCCAACTTCTCTTCGGCAAGAGGAAGAAAGGAGAATCGGGGTAGGTTTCATGGCTAGAAGATATATTGTTGTACAACAATTTTTTGATGAATTGCATTTATTTACAAATAAAATGAAATGAACTGTGTTTTTACAATGATGTAGAGTTTACAGCAGGTTAGTCGATTGGTCAGCGGATCTAAAGGTCAGTGGATTCTGAGCAGCCAGATCAAAGGTAACTGAAGAAAACACCATTGCTCTGTTATGCTTGTGATGGCCAGAATGATAGTACTTGTGATGGTCTGATAGTTGTAGACATGCTCTGTTCATACTTGTGATGGTCTGATAGTTGTAGACATTGAGAAAGACTTGTAAAGATGATGATCATCTTTTATAGAAAACAATTTCTGTAAACACGTCAGTAACTTTGCTAGTTTGCTGGGTTTTGTCTCCGACCATCGTGTCGTGATGATTTTGCAGGTACCCAGAGAGGCCCTTGAGTTTGTCGGAATGTTGATTAACTTCCGTTCCGGCAAATTCGGGTACTCCATATGTCCTATTTTCAGCAAAGGTGATGCTGAAAGTTTCCGTGAATTTTAGAATGACTTTGCTAAAAATAGGACATATGGGGTACTTGAAACTAATGCATGGGCCGGGGTATCTTAGTACTTAATTAAGTAGGATCAACTACCCCTTTATTCTTGCTGCATTAAACACATATTCTGAATTCATGTGTGGACAGACGAAACCATGAGTCATTTATAGTTTAGGAAAAGAATGTTATCATTATTGTTTGGGGGGTTGAAATAATCTATTTGTTGCACTTTGTGCACTTTCTAGTTGAAAATTGTTAAATGGAGATAATAGATTAGCTTTTTGAGGTATCCCATTAAATATTATTCATTACTGCCCGCTCTTAAATTTTTTTGCACAACTAATATGCAACTGCCATAGGTGGCAATAGAGCCAAGTGATTAGGCCCAGCTTAGAATTCTCCCCTTTTCTGTCAGAATAAAAGATGGCCATGCCATGCTTGGCAATAGCACAAGTGACATGGACCAGTATGGTGGCATGGCCATTGACCTGTGGCTGGCATCTAGACAGCACAAAGATACATACATAGGCACACCATGTGGCAGCAACAGTTTGTAATCACAAGCACACACACCCACTGTTGTAGTAGTAACTGATAATCAGTACAAGGGCTATATGTAGTATGGAAAGCAACCAACAGCAAATGCAGGTCCAGACCACCAAAGGGGAATAGAACCACCCAAAGTATTAATCATTAACAACCAGGCATGCACCAAGCCACCAACCCAAACCATCATTTCAGCACATTAAGAGGTCAGGATCATCTCCAGCCAACCATACTGCTAGTCCCACAGCACAAGAAGAAGGGGTTTAGGAACGGACTTGTACCTTAGCAACAACACACTAACAGCGAATTCCTCGAGAATTAGGTTATTTGGTCAACTTAGAGATCTTGTTCCTTCACAATACCCAACTTTTTGACCAAACTTTTTTCCTATTTAGAGCGAACATGGCCCACAAAGATGAGGCCGGCGGTTCGGACAAGCAATTCTGGGAGCTGTCCCAGGAGATGGAGGAAGAACCTCACCGCTATGAGGACGACGCGGAAGACACCGATCCTGACTACACAACCCCTAGTGGCGTCGGGGATGACACCACTGATGGGGCCGCCGAGGATGCCACCACTGATGATGGTAGCGCACGGACATATGGCATCCAACCAAAGAGGCAACGGAAGGACCCGCGCCCGAACGTGCTCGGCACCGTCAAGGAGAAATTTACTGAAGTGTCCTCTGAGGGGCATCCAACGGCGCCCAAAGAATTATTCAAGGGGTACGCGGGACAGCTCGGGTACATTCTCCGGAGCACCGTCTCGATCAACACCGAGAACCTAAGGCATCATGACCAAGGGAATTTGCGCAACCTCCTCTTCACGAAGCTGCACGAACGATACAAGTTCCCCGGAGACGTCTCAAACACACGCCTCTCAGGGAATAAAGTGAACAGTGCCGCCCTCACGAAGATGAGCACGGCCCTGGCTACTTGGAGAGGCGCGGTGAAGAGAATGATTGAAAAAGGTGATAGTTATGAGAAGATCAAGGAGAAAAATCCTTCGATCAGCGAGGATGACTACAAGGAGTTCAAGATCAAGTGCGAGAGCAATGCAACCGTGGAATCAACTCAGTGGGGGAAAGATATGCGGGACTTGAACTTAGGGGTCCACCAACTCGGTCCCGGCGGTTACAGAGTGGCGGAACCTATATGGGACAAGGAGGACATGGAGCATGCCGAGCAAGGCCTACCGCCCCGCTTCGAGAAATACCGTGACAAGCAGACCAGGAACTATGTCAGGGCCCGGTACAAGGTGGACCCAGTAACAAAGGACCTTACCACGGATCCGAAGACCAAAGCGCTTGAGCTTGTTCTGGTAAGAAATACACCCCCGCGTAATTAGCTCCATATGGTTGCATTCTAATTAATGAAGCCAAATTTCTAAATGGTTCACATTCCTTCTGTAGGACACTGAAAGCAGTAGCACGGGGTCGTCTCAGAGCTCCCCTTGGGACAGCACTTTAAATAGGGCATTGAACATAATGAAAAACAAGGATAAGTTCAGTAAGCCGTCGTTAGCTGGTCGTGTGGACGGCAAAGGCTTGTCCACGAAATGTTCTTCATACTATAACGCTTGTGGGCAAAAGGAGAGAAAGACCATCTAGGAAAGCCAGTCGCGCGAGGTTCAAGAACTCAAGGCACAAGTGGCGCAGATTCAGGAGATGGCCCAGGAGCAAGTGCAACACCAACTGGGAACGACGCTCATCGCCATTGTGCCTACCTTGATTGAGGGGCTGCAGGCGTTTGTGGGCGGCCAACAGGGGCCACCCCCAGTTCATAGCTTCATGGCCAGCAACTCGCACAATGCGCAAGCGGCACCATTGGTGTCTCCGGCGGAGGCGGTATTGGTGTCTCTGGCGCTGGCGCGGGCATTGGAGCTTAATGAACCCGGTGTGCGAAGAATACCCCAGCCGGCACCTCGGCAGCAAGCGGCCCCTCCGTCACTTGCATGCCCGACGTTGGCGGTGCCTCGACATTAGCCGAGCTCAATGCCATCACGGTAACTAAGCCTCTCGGTCAATGAATTCATCTCATTGCCTTTGACTGGGCATCCCTGACGCCCTACATGTTTTCTCAGGGCACCACCAACATTCCATGTACTCTCCTGCACTTTGTGGGCGGCGAGTTGATCGATGTTGCCAAGGGCAGAATCGTTCAAATGGGCAACCCCGTGTTCCACAGTAATCCGATGCCACCCACCATGTACAGGGTTCAACTGGTTCGGGTGCTTCCAGGCTGCGACGACTTGTTACCTCCGTTTCGACCCGCTAGGGCCAACAAAGATGATGTGATGACCCTCAGCGCTTGCTTAAGCTTGCCCCTGCTTTTGCCGAAGAGCCAAATTTGTTTGGGGGCGAGGGACACCACCCCACAGACAACACCGCCAGTCGTGCCGGCGCCAAGCCATGGCAAGACCGCCGCAACGCTACCGGACATGCCGGACATGCATATGGCATAGGATCTGGACAGGCATATGGCAGAGGATCCGGACGACAACAACGACGATGACGGTACATTTACCAACGTTGATAAGTACTTTGCCGAACCTGGGTACGGTGACGAATTCTTGGGGCCTCCTTCTCAAGAACCCAACCCTGCAAAAGATGACCGCGATCTAGCTAGTACCGCGGAGAAACCCAATTGCAACAGACATCGTCTGGCGTTCAGTTCTCAGGAGACGCCTCTAGCTGCCGCCTTCACCGAGCCTCAGATAGCCGAGGTGCGAAATATTATCAGCCCCAACACACTCAAGAAGGCGGTCTCTTAGCAGAACTCGATCCCATTTTACGCAGAAGAATAAGGGACGGAAAAGAAAGACTAACAAGGGTGCGAGCCAGCAGGCACCGAGTACGATCCATGCTCAAGGACGGGCCACCTTCGCCTAAGGATATCTCGAGGAGGGTGCATGTGGTGGGTAGGCCGATGCTACTGACTAATCTGCTCAATGCTGCAAATGGTGCTATGCGGAGTCTGCATGACAGTGTTCTTTCTTTGGAGAACCGGCGTCTCTCCGAGAATGATGTGGCATACCCGGTTTTCGTGGCCAAGGTGCCAGAGGGCAAGGGCTTTGTGGATAGCGCCATCAGGGGTATGATCGTCCTGCGGTTTGATGACATCTTCGCTATGTTTAACCTTCATCCGCTACACTACACCTTTGTTCGGCTATTTTCACTGAGTATGGAGATGGGGATCATTAGAGACAAGACCTCGGACATCGTGATAGTCGACCCCTTCTACATGTGTGCCAAGATCTTGGGCAGCACTGTGGACCGGCAAGTCACGAGTTCACACCTCGAAGGCGTCATTCCGGCAAACCCAGATAAGGATAACTTCCTTGTGCCTTACTTTGCCGAGTAAGTCATCCCCTCACCGTCCCATAACATATGATTTCTTAGATTTCGATCGTTCTTTTTTTCTAACATTCCGTGTTTTGTGTAGTAACACACATTGCACACTCATCCTCTTAAGCCCGAAATATTCCATGGCCACGTATTTCGACTCGGCAGTCAGTCAAAGAAAGACTACACAAATATCAAGAAAGTTCTTGATGATGTTCTCCCCGGCTATGCCAGATCTGGAGCCACCTTCAGCAGGCCAATTCAGAGGTACGGCAAGCACGTGTTCACCCACAATACGACGTTCCCCTGCGTCAAGCAGCTGCCAAGCAGTTAGAAGGATGCCTACTACGCCCTCCATCACATGCGGGTGATCGTACGGGACCATAATCACCTTCTACTACCAAATAATCTCAAAGATTGGGCCACACGCTTGTCGGCAATCCAGGACGCGGACATCAGACAAGAATTCTTTCGCATCCAGTCGGAGTTTGCGGAAATCATCCATCAAGATGTCCTTCGTACCTCGGGGCAGTTCTACCTCAGATATCAACCGTCCAATAGTGAGATAGAAACAAAGCTACAAATGCAGGCTGACAACGCCCGCGATTTCATGACCATCATGAAAGACAGCGGCTTCATCCATGCTCCGGTCCCTGAGTCGAGTTGAAAGTAGTGATGCTATGTAGTTCTGAAATATCGATTAGCTCATGTTGTAATTAAACTTTAATGAACTTGTATGTCTCTTTGGTTTGGACAATCGTTCAACTTATATGTAATCGATGCTATTTATTAGTAGGACCATGAATCGTGCTATTAATGTGTTGCTTTTCTCTTCCGATCCTTTTGTTGCATACTTATATATTGCTTATGTATTGTCTGTGAATTGCTACTAATGTTTTGTTTGGCTAGTGCATAGAGATGCCGTCGTATGTTGTGTACAAGGGTAAGGTTCCCAGAGTCTACGAGGACTGGGAGGAGTGTCGGAGACAGGTTCACTGTTTCAGTGGTAATAGGTACAAAGGGTACACCACTAGGGCGGAGGCGGAAGCTAGATACGCGCGCTATCTAGCGGGAGATAGGAGGGAGCGTTGGAGGTACCGGATGAAGACCAGTTTCATCGCCATGATGCTCATCATGATGACTGCAACTCTCTTCTATGTGATGGTAGTTTAGATGATCAATATCGATTTGTAATGTGAAGACAAACTCGCTACTCATGGTCTCGAGAATTGTAATGTTCCAACTTTGTTCGTTATTTTGAATTCGGAGACCTATTTGATGAATTGTATTCAGAGACTAATCTTCTATTGTATTCGATAAATCTACTGTTTATATGTTGTGCTGTCTATATTTTGTGCAGTAATATATTTTGTAACCTGTGCAAATATCAGAAAAGAAAAAAAAATTCATAATATTGATACTAGTGGCGCACCAAACTGCACTTTAGTGGCGCACTGCAATAAATACACTAGTGGCGCATTACCTAGAAGTGCGCCATTAGTCACCCAGAGCACAAGGTAAATATGGCCCCCTGGGAGCCATAGTAATGGCGCACCGTTTGACATACTAATGGCGCACTCCCTGGTGCGCCACTATTGTCTGGTATACTAATGGCGCACCAGGGGTGCGCCATTAGTATTAATTACTAGTGGCGTGATGATAGTGGCGCACCTGTAGTGCGCGATTAATGGCCAAAACAGGTGCGCCACGAATTAGCCTTTTCCTAGTAGTGAAGATTCCGCTGAGTCATCTAGTGGTTGACCAGTCTCTCGCTTTATCATGACAGTCAGTTTTCGGCTTTCTCTACTGAGGTGCTCATCCAGATGAACCAGGGCACAATCGCAGTAGTTCTCCCGGTGCCACCTTAGCCGATAGAGCGGAAAGTAAGGTAGAAAAACACGGGAGCCGGGCAAACCCAACTATTGACCAAAGATATGAGTCGGAGCTGATGCATATAAAGCAAAACCCGCGACGTCGAACACTCCCGAAGGTGTTCGGACTTTACAACATATACTGGGCTGAGTGCCGCCCTCGATAATGAGCCCTGAATTTCCAGGTACATGCATTAATCTGGCGTGGCGAAAAAGCTTGCCAATAACGCCAGTATCCCTCTCAGTTGTTTTGAGTACCTGGAGGGTGTGAAGCAACAAGAGACAATAAAAAAGGTTTACACAGGGTGTTAATCTAAAAAGAAACCTTTGAACAGGGCCCTGCTGCACGTCTGCGCATTTGTCTCCGTTGTGCCGTATCCTGGAAGGGTGTAGCACGATGATCATCTGTAAAAAAAGAAAAACAAAGGTGAAAGAATGTGGTGTAATCGTGCGGAAAGTTAGTTATTCTTAATGAACCATGAGAATTCAATCTATTGTGTATAAATTGGGTCGAGTCGAACTATGGACCCCTTTTACATGCGGGCAGCCCCTAGCACCACATATGGGGGCATATCTGTCGACCAAGCTCAGGTTTACCTGGGCTGTTACAACTAGTGGTGCGCCGGACACGTCTAGCCCTGTCCGTGGTCTTGACGACCGATCATTTATTCGGGCTAGAGAGGTCGTTCTGTGGTTCGGCTGCTAGAGCTGCCACATATTCTTCCGCACGCAAGGAACACTCTGTATTTCCGTTGATTGTGATGACGCCACGTGGACTGGGCATCTTAAGTTTAAGATAAGCGTAATACAGTACTGCATTGAAACAAGCAAAGGCCGTTCTTCCGAGTAGTGCGTGATAGCCGCTTCGGAATGGAGCGATGTCGAAGATTAGTTCTTCGCTCCGAAAGTTGTTGGGAGAAACGTATACAACCTCTAATGTTAGAGAGCCCGTACAGCGGGCCTCTACGCCTGGTATTACTCCTTTAAAGGTAGTACCGCTTTGGCTGATTCTTGAGGGTGTATCCCCATTTTGTGGACAGTGTCCCGATATATCAGATTAAGACTACTACCGCCGTCCCTAAGGACTCGGGTGAGATGGTATCCGTCAATTATTGGGTCGAGCACCAGGGCAGCCAAACCTCCAGGTCGGATACTAGTCGGATGATCCCTGCGATTGAAAGTGATCGGGCAGGCAGACCATGGGTTGAATTTGGGGGCGACAGGCTCTACAGCGTATACGTCTCAGAGTGCGCGTTTGCTCTTCCTCTTTGGTATGCGAGTTGCGTAAATCATGTTCACTGTTTTGACCTCTGGTGGAATTTTTTTTCTGTCCACCAGTGTTCGGCTGGCGCGGTTCTTCCTCGTCTTCACTTGGCTGCTCCCTCCCCTTATGTTCAACGTTTAGCTTGCCGGCCTGCTTGAAGACCGAACATTCTCTGTTGGTGTGATTCGCAGGTTTCTCGGGGGTTCCATGGATCTAACATGATCTTCCCAGAATTTTGTTTAGGCTGGACGGTCCATCTCTGCTGCCTTTAAATGCCTTTTTTCGTTGACTGAGTTGAGAGCCCCTGAATCCGGCGTCACCGTCGTATTGTCTGGGCTGTCCTCCTTGTTTCGACGCTTGTTTTTATTGCGTTGCGGCTTCCCATTGCCATCCCTGATTTCGGATGTGCCTGGGTCACTGGTGCCGCTACGGGCCAACCAACTGTCCTCGCTCGCGCAAAAGCGGGTCATAAGGCTTGTTAGGGCTGGCATTGTCCTTGGCTTTTCCTGGCCAAGGTGTCTGGCGAGCCATTTGTCCCGGATACTATGCTTGAAAGCCGCTAAGGCTTCGGCATCCGGGCAGTCGACGATTTGATTCTTCTTGGTGAGAAATCTGTTCCAAAGCTTACTGGCTGACTCTTCGGGTTGTTGAATTATGTGACTTAAATTGTCTGCATCCGGAGGTCGGACATAGGTCCCTTGAAAATTAGCCCTGAAAGCATCCTCAAGTTCCTCCCAACTTCCAATTGAGTTTTTGAGGAGGCTTTTGAACCAGTGCTGAGCTGGTCCTTTCAACTTGAGGGGCAGGTATTTGATGGCGTGGAGATCGTCTCTGCGAGCCATATGGATGTGAAGAATAAAGTCCTCAAACCAGACTGCAGGGTCTGTCGTTCCGTTGTATGCTTCTATGTTTACGGGTTTAAATCCCTCTGGAAATTCATGATCCAGCACCTCATCGGTGAAGCACAGGGGGTTCGCGGGGCCCCTGTATTTGGATGTGTCATGGCTTGCTTCCGACGGTTGTAGTGTTCGGTGTTGATTCCGAGCTGGTATTCGATCAGCATGGTTGTTTTTGTGGCCGTGATCCTGCGCTGGAGCACACTTCCTAGATCCATAGATGGACCTGGCCATACCGGCTTTTCTGTCCAGGTGCTCACGCAAATCGTGTGCTGACTTGTGTGCACGGCGTCATTAGCTGCCCTGTCGCGGCCATGGGGTGGTCGGTCCGGCAGATCGGCCATATTATTTTCCGGCAGAATGGGCTCTATAGCCCCGTCGTCGAATTCGGGCGGCAGCTTGCGCTTTGGGTAGATCTTTGTGTGGCGGTCGCCACTGTATATTTCGTCAGTGTCTAGCACTTTGTTCCATCTGCGGTTGAGCGTATCCTGCACGGCCCTAAGCCTTTGCTTCTGCTTCTTCAAGCTCCTCGCGGTGCCGATAAGCCTTCTATGGAGGTTTTGTTGTTCGAAGTGCTTTTTTGGGATGATGAGTGCATCGTCGTCCGGATTGTTCTCCTCTCCGGAGACAGGTTTGTGAGTTTTATTGCCGCCATCGCTATGATCGGACAGCGGCCCCGGACTATGTTCGCCGTCCTCTGGCTCGTCCTGCTCCATTGCTGGGTCCATGTGGTTGTTGTTGCCTTTGGAGTCGACCCAGGTATTATTCTTTCTTTGCATCGTAGTCGCTATTTTTGCTGTGGCGGGATTTAGAGTGGTGCCGACGTCGTTGCTTTGGTTGCTTCTCAAGAGAATTATCCTCCGTTGCATCATTCCGTTCTTCGCCATTGTTTAATTTGGGTGTGTCCACCATGTATATATCATATGATGAGGTGGCTGTCCAGCGCCCTTTGGGTGGTTGTTCCTGTTCTTCTCCGGCATCGTCGTCCATACCGTCGATGTCTTCGGAGTCGAAATCAAGCATGTCAGTTGAGTCATCGACAGTGGCTATTAAGTGAGTGGTGGGTGGGGAATGAATTTCTTTGTCGTCCTCTTCCCACTCAAGCCGGACATAGTTCGGCCAAGAGTCTCCTGACAGGGAGAGAGATTTCAGTGATTTTAGCAGGTCGCCCAAGAGTGAGTGCTGAAAGATATCTGCGAAGATAAACTCCATGATCGGTGCCCAATCAGATTCGACAGGCACAGATGCGCGCAGTTTGGAGCCTATGGCCAGAGACGAGTCCGAGGGTCCGATGACAGAGACTTTATTGGAGGCGAGGTGTGTGTTCGGATCTATTGCCAATGAGTGTGCGGATTCCGTGAGGGGTCTATCCACCCGTCCTCGGATGGCGCGATCTGCTGCGGACCTTAGGCCAGGACAGCTGCAGGTGCGTTCTACTGAACACCGTCCGACGGTAGATCTAAGTCATGCTCATCGCGACTATTCGACGCACCTGTCATGGGCTCGAATCCGTCGAAGATCAAGTCTCCAAGGATGTCGGTGGTGTAGTTCAGGCTTCCAAACCTGACCTGATGGCTAGGGGTGTAGCTATCAATCTGCTCCAGATGGCCAAGCGAGTTGGCCCGCAGTGCGAAGCCGCCGAACACGAAGATCTGTCCGGGAAGGAAAACCTCACCCTGGATCGCATCGTTGTAGATGGTTGAAGGAGCTATCAAGCCTTACCGTAATGACACAGTGGAACTCTCAATGAAAGCACCAATGTCGGTGTCAAAACCGCGGATCTTGGGTAGGGGGTCCCAAACTGTGCGTCTAAGGCTAATCGTAACAGGAGGCGGGAGACACAATGTTTACCCAGGTTTGGGCCCTCTCTATGGAGGTAACACCCTACTTCCTGCTTGATTGATCTTGATGATATGAGTATTACAAGAGTTGATCTACCACGAGATCGCAGAGGCTAAATCCTAAAAGCTAGCCTATGATTATCATTGTTGTTGTCCTACGGACTAAACCCTTCGGTTTATATAGACACCGGAGGGGGCTAGGGTTACACAGAGTCGGTTACAGAGAAGGAAATCTACATATCCGAATTGCCAAGCTTGCCTTCCACGCAAAGGAGAGTCCCACCCAGACACAGGATGAGGTCTTCCTTCTTGTATCTTCATAGTCCAACAGTCCGGCACAAGTACATAGTCCGGCTGTCCGAGGACCCCCTAATCCAGGACTCCCTCAAATGTCGTGTGTGATTGTTCATCGATCCAACACGGTTTATTCCTAGAAACTGTGTGCGTTGCCTTAGGTCATCGCCCATGATATAATCTCAATAACCGTTTGCAATAGCAAAAACCAATTACCAGACTAATTCTCCATTAGCAGTCTAATTGCCCTATTATTAATAATCCATTTATTAATCTAATTGAAATTCATATTAAACACATAATATATTTCATTCCCATATTAAGGTAGCAAGATTTCATAATTGAAATACATCAGAGTACAACATGATATAGCTTCAGCACTCAGCTATCCCATTACACAACTGCACCAGCACCAAGTTTCACATGCAACATCTAGAACCTTTCGAAATTAGCATCATAGACGGTATATAGAGAGATGCATCTCATTGGGAAAACTGCTGAAGTGGAAGGCGAATATTGAGCCTTCATTGATGTTGAAGGTCTTTGCAACTTTATGCCAGTGCCTGTGGATGATTGACCGTCCATCCTTCGTCCTCTTCAGGAACACTTCAATATTGAACTGAGGGTGTTGTATGAATACCTTCCTTGCCTCCTGAACATACATGTGGTTTGAGAGGTAATCATTAGTGAACTATTTTGGAAAGGCCTGAAAACAAGGATGTGCATAAATATCTTCTCTATATTGGAAATGGGGCAAAGCAATAAAAAGACAAGGTATAATAGTTAGTACCATCCTGTAGTGAACGGGTGTCTTCTTCATTATGCAGACAAAGATCTTGTTGTTTTTTGTCGCTAATTTCTTTATCCTAACAATCTTTTTGAGTTTCTTGACTTGACTGATATTCATGGACAACTCATTTCACCATATGCAAAAAGGGTCGAACAGTGGATCAAAACCTCTGACAGCAGGAACTACATGTGCAAGACCAAATTGTTTAAAACCTAAGTATTAGAATGGTTCCTGCAATTTCACAATAATGTGCTATTAGACAAAGTACCATGCATGCGCAAACCTCGATTGTAAACCTCAGTGCTTCCGCATGCTTCCCTGCAACACACATAAGATAGTTAGTGATCAGGTTAAGTGAGGGTTCGCATGCTATTAGTAAAATATGTTGATCAACAATAAGCACATTGCAGATTCATCAAATTAATTCAAGCCACATGGAAAACCCATTTATCCAAACCAAGCATCATTAAGAACAAGGAAATATAGCAATTGTATATGTTTCCCATGTATTAAGTGCAGCCAAATTTGATTATTCCTCACATGCACAACAATACATAATTCTACCCACGACAATTGGAGATTGCATTGCAGAATTGAACCAACAGTTAACTAAACAACAAAACAAACAAACCAAACATTAACTGAGCACCACATTGCACAATATAGCATACTCTAATAGAAGATCAGACAGTTAACAAAACCAAGCATGCTTAATAACTCGGAAATATAACAATTATATTTGTTTCTCATGTATTTAGTATAGCCAAATTCGATTTATTTCTCACATGGTATACAATAACAGAATTCACCCACAACAATTGAAGATCGCATTGCAGAATGGAACCAAACAGTTAAATAAACACCACAACAAATGAACCAAACGTTAATTGAGCACAATAAGATCAAACAGTTAAATAACATACTATAAGATCAAACAGTTAACCAAACCAAGCATGCTTGACAACTGATGTCTACTACACAACCTTCTTCTTGTAGACGTTGTTGGGCCTGCAAGTGCACAGGTTTGTAGGACAGTAGCAAATTTCCCTCCAGTGGATGACCTAAGTTTTATCAATCCGTAGGAGGCGTAGGACGAAGATGGTCTCTCTCAAACAACCCTACAACCAAATAACAAAGAGTCTCTTGTGTCCCCAACACACCCAATACAATGGTAAATTGTATAGGTGCACTAGTTCGGCGAAGAGATGTTGATACAAGTGCAAAATAGATAGTAGATATAGGTTTTTGTAATCTGAAATAATAAAAAAAGAAAGGTAACTAATGATAAATGTGAGCATAAACGGTATTGCAATGATAGGAAACAAGGCCTAGGGTTCATACTTTCACTAGTGCAAGTTCTCTCAACAATAATAACATAGATAGATAATATGACAAGCCCTCAACGTGCAACAAAGAGTCACTCCAAAGCCACTAATAGCAGAGAACAAACGTAGAGATTACGGTAGGGTATGAAACAACCTCAAAGTAATCCTTTCTGTTCTATCTATTCAAGAGTTCGTAGTAAAATAACATGAAGCTATTCTTTCCGCTCAATCTATCATAGAGTTCATACTAGAATAACACCTTAAGATACAGATCAACCAAAACCCTAATGTCACCTAGATACTCCATTGTCACCTCAAGTATCCGTGGCCATGATTATATGATATGCATCACACAATCTCAGATTCATCCAACTAACATAAAAGTACTTCAAAGAGTGCCCCAAAGTTTCTATCGGAGAGTCAAGAACGTGTGCCAACCCCTATGCATTGGTTCCCACTGTCACGAAACCCGCAAGTTGATCACCAAAACATACATCAAGTGGCACATGATATCCCATTGTCACCATAGATAATCACGGCAAGACATACATCAAGTGTTCTCATAAAAGACTCAATCCGATAAGATAATTTCAAAGGGGAAACTCAATTCATCACAAGAGAGTAGAGGGGGAGAAACATCATAAGATCCAACTACAATAGCAAAGCTCGGGATACATAAAGATCGTGCCATAGAGGGAACACGAGAGAGAACACAAGAGAGAGATCAAACACATAGCTACTGGTACATACCCTCAGCTCCGAGGGTGAACTACTCCCTCCTTGTCATGGATAGCACCGGGATGATGAAGATGGCCACCGGTGATGGGATCCCCCTCCAGCAGGTTGCCGGAACGGGCTCCCGAGACGTGTTTGGTGGCTACAGAGGCTTGCGGCGGTGGAACTCCTGATCTATCTTCTGTTCTGGAAGTTTTAGGGTATATTGGTATATATAGGAGGAAGAAATACGTCAGGGGAGCCACGAGGGCCCCACAAGGGTGGAGGGCGCGCCCAGGGGGGTGGGCGCGCCCCCCTACCTCGTGCATTCCTCGTTTCTTTCTTGACGTGGACTCCAAGTCTCCCGGGTTGCTTTCCTTCCAAAAATAACTTGTCCAGTTGATTTCGTTCCGTTTTGACTCCGTCTGATATTCCTTTTCCTCGAAACACTGAAATAGGCATAAAACAGCAAATCTGGGTTGGGCCTCCGGTTAATAGGTTACTCCCAAAAATAATAGAAAAGTGAATAATAAAGCCCAATATTGCCTAAAACAGTAGATAAAGTAGCATGGAGCAATCAAAAATTATAGATACGTTGGAGACGTATCAAGCATCCCCAAGCTTAATTCCTGCTCGTCCTCGAGTCGGTAAATGATAAAAAAGAATTTTTGATGCGGAGTGCTACTTGGCACAATTTCAATGTAAATCTTCTTAATTGTGATATGAATATTCAGATCCGAAAGATTCAAGACAAAAGTTCATATTGACATAAAAATAATAATACTTCAAGCATACTTAATTAAAGCAATCATGTCTTCTCAAAGTAACATGGCAAAAGAAAGTTCCTCCCTACAAAATCGTATAGTTAGGCTATGCTTCATTTTCGTCACACAAAGATGTTCCCAACTTCTATACCCCCGATGACAAGCCAAGCAATTGTTTCATACTTAAATAATCTCAAACTTTTTCAACCTTCACGCAATACATGAGCGTGAGCCATGGATATAGCACTATGGTGGAATAGAATATGATGATGGGGATTGTGTGGAGAAGATAAAAATAGAGGAAGTCTCACATTGACAAGGCTAATCAACGGGCTATGGAGATGCCCATCGATTGATGTCAACATGAGGAGTAGGGATTGCCATGCAACAGATGCACCAGAGCTATGAATGCTCAACAAAAGAAAACTAGTGGGTGTGCATCCAACTTGCTTGCTCATGAAGACCTAGGGCATTTGAGGAAGCCCATCGTAGGTGTGCATCCAACAAGCCAAGTTCTATAATGAAAAATTCCCACTAGTGTAAAAAGACAACTTATGAGACTCACTACATGAAGAACAAGGTGCTACTTTGAAGCACAATATATGAGACTCACTACATGAGGAACAAGGTGCTACTTTGAAGCACAAGTGTGGAAAAAGAGATAGTAGCATTGCCCTTTTTTTTATTTTTTTTATTTTTTTGGGGCCTTTCTTTTTTTTGGCCTTTCTCCTTTTTTGGGGGGGCAATGCTCTAATAAGGATGATCATCACACTTCTATTGATTACAACATAAGGATTACAACTCGAAACTAGAACAAGATATGACTCTATATGAATGCCTCCGGCGGTGTACCGGGATGGTGCAATGAATCAAGAGTGACATGTATGAAAAATAATGCATGGTGGCTTTGCCACAAATACGTCAACTACATGATCATGCAATGGCAATATTCCACGCCCAAGATGCGACCCTATCCTAGAGGAACTCGAAGGTCCCACCAAGGATAGAAGCGCATCTTGAAGACGCTTTTGCAAGGTGGATATCATTACATCAACATTACATAATAGATGGGGATACATACAAAAGGCATACAATGCCACACGAATACAACATCATCTTACATAAGATCACCATCCGACTACGGATGAAACACAAATAGAAACTCAAACGACATCCACCCTGCTAGCCCAGGCTACCGACCTGGAACCTATCCCCTGATCGAAGTAGAAGCAGAAGAAGAACTCCAAAACAAGTAAACATCGCTCTCGCATCATGATCATCGCAAAACCTGTACCTGCAACTGTTGTTGTAGTAATCTGTGAGCCATGAGGACTCAGCAATCCCATTACCATGGGTATCAAGACTAGCAAAGCTTAATGGGAAAGGAAGGGGTAAAGTGGTGAGGTTGCAGCAGCGACTAAGCATATATGGTGGCTAACATACACAAATAAGAGCGAGAAGAGAAGCAAAGGAACGGTCGTCAACTAGCAATGATTAAGAGGTGATCCTGAACTCCTACTTACATCAAACATAACAATGAAACCGTGTTCACTTCCCGGACTCCGCCGAAAAGAGACCATCACGGCTACACACACGGTTGATGCGTTTTAATTATGATCTAGTGTCAAGTTATCTACAACCGGACATTAACAAATTCCCATCTGCCACATAACCGCGGGCACGGCTCTCGAAAGTTTATACCCTGCAGGGGTGTCCCAACTTAGCCCATGATAAGCTCTCGCGATCAACGAAGGATATACCTTCTCCCAGGAAGACCCGATCAGTCTCGGAATCCCGGTTTACAAGACATTTCGACAATGGTAAAACAAGACCAGCAAAGCTGCCCGATGTGCCGACAAATCCCGATAGGAGCTGCACATATCTCGTTCTCAGGGCAACATCGGATGAGACTAGCTACGAGTAAAACCAGACTTCGAGTTTCCCCGAGGTGGCCCCGCAGGCAGCTCAGTTCGGACCAACACTCGAAGGAGCACTGGCCCGGGGGGCTAAAATAAAGATGACCCTCGGGCTCCGGAAACCCAAGGAAAAAGGGCTAGGTGAGGCAAATGGTGAAACCAAGGTTCGGCCTTGCTGGAGGAGTTTTATTCAAAGCGAACTGTCAAGGGGGTCCCATAAATCACCCGACCGCGTAAGGAACACAAAATCCAGGAACATAACACCGGTATGACGGAAACTAGGGCGGCAAGAGTGGAACAAAACACCAGGCATAAGGCCGAGCCTTCCACCCTTTACCAAATATATAGATGCATTAATAATATAAGAGATATTGTGATATCCCAACATAATCCTGTCCACCTTGGAGCAATCTTCAACTTCACCTGCAACTAACAATGCTATAAGAGGGGCTGAGCAAAGCGGTAACGTAGCCAAACAACGGTTTGCTAGGAAGGGTGTCTAAGGTTAGAGGTTCATGGCAATTTGGGAGGCTTGAAGAACAAAATGATAGGTAGCGCAGCAAAGCGATAGAGCGAAGCAACTAGCATAGCAATGATAGTAGTGAGATCCAGGGTAGCGGTCATCTTGCCTGAAATCCCGCAAGGAAGAAGAACGAGTCCATGAAGAAGACGTACGGGAGTAGTCGAACGAATCCTCACAATCGCAACATTACCGGAACTAAGAAGCAACACCGGAGAGAAACAAACAACATGGTAAACACACAAGCATAATCATGGCATGATGCACAACAAGTATGATGCATGTCCGGTTTAATGAGGCATGGCATGGCAAAGTGCAACAAACAAACCTACAAATTAAGTGGAGCTCAATATGCAACGAGTTGCATATTGACAAAACACCACATCAATTATTTAGTTCTCTCTCGGTTATGCTACGCATCAATATTAAATGTTGTTAAACATGGCAAGGGGTGAAGCAAAAGTAAACTAACTATTTAGACAAGTTTAAATGAGGCCGGAACAACAAACAACAATTCTGGAAAATCCCCATATGCATATTTTGAATTAGCTACTGTTCTGCCCTAAAACATATTTGAAAGTTGTTGAACAGGAAAATAAAGTTCACCATGTTAATCTATGCATTTTTCCACCCCATTTACATATAAAGTTTATTTAAAATGGAGCTACGGTAATTTAGTTATGAAATAAATCATTTTAACATGGCATTTGGGCAAATTTAATCAAATAGCAATTTAAACATTTTTAACATGGATGAAAATAGCAGATTGTGAAACTAGATGCAATTCTAATCATTTTACATATATGACATGTTTAATTTGGATGCATGGATAATTACTTATTAACACTTTAATATGATGGCATTTTTCTGTAATTATGCATGCACAAGTTATTTAGCAAAATCGTCCAGGAAAAAAAAGGTCCACAGGCTGAAACTGGCCAGCCCATCAGGAGGAAAAACAGAGGAAGGGGCACTGGGGTGTGGCCTCACCCATGGGCTTCAGCCCACTTCGGTGGAGGAGCTGCCAGCTTGGGGCGCTGGGCCTCGGAGCGATTGAACCAGAGGCGCGGTCAACGCGCTCGGGAGCGGTGACCCGCATCGATGCAGGCGCGCGACTGAGGTCGCAACGAGCAGGGGGAAGCAGAGGATGCAACGGCGCGGCTTGGACTCCAGCGACGACGAGGCGGAGATGACGGATCCGGAGCAAAGATGGTCGAGAACGGGCGCGGTGTCGATCCAGCGGCCGATCGGTCTCCTGCTCGAGGTACAGGAGAGAGAGACAAGGAAAAATTAGAGGGAGATAGCAGTAGAGGGAGACGGAAGAAAGAAGAAGGGGAGATAGCAGGGGCGTGAGGTCCTGCTGCGGCGCTGCTTGCGGCCGGCTCGAGGAGAGGGCAGAGGTGGCCGGTGGCGTCAGGGATGTGGTCCGGTGAGCTACGGCGTGGACAACGCGAGCGAGCAGGGGAGGCCGCTCGGTCGATGTGGAGGCAGGCGGCGGCTTGGCGCGGAGGCAGACCAGGTGCACGACGGGGAGGGCGTGGCCAACGCGCTCGAAGCAGGGGAAGCAGGGCGTCTACGAGGCTGGATCCGGTCGCGGGAGGTCGCCGGTGTCCCGTTCCCTGCCGGATCGAAACAGAGGCGGGCCAGCAGACTTGGAGCTCCATGGCACGGGGATGCTGCTGCAACACACAGGGAGAGAGAGATGTGAGGAACAGAGGGAAGCACGGGGAGGAAGGGAGAGACATGGGAGGAGAGGAGCGGGACGAGGTCGGTCCTTGCCGTGGTCGCCAGCAGCGAGGCCGGTCACGGGACAACGAGGCAAGGTGGAGGAGTACAGGGAGGCTTGGGGATCCGAGGAATGGGAGGAGATGCGCAACCGCGGCCTGGTGACGATGTCGAGCGGCGCTGCTGCTTCCTGGACGGTCGGGCGTGAGGAGGCGGGGATCCAGGCGCTGGTGCTCGAGCAGAGGAGCTCGGGGATTGGCCGGCTGGGGAAAACGAGGAAGAAGGGAGGTGCATGTTGGTGGGTTTTGGATCAGGAGGAGACTGGTGGGATGGGGATCGAGGGGAGATGGCTGGCCTGTGGGTGTCTGCGAGATGGATCTGGGAAGATCCCGAGGTGGAAGGAGAGACCCGGTGGAGTGGCAGCGCAGCGATGGAATGGATGGGACATCTCCTAGATTTTAAGGTTTGGTCCTAATATATATAGCGGTGGGATAGGTTAGAATCTATCTCGTCCCTCCGATCGTAATCTGACGGTCGAGAAAATAAAAGGTAGGGAGTCCAAATACGAAAACGGAGATGTTTTATAGATGTTTGGGGATGAACTGAATCCAACGATGATGACTGAGCAGGTCGGGTTCGGGACAACTTTCGGATGCGCGCGAGGGGTTTGAGTATTGTGCAAAGAGGGTCAAACGGTCGGGCAACAACACAATGGTCGGTCTGAGAAAGGTCAACAGAGACGAGGAAGAAGTGGCAACTAACAACGGATGCACATTTTATGAAAACATGCAGATGCAATGCGCATGATGCTATGAGATGAAATGCAAGACATGAACAAAATGCAAAACAAACGACAAAAAGCCAACCACGGAGGAAATAACATATCGCATATCCGGAAAAGGCAAGAGTTGGAGTTACGAATATGGAAAGTTGTATCCGGGGTGTTACAACACTCCACCACTACGAGAGGATCTCGTCCCGAGATCTAGGATGGCATGGGAGAGAAACGGAAGAGGAAGAGAAGATGTAAAATTAAGTTGCTTCTTTGACGAACGAGTGAAACCACGAACCATGAGCGGTTGAGCAATTTAAAAGAAAGAGTACAACAGAGATGAACGAGATTGCAAACAGTCCGTTAGAAAAGAGGAACAAGCAGTATTACGAGAACTTGAAGGTTGAAAGACATGGAAATAAGAGCTTCACGAACGAAAAGAATATGACCACCTCGGTATAATGAGATAGCCAAGGAACAAGAATGTCAGAATTTGGACAGCACTCCGGTAGAAACAAGAAGAAAACTTGATGAGATGAAAAGATATTGAAGAGATGATACAACACTCCGGTTAAATGGATAAGCAAGAAAAGAACACGATCCTCACAAAACAAGGTGATGGGTGAAGAGCACAACATCACAATGCCTTCATAACGAAAGAATAGAAGTTAGATCGTTGGGGTAAAGGGACGGAGAAGAAAATGACAACTTTTGCCACAAGTGAATTTCGAAAGCATCCTTGCGAGAAGGTTAGAACAAAGTTGTTGGAAGACCAGCAACGAAAAGAATAAGTTTGTAGTGGGCTTATGGAAACATCTCAACACTTGAGGTGACGACCGGCCACTAATGGAAACCATTGATTTGATTGAGAGCACCAAAAGATGAAAAAAAACTTCCACCAAGATGATAGAGAGATAACTTGGATCATTGATAAACACCATAATAGCAACATTCCTTAGGGAAGGCTTTAGGTGAAATCTTTACCAAGATAACTCCAACGAAGAGATTGATGGATTTAAAATACCTCATTCTTGACAACATGTGAATCACGAAACATGAATGGAAATTATCAAGAATGACATGTCACCATCTCAAAAGATAAGGTATAAATATCGCACTTCGAAATGCAAGAAGAGGAATACTTGAACGCCTCAAAACAAAACATGTGTTAGGCACCATGTTTAATTTTGAGTATAGCTTGGCGGATCATAGCTTCAAGAGAAATCTTGAAGAACAATTGAAGAATGAAAAGAATCCTTGACGAACCATCATGTAGAGCCTCCATGAAGAACACCGGTAATAAAAGAATGATCAAATGAAAGGAAAGTTGAAAACACAAGGTGAAGTCTTGCGAAGATTTAGATGGAGCTTCGCGACGAGATAAAGCGGAAAACTTGGAACTCCGGAAGAAAGATGAACAACAAGAAACCAAGAATTTATTCCTCCTGAACAAACTCCGAAGGAAGGGATTAATCACTTGGATGAAACAAGAATAAGAATTATGTTATGCGTATCTTCCACCAATTCAAATTGATGACAAGCAATGGATTTGGCATACTACTTATTCTCGTAGAAAGGATTAAGAGAGATATAGCGCAAAACTTGAGAAGGTATTGGTGGAACCACCGGTAGGATTTGGAAACAACGAATGAATTAATATGATAACGAAGGAAGTGAAATCTTGAACGAACCACCGTAAGAATTGAAAATGAAAGTAGCAAAGGCACAATTCATCGGGAAGAATTAGAAAACGAATAAAGATACTTGATAGAATTTAGATACATGAAAACAAGAGATCATGAATTGATTAGAGGATATTTGAATGATGCACCGGTAAGATTTGGAGAACGATAGCTACACGCTGAGAATTAAGAATTATGATATGATGGCCTTCAGAGGAAAGAAATGGAAACAACTCATGAAATGCTCCAGATGGTAAGAAAAGAATTGTCACAATCAAAACAATTATGAGGATAGCATGAAGCTAGAACCATGAATATTCAAGAGAATGGACCAAGATTTAAGAGAAATCCTTCTTCGGTCTTCAAATGTTGAGAATGATGATGAGAACCACCATGAATTGTTGAGATACTCCGGGAGAATTAAAAGAGGAAAGGTTGAGCCAAAGATGAAAAAAATTTGAAAGAGATCTTGGAGAAGGCATGTGACTGATGAAATTCATTCTTACGTCACATTTGAAAATAATTTGAGAATAACTCCGGGAAAATTAGAAGAGTCAGGTAAGATCCTGGGAAAAGACCTGTGGGTTAGGGCCCACTAAAGAGAAAACACCATTGAAAATGATTTTAAAGAGAGATTGCACCGGTTGAATTAAATGGCTCAAAAGAGATAACAACCTCGAGATATCTTGAACACTCTGGAAGAAATGAATAGCAAGAGTGTCGGTGTACTAGAATAGGGGTACCCTAGTATCCCGAACTTGTGCACGGGCATTTGCAGCACCCCGTGGCAGGGCCCGCCAGGTCACCGCCAAGACCCTCTCTGGCTCTTCAGAAAACAAGACCCCGGCAAGAGGAGCTTGCCGGGAAGCCATTCAAGAACAAAGTATTCAAGATGAGAAGACAAGGCCCCGGCAAGAGGAGCTTGCCGGGAAGAGGCAAGACCCTGGCAAGAGGAGCTTGCCGGGAAGGCCAACCATGGCACCTCAAGAAACACTTGCCGCGACGCACCACGCGTCCTGGCAAGGCTCGGCGAGCGACAAGCTCCCGGGCCCGACAAGGTAGCGCCCGCGGCAAGATACTTGCCGCGGTAAGCGGTCGCTGCGCGCCCAGGCTCCAACACACCCACCAACGTGTCGCTCTGGGACCCTTCCAGGCACACGTGGCGGGAGGCTGTGCAGCCAGCGGAGCGTGGTGGCAAGCGGCGCTGACATGAAGAAGCCATCGTGGAGAATGGTGGCGCTCCTAACGGTCGCTTTTTGCACTGTTTAGGTGACTCAGACGGACATTGAATGCCCTTGTCCCCTGCCGTCAGGGTTAGGTAGGATACGCTGTAGCTACAGTAGAGGTAGATGTACCTACCTATCTCTTTTTCCATTTTTACCCCCTCCAGTCTGCATTGCCACCTGTTGGTGACCCCTTGAGCATATAAAAGGAGGCCCATGCGCAACGTAGAAAGGGTTCGACTCATTCGAAGCTAGCACACTCCCATACTCGGTCTTGTAGCTCATCTCGCTCCCGAGCAAGAACACATAATAGACAACCAAGCAGCAGTAGGAGTTTTATCTCTCCGGAGAGCTCCGAAGCTGGGTAAACTGCTCGTGTGCACTGCCTCGATCCGCTCTTCGTGCGGCCTCCGCCCTCTGCCGAACCGAAAGGGGCTCGGTCCCCATAGGTGTCTGTGGATCAGCTTCCCCGACATCTTTGGCGTGCCAGGTAGGGGGCGTCGAGTTCGTGTGAACCCGATCCGGCGTGCGCATGGGCCAGATCTTCATCGTCTTCATCATCTTCGTCAACATGCCACCGAAGAAGAAGGCTTCGGGGGAAACAGCCCCGTCTGCGTCGCTTCCACCGCCTCCGGAGCAAGCGGACGGTGGAATCGACGCCGGCGGAAGAACGGACATCGACGAGGGTGCTCACAGCGCTGCCAAGTCCAAGGACAAGGCCGCGCAGACCTCGGCGTCCATACGCGCACCACGCCCATCCCAGGAAGTGCGGGACCAGCAACGTCATGGCATTCGCAGCGCCATACGTCCGCTGGCCCAAGATCAAGCTGGTGGTTCGCGTGGCGTTCAAGACCAGCATGCGCGCCAGCATGCTGGCCCCAGCGAGGTGCGGTCGCCTGGATGGGATGCTGCTCCTTCTAACTTGGTTAGGAGTCCGAGCATGTCCCGCTCCTCGCACCGTTCACCTCTGCCGCCCACCACGCCGGCGGAAGCCTTGGCGCGGGCCCAGCTACTCCTAGATTACCCTCCAACGGCGGACAAGACCGACGAATGGAGGGCCACTATCCAGAGCCTCATCGGCTTCGCCAACAGCGACACTGCGCGGCAACCAAGCAATTCGCTGCCGCGGCAAGACTGCCGGACGCGGGCCGCTGGCGACAAGAACGATGGGGGTGAAACTTCCATGCACTCTCCGCCAAGAAGGCCAAGATCGCCGACTCGCCGGATCCACCCCGACAGCGGCTCCACCGCGTCATCGGATCCACGAGCTCGTCGCGACCAGCGCCAAGTTCTCCACGAACGGCAACAAGAGGACGCTCGTACTCGCATCGAGCGCCGAAGAGAAGCGCGGCATCAATCTGAACAGCGTGCTGGGCCCTCTGTCGACATGCGCGCGCTGGGGGAACCAGGCGACTTGCCGTACGCGGTAGGTTGCCCTGCGTTCACCCATGAGCTGCGGTAAGTCCAGTGGCCCAGCAAGAAAAACTTCAAACCAGATGTACCAGAGAAGTACGACGGCAAGTCGCATCCGTCGGAGTTCCTCAGCATCTACACCATCACGGTGCAGGCTGCCGGAGGACGGGACGACAAGATCCTTGCCAACTACTTCCCGCTGGTGCTCAAGCCCAACATCAGGTCCTGGCTCATGCACTTGCCGGACAACTCCATTTCTTCTTGGGCAGATCTGTGCCATCAGTTTGTCGGCGCCTTTACAGACGGCCACAAGCCACATGGCCAAGAGAGCGATCTTCATTTGCTCGCCCAGAAGGAAGGAGAATCCCTGCGCAAGTTCATTCAAAGATTCAGCCGTGTGCAGCACAACATCCCAGACGTCCACCCTGCCGCGGTCATCAGCGTGTTTCATCAGAACGTGTGAAACCGCAGGATGAGGGAGGAGATGGCGATGTGCAAGATCAGAGACGTCGCCGAGCTTTATGCCCTGGCCGACAAGTGTGCACGCGCTGAAGAGGGGAGGAAGCTCCCCGAAGAAGATACAGGAGCAGGAGGATCTGACAGTGAGGATGCCGCCCCGGCAAAGAAAGGCCGGCGGTGGAACAACAGAAGGAGGAAGGGCAAGGAAGTGCTAGCTATCGAGCAGTCCGGCAACGGAGGTGGCGCCAAGGAAGCCAAGGATGGTGGCTCCGGCAAGGAGACCCAGCCTGTGGCGGCCGCCGACAAGCAGGACAGCTCCGGCAAGCAGTATTGCAAGATCCACCGCACCAAGGGCCACGATCTCCAGAGTTGCAAGAAGGTTGAGCAGCTTGTCGAGCTGCAAAAAGATGAATACGAGCGACGCGACAAGGAGAAGGCCCAGGAAGGTGCTGGAGGAGCTGGCAAGAAACGCCCCGGCCGGGGAGGACGCCGCGGCAAGGCTAAGCAGCGGCAAGGAGATAGGCCTCCCCATGGCCGCGACAAGGATGAAGACGACGACGATGACGAAGACATGGATGAGGATGAGGCCGATGAGCAGGAATTTCAGAAAGCCACAGAGGTCCTGTGCATTGACGGTGGTGCTTCTCTGCATACTTCGCACCGCCAACTCAAGCAGTGGATGCGAGAGGTTAATGCAGCAGAGCCATCCGTAGAGTCACGCAAGCCTCTTAAATGGTCCAGCACGCCTATCATCTTCGATATTGAGGATCACCCTGATCGCATAACTGCGGTCGGGTGCTTGCCGATGTTGGTTTCACCAACTATCCGCAGCCTCAAGGTCACGAAGATGCTAGTTGACGGCGGGGCCGGCTTGAACCTGATATCCTCCGCAGTCCTCCAGAAACTCCAGATCCCCGACAGCGAGCTCGAAGAGACCGGTACATTCCAAGGAATCAACCCGGGAAGGAGCAAGCCGAAGGGGAAGATCATGCTGCCGGTCACGTTTGGCAGCGAGCTGAACTTCAGAACTGAGAGGGTCACATTTGACGTTGCCGATTTTCCATTGCCCTACAATGGGATCCTTGGCCGTCCAGCGCTCGCCAAGTTTATGGCAGCCTCTCACTATGCCTACAACATGCTCAAGATGCCAGGCCCGATAAGTGTCATCTCTGTCCCTGGCGACAAGAAGGATGCCCTTATTTGCACCGACAAGATCTACCGGGAAGCAGCAGCCGCAGCTGATCGCAACACACTTGCCGCTGAAGCTCCCGGGGGGAAGAAGAAGACAAAGTCCGGAAAGAGCTCTGATGCCCACTCCCGCAAGCGCACCTCTTCGGAGTGCTGCGCTACCATCGAGGACGCACCATCGAGCTCCACCGGCAAGTACAAGAAGACGATGGCAGCTCCACCAGAGACCAAGAAGGTGTCCGCCAAGGAGGACGACACTGGTGGTACCTTCACCATCAGTGCCACGCTTGGCCCCAAATAGGAAAGCGCGCTCATTGCTTTCCTGCGGGCGAATGTCGACGTGTTTGCATGGCAACCGTCTGATATCGCCGGTGTTCCCAGGAAAGTAATTGAGCACCACCTAGCCGTTTGTCCTCATGCGCGGCCCGTCAAGCAGAAAGTTAGGAAGCAAGAAGTGGAGCGCCAAGAGTTCATTGCAGAAGAGATCAGGAAATTGGAAGCAGCAGGCCTTGTCAGAGGAGTGCTCCATCCCACGTGGTTGGCCAATCCTGTAGTTGTGCGCAAGGCCAACGGGAAATGGAGGCTTTGTATAGACTTCACTGATGTCAATAAAGCTTGTCCCAAAGACCCATTTCCCTTGCCGCGCATTGACCAGATTGTTGACTCCACAGCTGGATGTGATTTGCTTTCATTTCTTGATGCATATTTAGGATACCACCAGATCTTCATGGCAGAAGAAGATGAGGAGAAAACCGCATTCATCACCCCTTGTGGCACATACTGCTTTGTGCGAATGCCCTTCGGATTGAAGAATGCTGGTTCAACTTTTGCAAGGTAGTCCATGTCGCTTTTGAACCCCAGATACACAGAAATGTGGAAGCCTATATGGATGATATAGTGGTCAAGAGCAAGGACAAGGCTACCCTGATCCAAGATTTAGAAGAAACTTTTGCAAATCTGTGCAAGATCAACCTCAAGCTGAACCCCGAGAAGTGCGTATTCGGAGTCCCTTTCGGCAAGCTTCTCGGGTTCTTTGTGTCTCAGCGGGGAATTGAAGCCAAGCCCGACAAGATCAAGGCCATTTAGCAGATCGAAGCACCGAAGCGCGTCAAGGATGTGCGAAGGCTTGCCGGTTGCGTGGCTGCTCTCAGCGGGCTTATCTCAAAGTCTGCTGAGCGCGCCCTGCCATTTTTCAAAATATTGAAAAAGGCAGGTCCTATGAAATGGACTCCGGAAGCGGAGGCTGCGCTGCAGGACTTGAAGAGGTACCTATCCTCCACTCCAATACTTGTCGCACCTAAGCCACAAGAGAAGTTGCTGCTGTATCTAGCGGCAACCAATCAAGTGGTTAGTGCTGCGTTAGTAGCGGAGAGGGAGGCGGACGATGAGCCAGCAACCGCGGCAAGTGAATCCAGCGACAAGCAGGGGGCTTCTCCGACAAGCTCTGGTCCCGACAAAGATGAATCTGCGCAGGCATGCAAGGAGGTGCAGAAGAAAATGGTGCAGCGCCCAGTTTACTTTGTCAGCTCCCTTCTCCAGGGGGCTAGATCAAGGTACTCTGGTGTGCAGAAATTGCTTTTCGGCCTTCTCATGGCCTCGAGAAAGCTGCGCCATTACTTCCAAGCACACGAGATCACAGTTGTCACTCGCTTTCCGCTGAAGAGGATACTGCAGAATCCAGAAGCAATAGGCAGGATTGTTGAGTGGGCACTGGAACTGTCAAGCTTTGGCCTCAAGTTTGAGAGCATTGCAACGATCCAAATCAGAGCATTGGCAGAGTTCATAGCAGAGTGGACGCCGGCCCCAGACGAAGAAATTCCAGAAACGAGCATCCCCGTCAAGGAGACAAGCAAAGAGTGGCTCCTGTACTTTGATGGTGCCTTCTCGCTGCAAGGCGCCGGTGCCGGCGTGCTGCTTATCGCACCCACCGGAGAGCACCTCAAGTACGTAGTCCAGATGCACTTTCCCAAGGAGCAAGCAACAAACAATACTGCAGAGTATGAGAGTTTGCTTGCCGGCCTCAGAATCGCAGCCGACCTTGGGATCAAGAAGCTCATTGTAAGGGGTGACTCGCAGCTTGTCGTCCGCCAAGTAAATAAGAACTACCAGAGTCCATTGATGGAAGCTTATGTTGATGAAGTGAGGAAGCTAGAAGAACACTTTGACGGCCTGCAAATGGAACATGTTCCGCGAGCTCAGAATGACATTGCTGATGGCCTGTCAAAGTGTGCTGCACTAAAGTTACCTGTGGAACCAGGGATCTTTGTGCTCAAGCTGACTCAACCATCCGTAACACAATCAACTGGACAGAGCAAGAAGAGGAAGTTGATTTCCGGCGACTACTTTCCGGCAGAGCTTCCCGAAGCCGCCACCAAGAAGGTCCCCAAGATCGACGCCAAGAATGCTGAGGAGCAGTCTGCTCCGGCGAGCCTTATGGTTTGTTCCATTGAAGCAGACGCTCCCGACAAGTTTTGCTCCGGCAAGCTTGCCGAGGAGCATCACGCTCTGGCAGAGCCGCAGGTTCTTGCCGTGGAAGCGGATGTTCCCACAGCAACAGATATGCCTTTAGTCCTTGTTGTCGAGCTTCAAGCTCTAGCATGGGCGCAGCAGATTGTCCGTTCCCTTCAGACAGGAGAGCTTCCCGAAGAGCAAGAAGAAGCGGAAAGAGTAGCCCGGCAGTCAAGTATGTACAAGTTTGTCGACAGCAAACTCTACAGAATAAGACTCAACGGTGTGAAATTGAAGTGCATTTGCCGGGAAGATGGACAACAGCTGTTGGCAGAGATACACGAAGGCATATGTGGTCACCACATTGGCGCAAGAGCACTTGCCGGCAAAGCGTTGAGGAGAAGATAATGGTGTGGACCAGGCTGTTCAAGGAAGTTTCGCCTTTCCGGGAAGCGAACGACAGAAAAGCTAAGTTGCCAAAGTTTGAGCGATCAGTTTTTAAAAAATTTTAAGTTATTTTCATTGAACGACCGCGCTTTGTATGAAAAACCTGTGCGCGAAGGAACCAACTCGCAGCTGGTCGCGCCCTTACTTTGTTTCGAGTCCGCTCAACAACTTAAGTGAGCTGCGGCTAGTTGCGACAAGGTTGCTTGTCGGTAGCGACCCCGCTAGCAGGCTGCTGAAGTTCCGCACTCGGCGCTCGCGGCAAGGGTGCCTGCACCGGCAAGTTTCCCTAAAAAGCGTAGGGTAGAAACATACAAAGCCAACAGTCGAGTAAAGGAAGTAATGCAGCAAATATTACCTAAGATAGAGTTATATTACAAAAGTGGCTTGTCGCGCCCCTAACAAAGTGTTCCTATGACATGACTGGCAGCGACAAGCAAAGCAGAAAACAGATGGCCTAATCTACGCGGCCGCCTTCAACTCTCTTGACCTCGTTCACCCTGTTTACAATGGGTGCTACGAGGGCCTTGAGGGCGTCAAGATCAGCGTCCGCCGGCAGCCTCTTGAGGACGTTGGTGAGGTTGAGGCCCGGATTGCGGAAGGCCACCTTCACCAGCACCTTCTCCAAGACTCCGGCGCAAATCGAGCGCGACTCGTCGGCCAGCTGCTTTGGGATCCTTTCCCGGAGTTGCTGGAGAGCCGTCGCCACACCCTTGAAGAACAGAGTGAGCTTGACGCTAGGCTGGAGGTTCTCTTCGGGGGGATACCCGAAGCCTTCCACTCCCAGCTGCGCCAGCTCCTCCTCGATAACTGCAGCAATGTTCACGAGGCCCTCCGTCCAAAGCGCCACAGTATCTCTGAGCAGATTCTGGGTTTCGGCGGCCTTCGTCAACAACGCCTCGTTGGCCTTGATGTCCTTCTTCAAGTCTGCCTCCCGTTTCTTGGCGGCGTCCAGTGTCTCCGTCAAGGTGGACAGCTTCAACTCCAAGTCGGTGTTGGAGTCCTTGGCGGCGCTCAGCTCCTTGCCCTTCTCGGCAAGTTGGACCTGCAGATCACCGTGGGCAAGCGCATCCTTCTCGCGCTCCTGCTTGAGCACGGCAAGATCTTCGCCGCCCGCCTTCAGATCTGCCTCCAGCTGCGCTACCCTTACCTCCAACTCCTTCTTGGCAGTCTCGGCAGCCGCAGCCGCATCCCTTGCTTCTTGGAGTGTCCCGCCAAGTGCCTGTTCGCGCGCGGCCAGCTCCTCCTCGTGGCTGTCGAGGTTCACCTTCTGTTGAGCCAGCTCGCCTTCTCGCGCGTACAGCGTCTCTCCGGTGAGCCGCTGCTGCTCTTCGGCTTCGGCCTTCCTCTCCTCTGCAAGCTGCTCCCGCTCCTCCGCCGAAGCCCGGAGAGTTTCCTGGCGAAGACCCCGGAGCTCCTCCGCGCGCTTCTCTATGTCCACGCTCGCCTTCGCAACGAGCGCCTCCCGGGACTCCAACTTGGCTTGGCGGGCGCGGTAGAGCGCCAGCAGCCTCCGCAGCAACCGTTCCTCCTCAGGCTCGTCACTGCTTCCCGGCACGTCGACGACCGACAACCCTGCAGAGGCGAGCACTTCCCCATCCAGAGCTTCTCCTTCCACCGGCGCCCAGGGGAGCTTGATGAAGATGCCCTCGCCGGCCTTCAGATAGGCGTCGGGCTGGGACTCCTCGGAGTCTGGCGCTGCGGCGGCGGCAGAGGGATCAGCGGTCGGTGCAGCGCCTGGCGCTCCTGCGGCCTCAGGGCCGTCAGTGCGATCGCCGGATCCCCCGCCAGCTCCCGCGCCAGCAGCCTTGGCGGCCTCGTCGGCGGCGGGATCTTCAGCGCCGGCCTCTTCTTCAGTGGCGGTGGCGTCGCCACGCGCGTCCTCCTCGCCGATGGGCTCGGTCTCCATCGGGTCCGCGGAGGGTGGATCTGATGACCGGAGAAGAAGGAGAAATCAAATAAGCACTCAAGAAGAAAAATCAGCAGAAGAACATAAGAGATATTTCAAGCAAGGAGTTACCTACGCTGGGTTCCGTGACCATGGGCTCCACTACCGGAGGCTCGTTGGTGCTGCCCCTCGCCGGAGACTCCTCTCTTGCCAGAGATTGTTCCCTTGCCGGGGAACACTTCCTTGCCGGAGAATCCGCCCTTGGCGGCGTAGTCGAAGCAGACGACGAATCGGAGGTGATCACCACGCCCTCCTGATGAAGCTGTTCTGCTCCTGCACAAACAAACCAGCAATCAGACATCAACAAAGGAAAAGAGTGACCACGCGCATCCAGAACCAGAAAGTAGACCAAGTACTTACGCTGGGGGCTCCGCTGGGGGCTGCTCTGCGAAGTAGTGGCCGGATCCGGCAAGGTAACCTCGGGTGTGCCTCCTGCTGTCGGAGTAGGCTCATCCTCGATGGTGACCACCGGAGCCTTGGCCCTCTTCGCCGCCCTCTGGGCCAGAGTCCTGAAAAGGGAGAATCCAGAGTGGATCAGATCAGATGCAAGACAAGAATAGCTAATTGAAGAACTGCAAGGATAACAAGGGAATCTTACTCTTCTTCTTCCTCCTCGTCGAAGCTGAGCGCGGAGAGGTCGAAGTTCGGCCCACCCCCGGCGCGACGAGGTGGAGGAGTGGGATCCCTTGGCCGCTTGGCGGGGACTGCGGCGGCGACCTGAGACGACCCTGATCCAGTTGCTGCCGCGGCGGAGCGCGTCGCACGGCGCTGCGGCTGTTGGCCCGCTTGCCGCCCTGCTGCGTCCCCGGTCCTGCGGAGGCGCCTTGTCGGCTGCGCTGGGGGTTGCGCTCGCAGCAAGCTTCTCGGAGAGGGCGGGCCGCTCGCACCCTCGGCGGGCTCGCTCGATTCGGCGTCGGGCGTAGCGAGCTCTTCTTCGTCTTCGGGCCACTCCCGTTCGGCAAGACTCGTCGCCAGCACTGCGGCTGCTTCCTCCACTGTGAACCCAAATTCACCCGCGGCTATGGCTGCCGCCGCCTCCTCCGCCTTGGTGGCGATGCACTCCATTTCCTGGTCGGTGGTATCACGGGTGAGGAGCTTCTTCTCGTCGGCGTTGACTGCCACTTCCACTAGGCCGTCGAAGAACTGCTGCACGACCTCGTCGGCAGGTTCTTGCCAAGTGGGGATGATCCCGTGCGAATCGCACAGTGGCATCATCGCGCAGATGCGGTCGCACGAGGAGTTGTTGCACAGAGGAATGACGCCTGCCGGCAACCTAAACCACTCGGGGTGCTGAGGGTCGTGCTTGAATGTCTCCTTGAGAATCCCGTCAAGCTCAAGCACGGTGAAGTTGTAGTTGAGGCCCGGGCGCAACCTCATGATATCTGCCGGGCCTCCGAATTCCCAGGCCGGTCTCCCCCTCGCCTGCAGGGGGGCGATACGGCGGCGAAGGTAATCTGCGCCTACAGCTCCTACGGTCAGCCCGGCAAGTCTAAGACGCAGGATCCGGGTGGTGGCGATCTTCAGCTTGTCGTCGTCCGCGGACAGAGCGCTCCAGTCATTGCCGCGCACTGCTGGGGCTTGGCGCAGGGCGGTGAACGGCTGCGGGTTCTCCTCTACAACCCAGCACCAATCGGCTCTCCACTCGTCCCATTTGTTGCGGAGTTCCCCCTCCAGATAGGTCTCCTTCTTGCCGGCCCGCGAGATCCAGGCGATCCCTCCGGCAAGAGTCTCTCCTCTCTCGACGCGAGGCATAAAAAAATAGCGGAAGAGAGCTACGTTGGGGTGGATTCCGACAAAGTTTTCGCATAGGTGGGCGAAAACTGCCATGGTCAAGACAACATTGGGGGTGAAGTCAAGGAGGTGGAGGCCATAAGTGTTCATGACATCGCAGAAGAAATCAGAGAAGGGCGGGCAGAGCCCGCAGTAGAAGAAAACGGCAAAGAAGGGGTACCCGCCAGCCGGAGCTTCTTGCGAGGTAATGGCAGAAAGTACCTTCGTGCACGGATGCGCACGCGTCGCCGTTGCCCAGAAGAGGTAGTACCAGTCCCTCAGATCCTTTGCGGAGAGCTCGGGGGAGAAGGTAGCTCGCTCCTTCCACAGCGCTTCGAGCCGCTGCGCTTCGGTCGACTTCACGGCCTTCGCAGTCGCGGTCTTCGCGGCCTTCCCCTTCGCGGCTTTCGGAGCCATGGCGGAGGCGGTCGGGGAGATCGACAGCGTAGGTGGTGGCGGCGGCGACGGGGGCGGAGCACTGCTCTCTTTCGGCTTTGGAAGCAGAGGGGAGCGGCGGAGATTTCTGAGAAGGTAACGGCAAAATGGCGAAGGTGGGTAACTGCCTCTGTCCCCTCTGCTTATAAAGAGGGAGGGGACGGACGTTACGCATTGTCAGAATAAAGAATACTCCACGATCTCTCCCACGACGCCGCAATCAACGCGTGCCGTTAGGGGGGAGGTGTGGTGGATGCGGAGTAGGAAACGGCACGACCAGGCCGCGTGTGCCCGTGCCCTGTTTTGGGCCTGGCCCAACAGCGCTCGGCACCGTGTGTGGCCCAGGCCCGGGGGCTCCTGTCGGTGTACTAGAATAGGGGTACCCTAGTATCCCGAACTTGTGCACGGGCAGTTGCAGCACCCCGCGGCAGGGCCCGTCAGGTCACCGCCAAGACCCTCTGTGGCTCTTCAGAAAACAAGACCCCAGCAAGAGGAGCTTGCCGGGAAGCCATTCAAGAACAAAGTATTCAAGATGAGAAGACAAGGCCCCGGCAAGAAGAGCTTGCCGGGAAGAGGCAAGACCCCGGCAAGAGGAGCTTGCCGGGAAGGCCAATCATGGCACCTCAAGAAACACTTGTCACGACGCACCACGCGTCCTGGCAAGGCTCGGTGAGCAACAAGCTACTGGGCCCGACAAGGTAGCGCCCGCGGCAAGATACTTGCTGCGGTAAGCGGTCGCTGCGCGCCCAGGCTCCAGCACACCCACCAACGTGTCGCTCTGGGACCCTTCCAGGCACGCGTGGCGGGAGGCTGTGCAGCCAGCGGAGCGTGGTGGCAAGCGGCGCTGACACGAAGAAGCCATCGTGGCGAACGGTGGCGCTCCTAACGGTCGCTTTTTGCACTGATTAGGCGACTCAGACGGGCATTGAATGCCCTTGTCCCCTGCCTCAGGGTTAGGTAGGATACGCTGTAGCTACAGTAGAGGTAGCTGTACCTACCTATCTCTTTTTCCATTTTTACCCCCTCCAGTCTGCGTTGCCACCTGTTGGTGACCCCTTGAGCATATAAAAGGAGGCCCATGCGCAACGTAGAAAGGGTTCGACTCATTCGAAGCTAGCACACTCCCACACTCGGTCTTGTAGCTCATCTCGCTCCCGAGCAAGAACACATAATAGACAACCAAGCAGCAGTAGGAGTTTTATCTCTCCGGAGAGCTCCGAAGCTGGGTAAACTGCTTGCGTGCACTGCCTCGATCCGCTCTTCGTGCGGCCTCCGCCCTCTGCCGAACCGAAAGGGGCTCGGTCCCCATAGGTGTCCGTGGATCAGCTTCCCCGACAAAGAGGTGAGTGAATGAGAGGTGCACCGACATGAGAAAGCATTTGACACGAGGAAAGGAATATGATCAACACTGAAAGCTTGAGTTAAATCCACCGGAAAAGAATACGAGAATGAAGAATGATGAACTTGAAGCTCCATTAGTATCTTCCTGAGAATCACCGGATAAGAACATTGACGGGAAAAAATGGAGAAACTTCACATCCATAAGATGTATACTTGATTAAGATATCTGAGTCCTTAAAGAAAAGGGTGGGAGGGCGGGAAAAAAAGGCGACTTGGGGATGGATGAAACGGGTACCGTTGAGAAAACTTAGAATTGATCTCACACATGTTGAAATCATCGGATCCACTTGAAGAGAAGCACACCGGTGGGAAAGACTTGACAATGCAATCTCGATGATCAAAAGGATTAGTATTCACATAGCAATATGAGAACACCGTTTAGGAAAGGTATGGATTCAACATTTGACTTCGAAGCAACTCGAATACCACAAATAAAACAAAACAAAGGATTTGGCTTGCAGAGTAAGCCGGAACAAACATATGATAGAGATTTACCCAATCCCATATCATGCATCTGTCGGAAAGATATTCTAGGAGCTACTTGAATTCCCACCTATAAACTCCCGAAACTTTCTGGTTATGCAATCTGGTGTTGGGGATACAGGGGAAGCAATATATCTCACCCAAAGTTACAATCCCTACATCCAGCTGTATCCATCCGTCAACACATAACCAAGAAAACTCCGGAAATCGTGTACCTCAACCTTCGAAAAGCATCTGTTATACGAGTTATGGCAATACTCCCGAACTCCCCAGTACTAGGTGGCGTCGAAGTTATCTCACCAACAACTGCATAAAAGAGATTTTCGATGTCGGCAAAACTCAGGTATTCCAGAACTGCAACGATAAATTGTAACGACAACACCTTGGAGCTCAACTCCCCGGGACACTGCCACAACCCCTAAATGTCAGGAGGCACCAAGAACAATGTTCTCGTCACAAGAATATCGGAACGATACCAAGATACCCGCATGATCCTAAAAAAATTTAGTGAAATTTGAGGAGAGGAAAGACAAAACATCTACGTCAGGAGTCCTCACCAGAGCGAGGAAGGGGGCTGAGGAGTTAAAAGAATCCTACTCTCCGATATATATAATCCTAAGACTCAAAATAGTTTTCTTCTAGACTCAACAACGGCCAACAATCAAGGGGGCTCCTATGGTCGGTCGAGGCTCTGATACCAACTTGCCATGCCCAAGATGCGACCCTATCCTAAAGGAACTCGAAGGTCCCACCAAGGATAGAAGCGCATCTTGAAGACGCTTTTGCAAGGTGGATATCATTACATCAACATTACATAATAGATGGGGATACATACAAAAGGCATACAATGCCACATGAATACAACATCATCTTACATAAGATCACCATCCGACTATGGATGAAACACAAACAGAAACTCAAACGACATCCACCCTGCTAGCCCAGGCTGCCGACCTGGAACCTATCCCCTGATCGAAGTAGAAGCAGAAGAAGAACTCCAAAACAAGTAAACATCGCTCTCGCATCATGATCATCGCAAAACCTGTACCTGCAACTGTTGTTGTAATAATCTGTGAGCCACGAGGACTCAGCAATCCCATTACCATGGGTATCAAAACTAGCAAAGCTTAATGGGAAAGGAAGGGGTAAAGTGGTGAGGTTGCAGTAGAGACTAAGCATATATGGTGGCTAACATACGCAAATAAGAGTGAGAAGAGAAGCAAAGGAATGGTCGTCAACTAGCAATGATCAAGAGGTGATCCTGAACTCCTACTTACGTCAAACATAACACAGAAACCGTGTTCACTTCCCGGACTCCACCGAAAAGAGACCATCACAGCTACACACATGGTTGATGCGTTTTAATTCGGATCTGGTGTCAAGTTATCTACAACTGGACATTAACAAATTCCCATCTGCCACATAACCGCGGGCACGGCTCTCGAAAGTTTATACCCTACAGGGGTGTCCCAACTTAGCCCATGATAAGCTCTCGCGATCAACGAAGGATATACCTTCTCCCAGGAAGACCCGATCAGTCTCGGAATCCCGGTTTACAAGACATTTCGACAATGGTAAAACAAGACCAGCAAAGCCGCCCGATGTGCCAACAAATCCCGATAGGAGCTGCACATATCTCGTTCTCAGGGAAACATCGGATGATACTAGCTATGAGTAAAACCAGACTTAGAGTTTCCCCGAGGTGGCCCCGCAGGCAGCTCAGTTCGGACCAACACTCGAAGGAGCACTGGCCCGGGGGGGCTAAAATAAAGATGACCCTCGGGCTCCGGAAACTCAAGGGAAAAAGGGCTAGGTGAGGCAAATGGTAAAACCAAGGTTGGGCCTTGCTGGAGGAGTTTTATTCAAAGCGAACTGTCAAGGGGGTCCCATAAATCACCCGACCGCATAAGGAACGCAAAATCCGGGAGCATAACACCGGTATGACGGAAACTAGGGCGGAAAGAGTGGAACAAAACACCAGGCATAAGGCTGAGCCTTCCACCCTTTACCGAATATATAGATGCATTAATAATATAGGAGATATTGTGATATCCCAACATAATCCTGTCCACCTTGGAGCATTCTTCAACTTCACCTGCAACTAACAACGCTATAAGAGGGGCTGAGCAAATAGGTAACGTAGCCAAACAACGGTTTGCTAGGAAGGGTGTCAAAGGTTAGAGGTTCATGGCAATTTGGGAGGCTTGAAGAACAAAATGATAGGTAGCGCAGCAAAGCGATAGAGCGAAGCAACTAGCATAGCAATGATAGTAGTGAGATCCAGGGTAGCGGTCATCTTGCCTGAAATCCCGCAAGGAAGAAGAACGAGTCCATGAAGAAGACGGAAGGGAGTAGTCGAACGAATCCTCACAATCGCAACATTACCGGAACTAAGAAGCAACACCGGAGAGAAACAAACAACATGGTAAACACACAAGCATAATCATGGCATGATGCACAACAAGTATGATGCATGTCCGGTTTAATGAGGCATGGCATGGCAAAGTGCAACAAACAACCCTACAAATTAAGTGGAGCTCAATATGCAACGAGTTGCATATTGACAAAACACCACATCAATTATTTAGTTCTCTCTCGGTTATGCTACTCATCAATATTAAATGTTGTTAAACATGGCAAGGGGTGAAGCAAAAGTAAACTAACTATTTAGACAAGTTTAAATGAGGCCGGAACAACAAACAACAATTCCGGAAAATCCCCATATGCATATTTTGAATTAGCTACTGTTCTGCCCTAAAACATATTTGAAAGTTGTTAAACAGGAAAATAAAGTTCACCATGTTAATCTATGCATTTTTCCACCCCATTTACATATAAAGTTTATTTAAAATGGAGCTATGGTAATTTAGTTATGAAATAAATCATTTTAACATGGCATTTGGGCAAATTTAATCAAATAGCAATTTAAACATTTTTAACATGGATGAAAATAGCAGATTGTGAAACTAGATGCAATTCTAATCATTTTACATATATGACATGTTTAATTTGGATGCATGGATAATTACTTATTAACACTTTAATATGATGGCATTTTTATGTAATTATGCATGCACAGGTTATTTAGCAAAATCGTCCAGAAAAAAAAAAGGTCCACGGGCTGAAACTGGCCGGCCCATCAGGAGGAAAAATAGAGGAAGGGGCACTGGGGTGTGGCCTCACCCATGGGCTTCGGCCCGCTTCGGTGGAGGAGCTGCCAGCTTGGGGCGCTGGGCCTTGGAGCGATTGAACCAGAGGCGCGGTCAACGCGCTCGGGAGCGGTGACCCGCATCGATGCAGGCGCGCGACTGAGGTCGCAGCGAGCAGGGGAAGCAGAGGATGCAACAGCGCGGCTTGGACTCCAGCGACGACGAGGCGGAGATGTCGGATCCGGAGCGAAGATGGTCGAGAACGGGCGCGGTGTCGATCCAGCGGCCGATCGGTCTCCTGCTCGAGGTACAGGAGAGAGAGACAGGGAAAAATTAGAGGGAGATAGCAGTAGAGGGAGAAGGAAGAAAGAAGAAGGGGAGATAGCAGGGGCGCGAGGTCCTGCTGCGGCGCTGCTTGCGGCCGGCTCGAGGAGAGGGCAGAGGTGGCCGGTGGCGTCAGGGATGTGGTCCGGTGAGCTACGGCGTGGACAACGCGAGCGAGCAGGGGAGGCCGCTCGGTCGATGTGGAGGCAGGCGGCGGCTTGGCGCGGAGGCAGACCAGGTGCACGACGGGGAGGGCGTGGTCAACGCGCTCGAAGCAGGGGAAGCAGGGCGTCTACGAGGCTGGATCCGGTCGCGGGAGGTCGCCGGTGTCCCGTTCCTTGCCGGATCGAAGCAGAGGCGGGCCAGCGGACTTGGAGCTCCATGACACGGGGATGCTGCTGCAACGCACACAGAGAGAGAGAGATGTGAGGAACAGAGGGAAGCACGGGGAGGAGGGGAGAGACAGGGGAGGAGAGGAGCGGGACGAGGCCGGTCCTTGCCATGGTCGCCGGCAGCGAGGCCGGTCACGGGATGACGAGGCGAGGTGGAGGAGTACGGGGAGGCCTCGGGCTCTGAGGAATGGGAGGAGATGCGCAACCGCGGCCTGGTGACGATGTCGAGCGGCGGTGCTGCTTCCTGGACGGTCGGGCGCGAGGAGGCGGGGATCCAGGCGCTGGTGCTCGAGCAGAGGAGCTCGGGGATTGGCCGGCTGGGGAAAATGAGGAAGAAGGGAGGTGCATGTTGGTGGGTTTTGGATCAGGAGGAGACTGGTGGGATGGGGATCGAGGGGAGACGGCTGGCCTGTGGGTGTCTGCGAGATGGATCTGGGAAGATCCCGAGGTGGAAGGAGAGACCCGGTGGAGTGGCGGCGCAGCGATGGAATGGATGGGACATCTCCTAGATTTTAGGGTTTGGTCCTAATATATATAGCGGTGGGATAGGTTAGGGTCTACCTCGTCCCTCCGATCGTAATCGGGCGGTCGAGAAAATAAAAGGTAGGGAGTCCAAATACGAAAACGGAGATGTTTTATAGATGTTTGGGGATGAACTGAATCCAACGATGATGACTGAGCAGGTCGGGTTCGGGACAACTTTCGGACGCGCGCGAGGGGTTTGAGTATTTTGCAAAGAGGGTCAAACGGTCGGGCAACAACACAATGGTTGGTCTGAGAAAGGTTAACGGAGACGAGGAAGAAGCGACAACTAACAAGGGATGCACGTTTTATGAAAACATGCAGATGCAATGCGCATGATGCTATGAGATGAAATGCAAGACATGAACAAAATGCAAAACAAACGACAAAAACCCAACCACGGAGGAAATAACATATCGGATCTCTGGAAAAGGCAAGAGTTGGAGTTACGAATATGGAAAGTTGTATCCGGGGCGTTACACAATATGACAAAAGTAATGTATGTCATGATGATGATGATGGAAGTTGCATGGCAATATATCTCGGAATGGCTATGGAAATGCCATGATAGGTAGGTATGGTGGCTGTTTTGAGGAAGATATAAGGTGGTTTATGTGTGATAGAGCGTATCGTATCATGGGGTTTGGATGCACCGGCGAAGTTTGCACCAACTCTCAAGGTGAGAAAGGGCAATGCACGGTACCGAAGAGGCTAGCAAAGGCGGAAAGGTGAGAGTGCATATAATCCATGGACTCAACATTAGTCAAAAGAACTCATATACTTATTGCAAAAATTTAGAAGTCATCAAAAATCAAGTACTACGCGCATGCTCCTAGGGGGGTAGATTGATAGGAAAATACCATCGCTCGTCCCCGACCGCCACTCATAAGGATGCACAAGCCAGGTACACTTCATGTTTCAAATTTGTTACACAACTTTAACCATACGTGCATGCTACGGGACTTGCAAACTTCAACACAAGTATTTCTCAAATTCATAATCACCCACTAGCATGACATTGATATTATCACCTCCATATCTCAAAACAATTATCAAGCATCAAACTTATCTTAGTATCCAATTCACTCAAAAGAAAGTTTCACATATCTTGAATACCAAGTATATTAACATTAAGAAAATTACCATGCTATTAAGGACTCTCAAAATAATCTAAGTGAAGCATGAGAGATCAAATAGTTTCTTTAAAACAAATCCATCACCATGCTCTAAAAGATCTAAGTGAAGTACTAGAGCAAAAATTATCATGCTCAAAAGATATAAGGGAAGCACATAGAGTATTCTAGCAAATTCCGATTCATGTATGGCTCTCTCTCATTTAATAATTTCAGATCATGATACTTTATTCAAACAGCAAGCAAAGCTAAAGAAAACTACATTGCAAGGATAGCACAACTCATGTGAAGAAGCAAAAACTTAGGCTCAACCGATACTAACCGATAGTTTTTGAAGAAGAAAGGTGGGATGCCTACCAGGGCATCCCCAAGCTTAGATGCTTGAGACTTCTTGAAATATTATCTTGGGTTGCCTTGGGCATCCCCAATATTGAGCTTTTGTGTCTCCTTAATTCCTCTCATATCATGGTTTCTCTTTTTATCAAAAGCTTCATTCACAACAAACTCAACAAGAACTCGTGAGATAGGTTAGTATAAACCAATGCAAAACCTTATCATTTTCTACTGTAACAAATCACTAAAATTATTATTCAACATTGAATACTAAATGCCTCTGCATATTTAATACTCCTATCCTCAAATAGAATCATTAATCAAGCAAACATATGCAAACAATGCAACCATAACAGCAATCTGCCAAAACAGTATAGTCTGTAAAGAATGCAAGAGTATCAATACTTCCCTAACTCCAAAAATTATTAATTAAAATTCCCACTGTAATAAATTTATCAGAGATCAATATGGAAAAATATTCAACATTATACCACTCTCTGACTTTTCTAGGGAATTTTTGCAACAGCGGTAAACTTTCTGTTTTTCATACAGCAACATGTATACTAGTAAAATAAGCATGGCAAAGGCTATCCTTGACTTCTTTATTGAAACTAAAGATGCAAAACATTAATCTAACTAACATCAAGAAAAAACTAACAAAAGAAAATGACGATCCAAGCAAAACACATATCATGTGATGAATAAAAATATAGCTCCAAGTAAAGTTACCGATGAACGAAGACGAAAGAGGGGATGCCATCCGGGGCATCCCCAAGCTTAGGCTCTTGGTTGTCCTTGAATATTACCTTGGGGTGCCTTTGGCATACCCAAGCTTAGGCTCTTGCCACTCCTTATTCCATAGTCCATCGAATCCTTACCCCAAACTTGAAAACTCCACAACACAAAACTCAACAGAAAACTCGTAATCTCCGTTAGTATAAGAAAATAAAACCACCACTTAGGTACTGTAATGAAATCATTCTAAATTCATATTGGTTTAATATCTACTGTACTTCAACTTATCTATGGTTCATACCCTCCGATACTACTCATAGATTCATCAAAATAAGCAAACAACACAATGAAAACAGAATCTGTCAAAAACAGAACAGTCTGTAGTAATGTGTATCAAACGTATACTTATGGAACTCCAAAAATTCTACCAAATTAGGAATTACTAAGCAATTTGTTTACCAATCCAGAGCAAAAAGAATCAGATCAGAAGCACGTTTCTGTGAATTAAAAAAACTAATTTACTGGATGCAAAAGTTTCTGATTTTCAGCAGGATCAACACAACTATCACCGTAAGCCATCCTAAAGGTCTTACTTGGCACTTTATTGAAACAAAAGCTATAAAAAATGATTATTACAGTAACATAATCATGTGGACACACAAAAACAGTAAGGATAAGTATTGGGTTGTCTCCCAACAAGCACTTTTCTTTAATGCCTTTTCAAGCTAGGCATGATGGTGACAAGGATGCTCACAAAAAAGATAAGAATTGAAACATAACGGGAGCATCATGAAGCATATGACTAGCACTTTTAAGTCTAACCCACTTCCTATGCATAGGGATTTTGTGAGCAAACAACTTATGGGAACAATAATCAACAAGCATAGGAAGGTAACACAAGCATAGCTTCAAGAATTTAAGCACATAGAGAGGAAACTTGATATTATTACAATTCTTACAAGCATATGTTCCTACCTCATAATAATTTTCAGTAGCATCATGAATAAATTCAACAATATAACCAGCACCTAAAGCATTCTTTTCATGATCTATAAGCATAGAAAATTTACTACTCTCCACATAAGCAAAATTCTTCTCATTCGGAATAGTGAGCGTATCATAAGAGACTTGAACACTAAAAATTGTTTCCACATTAAAAGAGTAATGTTCAGAAAAAGGGTAATCATAATCATGACAACTATAATCATCACTACTTTTTATAGCATAAGTTTCATCACAATAATCATCATAAGTAGCAACTTCGTCCTCATCATAGTCGATTGAAACCTCTCCCAAGACAGTGGAATCACTAAATAAAGTTGACACTCTTCCAAATCTGTCGGTGTACTAGAATAGGGGTACCCTAGTATCCCGAACTTGTGCACGGGCAGTCGCAGCACCCCGCGGCAAGGCTTGCCGGGTGACCGCCAAGGTCCCCCGTGGTTCCTTTGGAGCCATTCAAGAACAAAGTATTCAAGCCAAGGAGACAAGGCCCCGGCAAGAGGAGCTTGCCGGGAAGGCCAACAAAGGCATCTCAAGGAACTTGCGGCGACGCGCCACGCGTCCCGGCAAGGCCCGGTGAGCGATAAGCTTCCGGACTCGACAAGACAACGACCGCGGCAAGGCGCTTGCCGTGGCAAGCCAACACTCTGCACCCGCGCTCCAACACATCGACCAACGTGTTGCCCTGGGGCCTGTCCAGGTGCGCGTGGCGAGAGGCTGTGCAGCCAACGGTGCGCAGTGGCAAGCGGCGCTGACAAGATAGCCATCGTGGCAAGCGGTGGCGTCCCTGACGGTCCCTTTCTACACTGTTTGGGCGACGCAGACGGGCCTTTAATGCCTTTGTCCACTGCCATCAGGGTTAGGTAGGATACACTGTGCAGGTAGTTGTACCAACCGCAACACTTTTCCATTTTTACCCTTGCATGCATTGCCACCTGTCGGTGACCCCTTGAGCATATAAAAGGAGGCCCATGCGCAACGTAGAGGGGGGCTGGAAACCAGAAAACACTCACGCTCGGTCTCGTTAGCGGCTCGAGTGTACTGTAGCACTCAGCGCTCCCGGGCAAGAACACAATACAATCAGACAAGTAGCAGTAGGAGTATTATCTCTCCGGAGAGCTCCGAAGCTGGGTAAACTGCTCGTGTGCTTCGCCTCGATCTGCTCTTCGTGCGATCTCCGCCCCCCGCCGAACCGAAAGGGGCTCGGTTCGCCAGCCCCATAGGTGTTCGTGGATCAGCTTCCCCGACATCTTTGGCGCGCCAGGTAGGGGGCGTCGAGATTGTGTGAACCTAATCCGGCGTTCACACGAGCTAGATCTTCATTTTCTTCATCGACATGCCACCGAAGTAGAAGGCTTCGGAGGCAGCTGTTTCGGCCACGTCGATCCCACCAGCACCGGAGCAAACGGGTGGTGGGGTAGTGTCACACCCTAGCTAGTCATGCATTAGAGTGTTGCATCATGTTTACTCTTTTATCAGAAACTTGAAATGGGGATCTGTGAAACCCTCAGAATCATTTTGAAAATGATCCAAATAAAAATTTCTCCAAAAGGGTCCAAGAAAATGCTCATGTTGCTCTCTGAAAATATTGGACAGAGATAAAAATCAAACCAATATTTTTAGTGGCTCATGGACATTTATTTTGGGCATTTGGAATTAATGCATAAATATTTGCTTTGGAAATATATTTCTATATATATTAATATATGTCCAAATATTATGCCATTTCTAAAGGAGCTCTGGAATATTATATCTAGCCCCTGCAAAAATTGGCATAATTTAAATAAATGATTTAATATATTATTTAAATCAAAACAAATGGCAGAAATTAGAAAACAGAAAAGAAATAAAAGGGAGAAGCTTACCTGGGCTCCTCCCTGTGCAGCCCATCCAGCTGGCCGGCCCAGCCAGCAGGCGGCCCAGCCCGCCTCCCTCCTCTGTCGTCTTCGTCCCGACAGAGGGAGGGGAGTGTGGCCGGCGCGCGCGCCCGCCACCGCGCCACGCCACCTCTCTCCCTGCTTGCCTGCCCTCCCCTCCTCGCTCGATGCCCCGGACGACGCCACGCCTCCCCCCTGCTCTCTCTCACTCTCCCCCGGCTCTCCCCTCCTCTCCCTCGCTCTCTCTCTCACACGGCCGAACACCACCGTCGCCGCCGTTCGCCATAGCAGCCATCTCCGGCCACCCCTCGCTCCCCCGACTAGCTCAGAAGCTCCGCCACAACCCCCTCTTCTTCCCCACCGCTCCACGGGCCTCCGGAAGCCCTGCATCGCCGCCACGTCGCCGTTCCCCTCTTCGGGCTCCGACCATCATCGCCGACGAATTCGCCGTCTCCAGCGCGTCTCCGAGCCCGCTTCGACGCCCACTGCAACCGCGGTGAGCCCCCGAGTCGTTTCCCCCTTCTTCCCGGGTCTCTTTCGACCTCTAGGCCTTAGCCCCACCTTGGCCGAGAGCTCCACGCCGCCGGCGATGTCGCCGTCGTGGCCACGGTCACCGTAGCGCCCAACCGAGCACACTATCGTGCTCCACGCCTCACTAGGAGCACGCAGCACGCACCAACACCTCCCCAAACCCCCTGCAACGCCGACTCCGACCGCACCCGAACTCCGGCGGCCGCAGCCGAGCTCGCCGTCGACGACTCCGGCCACCTCAGGCCCGGCCACCACCACCGTTCGACGCGCGGGAGCAAGGGCTCTCCAACGAGCCCAAGCACAGCCTCGCCCGTGCCCTGTAGCGCGATCCCGCATCGCGCCGCCGTCTCGGGCCTCGCCGGCGTCACGTCGCCGGTGGGTTTGACCCACTTTGACCACGGCAGGACCCCCCTGAGTCCCTGACAGGTGGGCCCAGCCCTGTAGCTAATTAGGATCAGCGCTAACCACTGTTAGTTAACCCCTGACACTAACTAGTGGGCCCCAGCGCCACTAATTAGTAATTAGAATTAATTTAACTCTGTTTAACCCCCCTGTCACTGACGTGTGGGCCCCACACGTCAGGTTTGACCCCAGACAGCCGCAGTTGACCACTGACGTCGTGCTGACGTCATGCTGGCGCAATAACTATAATTTCTGGATTTAAATTAAATCAGGAAATCCCAGAATATTATTTAAACTTCAAAAATTCATAACTTTTATTCTGTAACTCCAAATTGGACAAATTATATATGAAAAATGATCAGAAAAATCCAATCTATCCATCTGTACTATTTTCATGCATGATCAAACAAGTTAAATTGATGTTTCAAGCAGAACAAGAAAAAGCACTTTAAAAGGCCATATTTGAGTTTGAAATTTGAATCTTTGATTCAAATTTGCTCAAACCCTTCTGGTTTTAGTTGCATTAGCCCAACACACTCATATTGCCATGTTTCATGCATGCATCATATTGTTGCACATTGTTTGGTGATGGTTGTGTATCGATGTCCTTGCGACAGGTTCTGCCTCCGAGGAGTACCGTGATTACCCTAACGAAGAACCGTATCAGTGCATCGAACCCTCAGGCCAGCAACCAACCATTTGATCATATCGATACAATCCCATGTTCTCGCTCCTGCTCTCTTTTACTGCATTAAGACATCACGTTTCAAACTGCTGTGTGCTACGGTAGTTGAACCCATTTCCTCTGCATAACCTGTCATTGCCACAGTAACTAGATGAAACCCACTAGCATGTGTAGGAGTTGATTTAGCCATATGTATGTGTTGTTCCTACCTTGCTATGCCTGCTATGCTTAGAGTCGTGTCAGGTTTGGTTCATCTGGGTGATGGGCTAGAGTGAAATGTTTATGTCAGTAATGAGAGTGGTGTGGTGAACACGATTTGGTAAAGGTATCGATGAGAGGCCATGTAGGAGTACATGGTGGGTTGTTTCATTGAAGCCGACCTTAAGCACTGAGATCTGTATGTGTGATTTAAGAATCAGCTACTACCATGCATTGGGCCCGAAACCAATGGACCCTCTCGGCTTCTTATTCACCCTAGTTCTCCGTCCAGGAGTTGCAAGTAGTTTCTGGTGTTTGTAGCCTACTGGAGGCCGTGGACAGCGCTGACCGTAGGGGTGGGCTGTGATGCGGTAGGTACGTGGCACGGTGTACCGAATACCCGTTAGGTATCTCGGGAACCCTGTTCACATCGTTCGGGGCCGTATGGGAAACCTCGGCCGGACTCCCTGCGGATGGAACCTGGATAGGCGATAAACCTGGACTAGAGGCTTAGGTGATGAGGTAGGTCGTGGCCGACACCCACGTTGGGCTTCCGCTTGAAGGTTGCCGAGTACATGTCGTGTAAACGACGGTAAGTGGTGAGAGCGTGTATGAAGAAGTACACCCCTGCAGGGTTAACATGATCTATTCAAATAGCCGCGTCCGCGGTAAAGGACTACTTGGTTGCCTATACAGTTCATAGACAAGTAAACGGAAACTGCTAAAAGCCTCAAGATAAGTGTGAGTGCCGAGGATGGCTCTTCCGTAGGAAGACGGAGGCGGATCCTCGGTAGTGTATTGAATTGGTGAGTAGTGGACTCGTGTGCGCAAAACCATTTCAAGTTGGAGTATCGTAGGATAGCCTAGCCAAGAGTCAAAGCTGGCTTGCTGCAATAACTCCACCAACCCTTCTTGATACTAAGCATGTATGTAGGATCTGATGTAAGTCTTGCTGAGTACCTTTGTACTCATGTTGCTATAATTTACATTTTTACAGAAGACGCTGCAACCCCTTCTGATGGGTTCTATGTAGACGTTGACATCAACGAGTAGGCTAAAGACCCAGGTGGTGAACCTGAGCTTGTGAAGGACCACGTAGTATAGTTAGGCTTTCCAAGCCTCTTTTATTTTACTAGTTGTCTGTACTCAGACAAGTTACTTCCGCTGCTGGTTTGTATGACTGTATGACTTGTATGTTGGGTCGTGAGACCCGTACCTGTGTGTATGTTATGTATGGCTCCCTGAGCCTTAAATAAAGTACTTGTGTCGTAGAGTCATGTTGTGATGCTTCGTTGTGTTTGCACATATCGGGCATATTGTGTGTATGATTGAAATGCTTGGTATGTGTGGGATCTGACTATCTAGTTGTTTATCTTTAGTAGCCTCTCTTACCGGGAAATGTCTCCTAGTGTTATCGCTGAGCCATGGTAGCTTGCTACTGCTCTGGAACACTTAGGCTGGCCGGCATGTGTCCTTCTTCGTTCCTGTGTCTGTCCCTTCGGGGAAATGTCACGCTTTGAGTACCGGAGTCCTGTTAGCCCGCTACAGCCCGGTTTACCGGAGTCCTGCTAGCCCAGTGCTACAGCCCGGACCCACTTGCTGATGACCGACACGTTCGAAGCTGGGTCATGGATGCATGTCCCTGTAAGTCTGTGCCACTTTGGGTTTACGACTAGTCATGTCAGCCCGGGCTCTTTATCATATGGATGCTAGCGACACTATCATATACGTGAGCCAAAAGGCGCAAACGGTCCCGGGAAAAGGTAAGACGACACCCGTGGGGATACCGTGCGTGAGGCCGCAAAGTGATATGAGGTGTTACCAGCTAGATCGATGTGACATCGAGTCGGGGTCCTGACAGCGTTGGCATCAGAGCTGGACTGCCTGTAGGTTCTCCAAGCCAAACTGGTCGATGTTGAGTCTAGAAATTCTTTAGTTATATGTAGGGGAATTGTTTGTGGGATGGAACGTAAGGCTCTTTTTACTCCTTTATCTTATGACATTCTGATCTGAGTCAGTCCATTCTTCCACCAGGGGTTAAGGAATTAGGACCTATTCTCTCTATCAGGATCACGTGTTACTAATCAGTAGTACCTTATAAGTTTGATGGATACAAGCCTAGTTCAGTTCTACTACCACATTATGTTGTTAGAATGGATTCAGAACTTTGATATGATGATGTTGAGTGTGTATGAAATCCTTTGTCAAATGTCTCAAAATCCTTCTTGAGCATTTACAGCTGTTATGCTGCCGAAATTTCGCTAGAATTCTAATGCCCTTGCATTATGATTGTGCTTTCAGATGGCCACTCGCGACCTCAATCAAGTGGTTCGCCTGACTCGATGCCTAGATGTACCCGGCCATACTGCCAAGTTGGTCAGGGTAATGACTGAGGCTGGATACCGCTGGTATCCTGAGTACACGGTCGAAGAGCAATTCCGAGATTTTAATCAAAGCCAGTATCTCTGCACCGTCAGGATATTTCCATCTTATCCTAGATCCACCGAGCCTCTTCACTGCTCCTATGGACTCGGGGTTACTATTGAGATGGCTGTGCAGGACGCCGCCTACTCTATGATGACCATTATGCGAGTCAGATCTGGTATATTTCGGGACTCTGATTTCCGGTATATGCCAGGATCACTTCCGGGAGCACGAGGGTATCTCCAGGCTATCTATGCTGACCCCACTCAGGAGGATTCACGGACTCGCACCACTGCTGAGATGCTCGAGGATAAGGACCGTGAAAATCGGGCCTTAAGGTTAGAGCTCTTCAATACCCGTGCTGACCACTGGGCCACTTTGACTCGGTTTGCACCGGCGGTGCAAGCTGGATTCTCAGATATGCGCGATCTCTATCCTGTGAGATCTGCTCTGCTAGACGTGATGGTTTGGCGTGATGTAGGAGGCATCACCCCACCTCGCGGTCCCCGCAGGCCACCGTTTGTTGGTCCAAGGCCTCATCCTAGCCCCTATGGTCCACAAGCTCCGCGAGATCGTCTGTTTCCGGATGATCATGTTGAGCTTCCAGGCTATGGAGGTGACTTCTACGAGGACTACTACGGATCGGTCTGAGTTAGTGGTAGTATCACTAGTTCGCACTAGCTGTGTCGTCTATCGTCCCGCGTGACTCGTGGGATATGACCTAGTTGTACTCTTTCCGGAGGTGTAGAAAAATAATGTATAGGAGCTTGGGATGCCTTCGATGAGATGTAATCCTCTTTCACCGTAATAGTACTTGTTTGGTCTTGTACTAAACCCTGTATGGTGTATGACGATGGAATAAAGAAGCAGTTTCTGTATCTACCATGTCATACGGATGATCATCTTGCATTTCGAGTTATTCCTTACATTTTACCCTATGTCGGAATTTTATCATCCTGACTAAATCATTGTCTTGTTTACCTAGGATGGTCAACACGCGCGCTAACCCTGCTTCTCAAGAGCAGGCCGAAGGCAGTGAAGCCAGGGATGTAAATCTGCCTCATCCTCCTTCACTAGCCGAGGTTATGATGGAAGCTGAGAGAAACAAGCGGGAGACTAACCGTTTGTTGGAGCGTATTGAACAGAACACAGCACACCATCAGAGGACTAACGTGGTGTCACTCAGTGATTTCATCAAATTACATCCACCCACGTTCCACCACTCTGTCGAGCCTCTCGACGCTGATGACTGGCTTCGCAGTATCTCTCACAAACTGCGTTCCGCGCTGGTAGCGGAGGCTGACAAGGTCACCTTTGCTGCATATCATCTTGAAGGCCCCGCCAGTTTATGGTGGGAGAATTATGGAGCTATGCGCCCGGCGGGCCATGTCACTACTTGGGCTGAGTTCAGTGAGGCTTTCCGTGAACATCACATTCCGGAGGGTCTCATGGACCGTAAACGTGAAGAATTTTGCAGTTTCACCCAAGGCCGACTTTCTGTGGATGCTTACAGCAGGGAGTTTGGTAATCTCGCACGATATGCAACTGAGGAAGTGTCTACTGATGCGAAGAAGCAAGCAAGGTTCCGTAAGGGACTTAGTCCTGAGCTTCGTCGTGACCTCCGTCTGCATGAGTGCACATCTTTTCAGAAACTTGTCAACAAAGCCATCAGTGCTGAAACTGGTCAGACTGACTATGACGCAACACGCAAGCATGGCCGTGATATGGGTTCCTCATCCGGTGCTGGTCCTCAGAAGCGCCGCGTGTGGGTACCCAACACCGCCCTGCCACCCAGGTTCACACCGAGGCCATCCTTCCAGGCGCCTCGCCCCGTTCAACAGTCTGCTCCAGCCAAGCCCTATGGGGGTCCAACTAACAATGCTCTTCCACGTACCAGCTCCGTGACTTGTTTCAAGTGTGGGGAATCTGGTCACTATATGCGTGAGTGCCCCCAGACCAACCCCAACCAGTCTGCTAAAGCTGTTGGCCGTGGCAAGCCGACAGGAAAATATTCCACGCCAAGCCGGTCACCGCTTCATGTGGCCATGTCAACTGTATCTCTGCCGAAGAAGCTCAAGAGGATCCCAACGTCGTTCTCGGTACGCTTCTTGTCAATTGCCACCCGGCATCTGTTCTTTTCGATACAGGAGCCTCTCATTCTTTTATATCAGAAAATTATGCTCGTTTGCATAACGTCGCATTCGGTGATATGCCAACCTCCATGGTAATTCAAACTCCGGGATCCAAATGGCAAACTTCTAGAGTAAGCCATGGAAATGAAATCCAAGTCGACAGACTTGTTTTCCTCGCGTCTTTGATAGCCCTTAAATCTTCAGATATTAATATCATTTTGGGTATGGACTGGATGTCGGCTCATCATGCCCAAATCGATTGCTTCTCTAGGACTGTCCAACTCACCCATCCTTCGGGAAAGATAGTCAATGTCTTGACCCGAATAGCCAAGCGACAATTATATTCTCTTAACGCCAGCCCTTTGCCAGACCTTGAGGACGTTCCGGTAGTCCGTGACTTCCCGGATGTCTTTCCAGAGGAATTGCCAGGTGTTCCACCTGACAGGGATGTTGAGTTTGTAATAGACCTCATTCCAGGAACCGTTCCGATTGCTAGAAGACCTTATAAGATGGCACCCTTAGAACTAGCCGAACTTAAGAAACAACTCGATGAGTCCTTGAAAAAGGGTTTCATCCGACCTAGCTCTTCTCCGTGGGCTTGCCCCGTCCTATTCGTCAAGAAGAAGGATGGTACGGACCGGATGGTTGTAGATTACCGACCTGTCAATTTGGTCACAATCAAGAACAAATATCCACTTCCCAGGATCAACGACCTGTACGATCAGCTCGCTGGATCCTCAGTCTTCTCCAAAATGGATTTGAGGTTGGGCTACCATCAAATCAAAATCAGAAACGGGGACATTCCTAAAACGACCTTTGTTACTCGTTATGGGCAATACGAGTACACCGTCATGTCCTTCGGCTTAACCAACGCTCCAGCCACCTTTTCTCGGTTAATGAACTCAATCTTCATGGAGTATTTGGATAAATTCGTCGTGGTTTACCTCGATGATATACTCATCTAATCCAAGAACGAGGAAGAACATGCCGAACATCTAAGGCTAGTGTTGCAGAAACTTCGAGAGCATCGCCTTTATGCCAAATTTTCTAAATGTGAATTCTGGTTGTCAGAAGTGACCTATCTGGGTCATGTAATATCTGGTAAAGGTATTGCTGTTAATCCTGAGCGAGTTCAAGCTGTCCTTAATTGGACTCCACCTGAATCGGTCAAGCAAGTTCGGAGTTTTCTAGGCTTAGCGAGCTATTGCCGTCGCTTTGTCGAAAACTTCTCCAAAGTTGCTAAACCTCTAACCGAACTCCTCAAGAAAGATAAGAAGTTCGAATGGACTCCACAATGTGAGCACAGCTTTCAGGAACTGAAAAGACGCCTGACCTCTGCTCCCGTACTGGTACCGCCAGACTTCTCTAAGGATTTTGTTATCTACTGCGACGCCTCGCGACAAGGACTAGGTTGCATTCTCATGCAAGATCGACACGTAATTGCCTACGCTTCACGGCAATTGCACCCACCTGAGGAGAATTATCCTACCCATGATCTAGAGCTTGCAGCCGTAGTCTATGCACTTAAGACCTGGCGACATTACCTCCTCGGTAATCGTTGCGAAATATTCACTGATCACCAAAGTCTGAAGTACATTTTCACCCAACCGGATCTAAATCTCAGGCAAAGACGCTGGGTTGAATTGATCACAGACTTCGACTTAGGAATAACCTACACCCCAGGGAAAGCCAACGTCATGGCTGATGCGCTAAGTCGTAAATCTTATTGTAACAACCTGATGTTACAACAAAGTCAACCGCTTCTCCATGAGGAATTTCGGAAGCTTAACCTTCAGATTGTTCCTCAAGGTTTTCTTTCCACCTTGGTGGCAAAACCTACCCTTACGGACCAGATTATCAAAGCACAGAAGGTAGATCCGGGAATTTCCCGCATCAAAAGAAACATCCAGAAAGGAATTGCGAATTGCTTCTCCATTAACGATCAAGGGGTCGTATACTTCGGAAATCGACTAGTGGTTCCCAAAGTGCGAAACCTGAGGCGTTTGATCCTTAAGGAAGCTCATGAATCTCCTCTCACCATTCATCCCGGTAGCACTAAGATGTATCAGGACCTACGCCAGAGGTTCTGGTGGACTAGGATGAAGAGAGAAATTGCTCAGTATATTGCAAATTGCGACGTCTGTCGTCGTGTAAAAGCAGAGCATCAACGGCTTGCTGGCACCCTTCAACCCTTAGCTATTCCTGAATGGAAATGGGATAAAATTGGTATGGATTTCATTACCGGTTTTCCCAGGACCAAGAGAGGGAATAATGCTATCTTCGTCGTTGTCGATCGTCTTTACAAAGTAGCTCATTTCCTACCTGTTCGTGAGAGTATAACCGCTAGTCAGCTGGCAGACTTATACATCTCCCGAATAGTGTCCCTCCATGGTGTTCCTTTGGAAATCAACTCGGATCGAGGAAGTCTTTTCACCTCTCGATTTTGGGAAAGTTTCCAAAATGCTATGGGAACCCGTCTCTCCTTTAGCACCGCCTTCCACCCTCAGTCGAGTGGTCAAGTGGAACGTGTCAACCAGATTCTAGAAGACATGCTTCGAGCCTCTGTTATCTCATTCGGAATGGATTGGGAGAAGTGCCTTCCATTTGCCGAATTCGCTTATAACAACAGCTATCAATCTAGCTCGGGTAAAGCCCCTTTTGAAGTTCTCTATGGACGACGGTGTCGAACACCCCTTAACTGGTCAGAGACCGGGGAAAGACAATTCTTTGGCCCGGATATGATTCAGGAAGCAGAAGAACAAGTTCGCATCGTTCGTGAAAAGTTGAAGACAGCCCAATCTCGTCAAAAGAGTCAATATGACCGAAAACATAAGGCTATGACTTTCGAGGTTGACGAGAAGGCTTATCTTCGGGTCACCCCTCTGAAGGGAACCCATCATTTCGGTATCAAAGGCAAATTGGCTCCTCGTTACATTGGACCTTTTCGCATTCTCGCCAAACGAGGAGAAGTTGCCTACCAGTTGGAACTACCTCCGCATCTCTCCAGAGTCCACGATGTCTTCCACGTTTCCCAACTCAGGCGTTGCTTCTCGGATCCTATCCGTGAAGTGGACCACGAAACGCTTGATCTCCAAGATAATCTTACATATCGAGAGTACCCCATTCATATCCTCGATCAGGCTGAGCGTACCACTCGACGCCAGAACATCAAGTTCCTCAAAGTACAATGGTCGCACCATTCTGAGGATGAAGCAACTTGGGAAAGGGAGGATCGTCTTCGACTCGAGTACCCCGCCTTCTTTCCGGAGGAACTCAAATCTCGGGACGAGATTCTTTTGAGTGGGGGTGAGTTGTCACACCCTAGCTAGTCATGCATTAGAGTGTTGCATCATGTTTACTCTTTTATCAGAAACTTGAAATGGGGATCTGTGAAACCCTCAGAATCATTTTGAAAATGATCCAAATAAAAATTTCTCCAAAAGGGTCCAAGAAAATGCTCATGTTGCTCTCTGAAAATATTGGACAGAGATAAAAATCAAACCAATATTTTTAGTGGCTCATGGACATTTATTTTGGGCATTTGGAATTAATGCATAAATATTTGCTTTGGAAATATATTTCTATATATAT
>NC_041389.1:200631863-200711735 GCF_002162155.2 Triticum dicoccoides | reverse complement strand
GTCTCCGGCCACCCCTCGCTCCCCCGACTAGCTCAGGAGCTCCGCCTCGACCTCCTCTTCCTCCCCACCGCTCCACGGGTCTCCGGAAGCTCTGCATCGCCGTCACGCCGCTGTTCCCCTCTTCGGGCTCCGACCACCGTGGCCGACGAATTCGCCGTCTCCAGCGCGTCCCCGAGCCCGCTTCGACGCCCACTGCAACCGCGGTGAGCCCCCGAGTCGTTTCCCCCTTCTTCCCGGGTCTCTTTCGACCTCTAGGCCTTAGCCCCACCTTGGCCGAGAGCTCCACGCCGCCGGCGATGTCGCCGTCGTGGCCACGGTCACCGTAGCGCCCAACCGAGCACACTATCGTGCTCCACGCCTCACTAGGAGCACGCAGCACGCACCAACACCTCCCCAAACCCCCTGCAACGCCGACTCCGACCGCACCCGAACTCCGGCGGCCGCAGCCGAGCTCACCGTCGACGACTCCGGCCACCTCAGGCCCGGCCACCACCACCGTTCGACGCGCGGGAGCAAGGGCTCTCCAACGAGCCCAAGCACAGCCTCGCCCGTGCCCTGTAGCGCGATCCTGCATCGCGCCGCCGTCTCGGGCCTCGCCGGCGTCACGTCGCCGGTGGGTTTGACCCACTTTGACCACGGCAGGACCCCCCCTGAGTCCCTGACAGGTGGGCCCAGCCCTGTAGCTAATTAGGATCAGCGCTAACCACTGTTAGTTAACCCCTGACACTGACTAGTGGGCCCCAGCGCCACTAATTAGTAATTAGAATTAATTTAACTCTGTTTAACCCCCCTGTCACTGACGTGTGGGCCCCACACGTCAGGTTTGACCCCAGACAGCCGCAGTTGACCACTGACGTCGTGCTGACGTCATGCTGGCGCAATAACTATAATTTCTGGATTTAAATTAAATCAGGAAATCCCAGAATATTATTTAAACTTCAAAAATTCATAACTTTTATTCTGTAACTCCAAATTGGACAAATTATATATGAAAAATGATCAGAAAAATCCAATCTATCCATCTGTACTATTTTCATGCATGATCAAACAAGTTAAATTGATGTTTCAAGCAGAACAAGAAAAAGCACTTTAAAAGGCCATATTTGAGTTTGAAATTTGAATCTTTGATTCAAATTTGCTCAAACCCTTCTGGTTTTAGTTGCATTAGCCCAACACACTCATATTGCCATGTTTCATGCATGCATCATATTGTTGCACATTGTTTGGTGATGGTTGTGTATCGATGTCCTTGCGACAGGTTCTGCCTCCGAGGAGTACCGTGATTACCCTAACGAAGAACCGTATCAGTGCATCGAACCCTCAGGCCAGCAACCAACCATTTGATCATATCGATACAATCCCATGTTCTCGCTCCTGCTCTCTTTTACTGCATTAAGACAACACGTTTCAAACTGCTGTGTGCTACGGTAGTTGAACCCATTTCCTCTGCATAACCTGTCATTGCCACAGTAACTAGATGAAACCCACTAGCATGTGTAGGAGTTGATTGAGCCATATGTATGTGTTGTTCCTACCTTGCTATGCCTGCTATGCTTAGAGTCGTGTCAGGTCTGGTTCATCTGGGTGATGGGCTAGAGTGAAATGTTTATGTCAGTAATGAGAGTGGTGTGGTGAACACGATTTGGTAAAGGTATCGATGAGAGGCCATGTAGGAGTACATGGTGGGTTGTTTCATTGAAGCCGACCTTAAGCACTGAGATCTGTATGTGTGATTTAAGAATCAGCTACTACCATGCATTGGGCCCGAAACCAATGGACCCTCTCGGCTTCTTATTCACCCTAGTTCTCCGTCCAGGAGTTGCAAGTAGTTTCTGGTGTTTGTAGCCTACTAGAGGCCGTGGACAGCGCTGACTGTAGGGGTGGGCTGTGATGCGGTAGGTACGTGGCACGGTGTACCGAATACCCGTTAGGTATCTCGGGAACCCTGTTCACATCGTTCGGGGCCGTATGGGAAACCTCGGCCGGACTCCCTGCGGATGGAACCTGGATAGGCGATAAACCTGGACTGGAGGCTTAGGTGATTAGGTAGGTCGTGGCCGACACCCACGTTGGGCTTCCGCTTGAAGGTTGCCGAGTACATGTCGTGTAAACGACGGTAAGTGGTGAGAGCGTGTATGAAGAAGTACACCCCTGCAGGGTTAACATGATCTATTCGAATAGCCGCGTCCGCGGTAAAGGACTACTTGGTTGCCTATACAGTTCATAGACAAGTAAACGGAAACTACTAAAAGCCTCAAGATAAGTGTGAGTGCCGAGGATGGCTCTTCCGTAGGAAGACGGAGGTGGATCCTCGGTAGTGTATTGAAGTGGTGAGTAGTGGACTCGTGTGCGCAAAACCATTTCAAGTTGGAGTATCGTAGGATAGTCTAGCCAAGAGTCAAAGCTGGCTTGCTGCAATAACTCCACCAACCCTTCTTGATAAAATGCATGTATGTAGGATCTGATGTAAGTCTTGCTGAGTACCTTTGTACTCATGTTGCTATAATCTGCATTTTACAGAAGACGCTGCAACCCCTTCTGATGGGTTCTATGTAGACGTTGACATCAACGAGTAGGCTAAAGACCCAGGTGGTGACCCTGAGCTTGTGAAGGACCACGTAGTATAGTTAGGCTTTCCAAGCCTCTTTTATTTTACTAGTTGTCTGTACTCAGACAAGTTACTTCCGCTGCTGGTTTGTATGACTGTATGACTTGTATGTTGGGTCGTGAGACCCATACCTTTGTGTATGTTATGTATGGCTCCCTGAGCCTTAAATAAAGTACTTGTGTCGTAGAGTCATGTTGTGATGCTTCGTTGTATTTGCACATATCGAGCATATTGTGTGTATGATTGAAATGCTTGGTATGTGTGGGATCTGACTATCTAGTTGTTTATCTTTAGTAGCCTCTCTTACCGGGAAATGCCTCCTAGTGTTACCGCTGAGCCATGGTAGCTTGCTACTGCTCTGGAACACTTAGGCTGGCCGGCATGTGTCCTTCTTCGTTCCTGTGTCTGTCCCTTCGGGGAAATGTCACGCTTTGAGTACCGGAGTCCTGTTAGCCCGCTACAGCCCGGTTTACCGGAGTCCTGCTAGCCCAGTGCTACAGCCCGGACCCACTTGCTGATGACCGACACGTTCGAAGCTGGGTCATGGATGCCTGTCCCTGTAAGTCTGTGCCACTTTGGGTTTACGACTAGTCATGTCAGCCCGGGCTCCTTATCATATGGATGCTAGCGACACTATCATATACATGAGCCAAAAGGCGCAAACGGTCCCGGGCAAAGGTAAGGCGACACCCGTGGGGATACCGTGCGTGAGGCCGCAAAGTGATATGAGGTGTTATCGGCTAGATCGATGTGACATCGAGTCGGGGTCCTGACAGGTAGACACCGGCGGAAGAACGGGCATCGACAAGGGAACTCACGGTGCTGCCAGGTCCAAGGACAAGGCTGCGCAAACCTCGGCGTCCGTACGCGCACCGTGCCCATCTCAGGAGGCGCAGGACCCACAGCGTCATGGTATTCACAGTACGATACGTTCGTTGGATCAAGATCAAGCTGGTGGATCTCGCGGTGCTCAAGACCAGCATGCACGCCAACGTGCTGGCGCGAGCGAGGCATGGTCGCCTGGACGAGATACTGCTCCTTCTAACATAGTTAGAAGTCCGAGCATATCCCGCTCCTCGCACCGTTCGCCACTGCCGCCCACCACTCCAGCAGAAGCTTTGGTGCGATCTCAACTGCTCCTGGATTACCCTCCAACAACAGACAAGATCGACGAATGGAGGTCCACCATTCAGAGCCTCATCGGCTTCGCCAACGGCAACACTCCCCGGCAGCCGAGTACATCGCTATCACGGCAGGACTGCCAGGCGCGAGCCGATGGCGACAAAACCGGTGGGGGTGCAACCTCCATGCACTCTCCACCCCGAAGGCCAAGATCGCCGACTCGCCGGATCCACCTCGACATCGACTCCACCGCGTCATCGGATCCATGAGCTCGTCGCGATCAGCGCCAAGTTCTCCACGAACGACAGCAAGAAGACGCTCGTACTCGCATCGAGCGCCGAAGAGAAGCGCGGCGTCAATCCGACCAGCGCGCTGGGCCCTCTGTCGACATGCATGCGCCAGGGGAACCAGGCGACTTGCCATATGCGGTAGGTTGCCCTGCATTCACTCGTGAGCTGCGGCAAGTCCAGTGGCCCAGCAAGAAGAATTTCAAGCCAGATGTACCAGAGAAGTACGACGGCAAGTCGCATCCGTCGGAGTTCCTCAGCATCTACACCATTGCGGTGCAAGCTGCCGGGGGGCGGGATGACAAGATCCTTGCCAACTACTTCCCGCTGGTGCTCAAGCCTAATGTCAGATCCTGGCTCATGCACTTGCCGGACAACTCCATATCTTCCTGGGCAGACCTATGCCATCAGTTTGTCGGCGCCTTTACAGGCGGCCACAAGCCTCATGGCCAAGAGTGCGACCTTCATCTGCTCGCCCAGAAGGAAGGAGAGCCCCTGTGCAAGTACATTCAGAGATTCAGCCGTGTACAGCACAACATCCCAGATGTCCACCCTGCCGCGGTAATCAGCGCGTTCCATCAGAACATGCGAAACCGCAGGATGCGGGAGGAGATGGCGATGTGCAAAATCAGAGACGTCAGTGAGCTATATGCCCTGGACGACAAGTGTGCACGTGCTGAGGAAGGGAGGAAACTCCCCGGAGAGAATACAGTAGCAGGAGGATCTGATAGTGAGGATGCTGCCCCGGCAAAGAAAAACTGGCGGCGGAATCACAGGAAGAAGAAAGGCAAAGAGGTGCTAGTCGTCGAGCAGTCCGGCAACGGAGGTGGCGCCAAGAAAGCCAAACCTGGTACCTCCGGCGAGCAGGCTGCAGCGGTCGCCAACAAGCAGGACGGCACCAACAAGCAGTACTGCAAGATCCACCGCACCAAGGGCCATGACCTCCAAAGCTGCAAGAAGGTGGAGCAGCTTGTCGAGCAGCAAAAGGCTGAGTACGAGCGACGCGACAAGGATAAGGATCAGGAAGGTGCTGGAGGAGCTAGCAAGAAACGCCCCGGCCGAGGAGGACGCCGCGGCAAGGCCAAGCAGCGGCAAGGAGACAGACCTCCCCACGGCCACGACAAGGATGAAGATGACGATGACGATGAAGATATGGATGATGACGAGACCGATGAGGAGGAGTTCCAGAAAGCCACAGAGGTCCTGTGCATTGACGGCGGTGCTTCTCTGCATACTTCACACCACCAGCTCAAGCAGTGGGTGCGGGAAGTTAATGCGGCAGAACCACCCATCAAGTCACGCAAGCCTCTGAAATGGTCCAGCACGCCTATCATCTTTGATATTGAGGACCACCCTGATCGCATAACTGCGGTCGGGTGCTTGCCGATGTTGGTTTCACCAACTATCCGCAACCTCAAGGTCACTAAGATGCTAGTTGACGGCGGGGCCAGCTTGAACCTGATCTCCTCCGCGGTACTCCAGAAGCTCCAGATCCCTGACAGCGAGCTCGAAGAGACCGGCACATTCCAAGGAATCAATCCGGGAAGGAGCAAGCCGAAGGGAAAGATCACGTTGCCGGTGATATTTGGCAGCGAGTTGAACTTCAGGACTGAGAGGGTCACTTTTGACGTAGCTGACTTTCCATTGCCTTACAATGGGATACTCGGCCATCCAGCACTCGCCAAATTCATGGTAGCCTCTCACTATGCATACAACATGCTGAAGATGCCAGGCCCGATAAGTGTCATCTCTGTCCCTGGTGACAAGAAGGATGCTCTTATCTGCGCCGACAAGATCTACCGGGAAGTAGCAGCCGCAACAGATCGCAAGTCACTTGCCGTTGAAGCTCCCGGGGGGAAGAAGAAGACCAAGTCCGGCAAGAGTTCTGATGCCCACTCCGGCAAGCGCACCTCTTCGGAGTGCTGCGCTACCGTCGAGGACGCACCATCGAGCTCCACCGGCAAGTGTAAGAAGACAATGGCAGCTCCACTAGAGACCAAGAAGGTATCCACCAAGGAGGACAGCACTGGTGGTACCTTCACCATTAGTGCCACTCTCGACCCTAAATAGGAAAGTGCGCTCGTTGCTTTCCTGCGGGCGAACGTCGACGTGTTTGCGTGGCAACCGTCTAACATCCCCGGTGTTCCCAGGAAAGTAATCGAGCACCATCTTGCCATCTGTCCTCATGCGCGGCCCGTCAAGCAGAAAGTCAGGAAACAAGCAGTGGAGCGCCAAGAATTCATCGCAGAAGAGATCAAGAAATTGGAAGCAGTAGGCCTTGTCAGAGGAGTGCTCCATCCTGCGTGGTTAGACAATCCTATAGTCGTGTGCAAGGCAAATGGGAAATGGAGGCTTTGTATCGATTTTACCGATGTCAATAAAGCTTGTCCCAAAGACCCATTTCCCTTGCCGCGCATTGACCAGATTGTTGACTCCACGGCCGGATGTGACTTGCTTTCATTTCTTGATGCATACTCAGGATACCATCAGATCTTCATGGCAGAAGAGGATGAGGAGAAGACCGCATTCATCACTCCATGTGGCACATATTGTTTCATACGGATGCCTTTCGGTTTAAAGAATGCTGGTTCAACATTTGCAAGGGTAGTCCATGTCGCTTTTGAGCCACAAATACACAGAAATGTGGAAGCCTACATGGATGACATAGTGGTCAAGAGCAAGGACAAAGCAACTCTAATTCAAGATTTAGATGAAACCTTTGCAAATCTACGCAAAATCAACCTCAAGCTTAACCCCGAGAAGTGCGTGTTTGGAGTCCCCTCCGGCAAGCTTCTCGTGTTCTTTGTGTCTCAGCGGGGAATTGAAGCCAATCCCGACAAGATCAAGGCCATTGAGAAGATTGAAGCGCCAAAGCGCGTCAAGGATGTACGAAGACTTGCCGGTTGCGTGGCTGCTCTCAACAGGTTTATCTCTAAGTCTGCTGAGCGCGCCCTGCCATTTTTCAAAATATTGAAAAAGGCAGGTCCAATGAAATGGACTCCAGAAGCGGAGGCTGCGCTACAGGACTTGAAGAGATACCTGTCCTCCACTCCAATACTTGTCGCACCTAAGCCACAAGAGAAGTTACTGCTGTATATAGCAGCAACCAATCATGTGGTTAGTGCTGCGTTAGTAGCGGAGAGGGAGGCGGATGATGAGCCAGCAACCACGGCAGATCCATCCAACGACAAGCAAGGGGCTTCATCGACAAGCTCTGGTCCCGACCAAGATGGATCTGCGCAGGCGCGTGAGGAGAAGCAGAAAAGAATGGTGCAGCGCCTAGTTTACTTTGTCAGTTCCCTTTTGCAGGGGGCTAGGTCAAGGTATACTATGGTGTGCAGAAATTGCTTTTCGGCCTTCTCATGGCCTCGAGAAAGCTGCGCCATTACTTCCAAGCACATGAGATCACAGTCGTCACTCGTTTTCCGCTGAAGAGGATACTGCAAAATCCAGAAGCAACAGGCAGGATTGTCGAGTGGGCACTGGAACTGTCAAGCTTTGGCCTCAAGATTGAGAGCACTTCAACTATCCAAAGCAGAGCATTGGCAGAGTTCATAGCAGAGTGGACGCCAACACCAAATGAAGAAATTCCAGAAACGAGCATCCTCGTTAAGGAAGCAAGCAAAGAGTGGCTGATGTACTTTGATGATGCCTTCTCGCTGCAAGGCGCCGGTGCGGGCGTGCTACTTGTTGCACCCACTGGAGAGCACCTCAAGTACGTAGTCCAGATGCACTTTCCCAAGGAGCAAGCAACAAACAATACTGCAGAGTATGAAGGTTTGCTTGCCGGTCTCAGGATCGCAGCAGACCTTGGGATCAAGAAGCTCATTGTCAGGGGTGACTCACAGCTTGTCGTCCGCCAAGTGAACAAGAATTATCAGAGTCCGTTGATGGAAGCTTACATTGATGAAGTAAGAAAGCTAGAAGAGCACTTTGACGGCCTACAGATGGAACATGTTCAAAGAGCTCAGAACGACATTGCCGACGGCCTGTCGAAGTGCGCCGCACTAAAGTTACCTGTGGAACCAGGGATCTTCGTGCTCAAGCTGACTCAACCATCTGTGACACCATCAACTGGACAGAGCAAGAAGAGAAAGTTGATTTCTGGTGACTATTTTCCAGCAGAGCTCCCCGAAGCCGCCGCCAAGAAGGTCCCCAAGATCAACACCAAGAGTGCTGAGGAGCAGTCTGCTCCGGCAAGCCCTAGGGTTTGTTCCGTTGAAGCAGACGCTCCCGACGAGTTTTGCTCCGGCAAGCTTGTCAGGGAACATCAAGCTCTGGCTGAGCCGCAGGTTCTTGCCGTAGAAGCGGATGTTCCCGCAGCAGCAGATGTGCCTTTAGTCCTTGTTGTCGAGCCGCAAGCTCCAGCATGGGCACAACAGATTGTTCGTTTCCTTTAGACAGGAGAACTTCCCGAAGAGCAAGAAGAAGCGGAAAGAATAGCCCGGCAGTCAAGTATGTACAAGTTTGTCGACAACACACTGTACAGAAGAAGACTCAACGGTGTGAAATTGAAGTGTATTCCCTGGGAAGACGGACAACAGCTGTTGGCAAAAATACATGGAGGCATATGTGGTCACCACATTGGCGCAAGAGCACTTGCCGGCAAAGCATTCCGGCAAGGTTTCTTTTGGCCCACAGCCCTCCAGGATGCAACTGCGCAAGTAACCAAGTGTGAAGCGTGCCAGTTCCATTCCAAGCAGATACACCAGCCAGCTCAAGCTCTCCAGACGATCCCTTTATCCTGGCCATTTTCGGTCTGGGGGCTCGACATCCTCGGCCCCTTCCCCCGAGCTGTCGGGGGCTTTGAGTACTTGTACGTTGCAATTGACAAGTTCACAAAGTGGCCGGAAGTGGAACCAGTGAGGAAGGTGACAGCACAGTCAGCAGTAAAGTTCTTCAGGTCGATTTTTTGCTGTTTCGGAATCCCTAACAGGATCATCACCGACAACGGCATGCAATTCACGAGCTGCACCTTCATGCAGTACGTCCGAGATCTTGGCGCCAAGGTCTGCTTCGCTTCTGTTGCTCATCCGAGAAGCAATGGTCAAGCGGAGAGGGCAAATGCTGAAGTGCTGCATGGGCTCAAGACCAGGACTTTCGACAGGCTGCACAAGTGCGGAAATAACTGGATTGAGGAGCTGCCGATGGTTCTTTGGTCGATCAGGGTGACGCCAAATCGAGCCACTAGCCAGACACCTTTTGCTCTAGTCTATTGAGCAGAGGCATTTCTCCCCACGGAACTCGTATATGGGTCACCTCGAGTGCTCGCTTATGATGAGCTTGAGCAAGAGCAGTTGCGACAAGACGACGCGCTGCTCCTTGAGGAGGACCGTCTTCAGGCTGCTATACGAGCTGCTCGATACCAGCAAGCTTTGCGCCGCTACCATAGCCACAAAGTTAATGCTAAAAGTTTCGAGGAAGGCGACCTTGTTCTTCGGCGCGTTCAGTCCGCCAAGAATTCCAGCAAGTTGACGCCGAAGTGAGAAGGCCCTTACCGGGTGAAACGAGTCACTAGGCCTGGCGATGTCCGCCTTGAGACCGAAGATGGCATTCCGGTGAGCAACTCCTGGAACATTGAGCATCTTCGTAAGTTTTACCCGTAGGGCGCGGTTGCCGGAACCTGTTCCGGCAACCACCTTTTGTACAAGTCTTGCCGATGTTGCATGTAATCCTTCGTACAAAGCCGGGCGCAGACCCCGTGCATAAATAAAGCTCATGTGCTCCACACATCCTGTCAATTTCATGCTTTCTCTTTTTTGCATGTATTAACTGACACTTTCTGCAGCACCTACCCTCCGTAAGCAATAACGAGCCATAAGGCTCCATATCTTTATTTTCTCTTCTTTCTCTTTCTCAGAGAAAGGAAGTTTCCCTCGCCCACAAGTTTGCCGGGGGGAAGGAGAAGATAATGGTGTGGACCAGACGTCGTTCAAGAAAGTTTCGCCTTACCGGGAAGCAAACGGTAGAAAAGCTAAGTTGCCAAAGTTTGAGCAATCAGTTTTTAAATTTTTAAGTTATCTTCCTTGAATGACCGTGCTTTGTATGGAAAACCTGTGCGCGGAGGAACCAACTCGTAGCTAGTTGCGCCCTTACTTTGTTTCGAGTCCGCTCAATAACTTAAGTGAGCTGCGACTAGTTGCGACAAGGTTTCTTGTCGGTAGCGGCACCGCCAGCAGGCTGCTGACGTCCCGCACTCAGCGCTCGCGGCTCAGGTGCCTGCACCAACAAGTTCCCTAAAAGCGTGGGGCGAAAACATACAAAGGAAGGAATCAAGTAAAGGAAATAACACAGCAATTGCTACCCAAAATAAAGTTATATTACAAGATAGCTTGTCGCAGCTCTAACAGAGTGTTCTCATGACATGACCAGCAGCGACAAGGAAAAGAGAAAATGGGCGGCCTAATCTACGCGATCGCCCTCAACCCTCTTGATCCCGCTCACCTTGTCCACAATGGGTGCGACAAGGGCCTTGAGCGCTTCCAGATCAGCATCTGGCGGCAAGGACCTGAGGAAGTTGGTGAGGTTGAGGCCTGGGTTGCGGAAGGCCACCTTCACCAGCACCTTCTGAAGAGCTCCCACGCAGATCTTGCGCGATTTGTCGGCCAGCTGCTTTGGGATCCTCTCCCGGAGTCGCTGGAGGGCCGTCGCCACACCTTTGAAGAACAAGCTGAGCTTGGCGCTGGGTTGGAGGTGCTCATCGGAGGAGTACCCAAGATCCTCCATCCCCAGCTGCGCCAACTCCCTGTCGATGGCTCCGGCAACATCCACAAAACCCTTCGTCTAGTGCTCCACATTCTCCCTGAAGGTGTTCTGGGCAGCGGCGGCACCCGTCAGCAGCGCCTCGTCGGCCTTGATCTTCTCCGTCAAGGCCACCTCCCGCTCCCTGGCGCCGTCCAGCGTCTGGGTCAAAGTGGTTAGCTTCAACTCAAGATCTGTGTTGGAGTCCTTGGCGGCGCTAAGCTCCTTGCTCCTCTCGGCAAGAAGACCCTGCAGCTTGCCATGAGCGGCGGCATCCTTCTCGCGTTCAAGCTTGAGCGCGGCAAGGTCCTCGCCGCTCGCCTTGAGATCGGCTTCCAGCTGCGCCACCCTCGTCTCCAGCTCCTTCTTGGCGGCCTCGGCAGCTGCGGCGGCATCTTCTGCTTCCTTGAGAGCCCCGCCAAATGTTTGCTCGCGCGCGGCGAGCTCCTCCTCGTGGCTGTCAAGGTTGACATTGCGCTGCGCCAACTCACCTTCCTGCGCAAATAGTTTCTCGGCAGCGAGATGCTGCTGCTCCTCAGCTTCAGCCTTCTCGAGGAGGAAGGCTTTCCGCTCCTTGATAAGTTGCTCCCGCTCCTCCGCCAGGGACCGGAGAGCTTCCTGCCTCAGACCTCGGAGCTCCTCCGCACGCTTCTCGATATCCACTCCCGCCTTCGTGACAAGCGCCTCTCGCGATTCTAGCTTGGCTTGTCGGGCGCGGTAGACCGACATCAGCTTCCGCAGCAGCCGCTCCTCCTCAGGCTCGCCGCTGCTGCTGCTTGGCGCGTCAACCAGCGTCAGCCCAGCGGAGGCGAGCACCTCTCCATCCAGGATTTCTCCTTCGACCGGCGCCCTGGAGCTTGACGCCCAGGGGAGCTTGATGAAGATGCCATCGCCGGCCTTCAAATAAGAGCCGGGCTGGGGCTCTTCGGAGCCTGGCGCTGCAGCAGCGGCGGAGGGATCGGCGGTCGGCGTAGCGCCTGGCGCTCCTGCAGCCTCAAGGCCGTCAGTGCGATCGCCGGATCCCTCGCTAGCTTCTGCGGCGGCAGCTTTGGCGGCCTCTTCTCCGGCGGGATCATCAGCGCCGGCTCCTTCTTCGGTGGCCACGGCGTCGTCGGCGTTGCCACGCGCGTTCTCCTCGCCGGCGACCTCGGTTTCCATTGGCTCCGTGGCAGATGGATCTGACGACCGGAAGAGGGAGAAAAGTCAAGCAAATATTCAAAAAGAAAATCAGAAGAAGAAGAACCCAAGGGAAGTTTTCAGGCAAGAGGGTTACCTGTACTTGGATCTGCAGTCGTGGTCTCAACCATCGGAGGGTCGCTGGTGCTGTCCCTTGCCGGAGAACTGTCCCTTGCCGGAGAATTCTCCCTTGCCGGAGAACGCTCCCTTGCCGGGGAATCCTCCCTTGGCGGTGTAGTCGAAGCAGGTAGCATTTCGGGAGCGGCTTCCGGGCACTCCTGGTGAGGCTGCTCTGCTCCTACACAAACCAACAATCAAGATATCAGCAAATAAAGAGCACCCATGCGCGCCTAACAGTAAGAAGTAAACCATATACTTACGCTGGGGGTTGCGCTAGGGCCTGCTTTGGGGAGTAGTTGCCGGGTCCACCAGGGTAGTCTCAGGCACGTCCCCTGCTGTCGTGGTGGGTTCGTCCTCGATGACAATCACCGGGGCCTTGGCTCTCTTCGCCGCTCTCTGGGCTAGCGTCCTGAAAAGGAATGGGTTCAGAGTGAAGCAAGTCAGATACAAGACAAAACAGTAGGAATTGAAGAACTACAAGTACAGCAGAGAATCTTACTCTTCTTGTTCCTCGTCGGAGCTGAGCGCGGAGAGATCGAAGTCCGGCTCACCTCCAGTGCGACGAGGCGGAGGAGTAGGCTCCCTTGTTCGCTTGGCAGGGGCAGAAGCGGTGGACCGGGAAGACCCCGCTCCAGTTGCCGCAGCGGCGTGAGGCGCTCCGGCGGCAACAGTGCTTGCCGCGGTAGAGCGTGTCGCGCGGCGCGGCGGCTGTTGACTCGTCTGCCGCCCCGCTGCGTCCCTGGCCTTGCGGAGACGACTTCTTGGTGGAGCTGGGGGCTCCGCTTGCAGCGAGCTGTCTGGAGGTGGAGAAGAGGTGGGGCCGATCCTCAACGAGTCGCTCGCGCCCTCGGCGGGCTCGCTCGACTCAGCTTCAGGCCCGGCGAGCTCTTCCTCGCCGGCAAGCTCTTTCTCGCCGGCAAGCTCCTCTCGCTCGGCAAGGCTTGCCGCCTCCGCTGCCTCCGCCTCCTCCACGGTGAATCCAAACACGCCCGCGGGAGCGGCTGCCGCCGCCTCTTCCAGCCTAGTGGCAATGCGCTGCATCTCGTCATCGGTGGTATCGCGAGTGAGGCTCTTCTTCTCATCGGGGTGGACTGCGACTTCTACCAGGCCGTCAAAGAACTCCTGCACGACATCGTCGGCAGGCTCTTGCCAAGTGGGGACGATTCCATGCGAATCGCACAGCGGCACCATTGCGCGGATGCGGTCGAGCGAAGAATTGTTGCACAGTGGAACAACACTCCTCGGCAGCCTGAACGCTCCGGGATGCTCAGGATCATGCTTGAATAGCTCCAAGAGCATTGCATCGAATTCCAGCACAGTGAAGTTGAAGTTGAGGTCCGGGCGCAGCCTCATGATATCTGCCGCATTTTGGAACTCCCAGGCGGGACTCCTCCTCTCCTGCAGGGGGGCGATGCGGCGACGAAGAAAATCTGCGCCAACGGCACCTACAGTGAGTCCGGCAAGCCTAAGGCATAGGATCCTGGTGACGGCAATCTTCAGCCTAGCGTCTTCTGGGGCCACGTTGCTCCAATCGTTGCCGCGCACTACAGGGGTTTGGCATTGGGTGGTGAATGGCTGCGGGTTCTCCTCGACAATCCAGCACCAATCTGCTCTCCACTCATCCCACTTGCTGTGGAGCTCTCCCTCCAGATAGGTTTCCTTCTTGCCGGTCCTCGAGATCCAGGCGATTCTGCCAGATAAAGGTTCTCCTCTCTCGACTCGGGGCATAAAGAAGTGGCGGAAAAGGGCTACGTTGGGATAGACTCCGACAAAGTTTTCACAGAGATGTGCGAAATCTGCCATGGTCAGAACGGCATTGGGGGTGAAATCAAGGAGGTGGAACCCGTAGGTGTTCATGATATCACAGAAGAATTCAGAGAAAGGCGGCCAGAGCCCGCAGTAGAAGTACAGCGCAAAGAAAGGGTATCCAGTCGGAGCTAGCTCCGAAGCGGCAGCTGAGAGTACCTTCGTGCGCGGATGCGCTCGCGTCTGCGTCGACTAGAAGAGGTAGTAGTACTCCCTCAGATCCTTCGCGGCGAGCTGGGGGGGAAAGATTGCCCGTTCCTTTCGCAGCGCCATGAGCCGCTGCGCCTCGGCCGACTTCATGCCCTTCCCCTTGTCGGCTTTCGGAGCCATGGCGGAGGTGGCGGGGGAGATCGACGGTGTTAGTGGTGCTGGTGGCGATGGGGGGCGGAGCGCTGCTCTCTTTCGGCTTTGGGAAGAAGGGAGGAGTGGCAGAGATATTGGAGTAGCAACCGGCGAGATGGGCGAACTACCCCTGTTTCCTCTGGTTATAAAGAGGGAGGGGCGGACGTTCCGCCTTTCCGAATAAAGAAACCACCCACGATCTCTCCCACGACGCCGCATTTGACGCGTGCCGTTCGGGAGGGCGCGGTGGATACGGAGTAAGATATGGCGTAACCAAGGCCGCGCGTGCCCGTGCCCTGTTTTGGGCCTGGCCCAACAGCGCTCGGCACCGTGTGTGGTCCAGGCCCGGGGGCTCCTGTCGGTGTACTAGAATAGGGGTACCCTAGTATCCCGAACTTGTGCACGGGCAGTCGCAGCACCCCGCGGCAAGGCTTGCCGGGTGACCGCCAAGGTCCTCCGTGGTTCCTTTGGAGCCATTCAAGAACAAAGTATTCAAGCCAAGGAGACAAGGCCCTGGCAAGAGGAGCTTGCCGGGAAGGCCAACAAAGGCATCTCAAGGAACTTGCCGCGACGCGCCACGCGTCCCGGCAAGGCCCGGTGAGCGATAAGCTTCCGGACTCGACAAGACAACGACCGCGGCAAGGCGCTTGCCGCGGCAAGCCAACACTCTACACCCGCGCTCCAACACATCCACCAACGTGTCGCCCTGGGGCTTGTCCAAGCGCGCGTGGCGAGAGGTTGTGCAGCCAGCGGTGCGCAGTGGCATGCGGCGCTGACAAGATAGCCATCGTGGCAAGCGGTGGCGTCCCTGACGGTCCCTTTCTGCACTGTTTGGGCGACACAGACGGGCATTTAATGCCTTTGTCCCCTGCCGTCAGGGTTAGGTAGGATACACTGTGCAGGTAGTTGTACCAACCGCAACACTTTTCCATTTTTACCCTTGCATGCGTTGCCACCTGTCGGTGACCCCTTGAGCATATAAAAGGAGGCCCATGCACAACGTAGAGGGGGGTTGGAAACCAGAAAACACTCACGCTCGGTCTCGTTAGCGGCTCGAGTGTACTGTAGCACTCAGCGCAACCGGGCAAGAACACAATACAATCAGACAAGCAGCAGTAGGAGTATTATCTCTCCGGAGAGCTCCGAAGCTAGGTAAACCGCTCGTGTGCTTCGCCTCGATCTGCTCTTCGTGCGATCTCCGCCCCCCGCCGAACCGAAAGGGGCTCGGTCCGCCGGCCCCATAGGTGTTCGTGGATCAGCTTCCCCGATAAAATCCACTTTCATATTCATCACAATAAAATTTAACATCCTCCAAAATAGTGGGATCACTACTTCCTAAAGTTGACACTCTTCCGAACCCACTTTCATCAATATAATCATCATAAGTAGGAGGCATGCTATCATCATAACAACTTTGCATATCAAAACTTGGGATGCTAAAAATATCATCTTCATTAAACATAGCATCCCCAAGCTTGGGACAAACATTAATTTCAGCAAATATATTCTCAAATATTTCATCCTCATCAAACATAGCTTCCCCAAGCTTGGGCCCTTTCATATCATAAGCATAATCACTCTCATCATTAAAAATATGGATAGCACCAATAGTATAGCAATTATCATCATCACAAGTAGTAGTAGGAGCAACATCATTTGGGAGGGATACCTTTTTACCTTTGTTGCTTCTTCTTTTCTTTTTCTTCTTCACATTATGTGTGGGTTCAACCTTCCTCTTTGAGCTCCTTATTGATGAGATTGGTTGAATAGAAAGCTCCTCCTCGTTACCTGATTCATCATAAGAAATAATAGGAGGAGATTGGGAAGCCTCTTCCCTTTCATTAGTATTCTCATCATCTTCCATTTGCTTTATTTTCTTTAGGTAATTGGCAATATAAGGGTTTTCAATGCAATTCACCGCACAATACATATAAATTTCTTCTAGATCAAAATGAAGAATTCTATCAAGGGAAAATTCTGCAATAATCTTACTTATACGTTTTATTTCTTCATAACCCAAGAGCAAACTAAGTTCATTATGATGTGCAAGGGAAATCAAGTCATCACAATTTTTCGACACGATATGCTCATGAAACAATTTGCATTGGGTACTAAAATGATCACGTTCATTGCAAAGTTCACAAGTATGGCTAAGAAAAAATAAATTTTCAGCACATGCATCTAGCCTTTATTGCAGCCATTTAGTTTCTAAGTACTTGTGCCTCTTGCAATATCTATCTTCCTTATTTGGTGTGTCCTTGCAAGCCCAATGCACTCCACAAAAATTGACATGCTTATAGGAGGCATTTTCATCATAACTAGTGCAATCATCATTAGCATCATGGATATTCAAAGAATTCATACTAACAACATTGCAATCATGCTCATCATTCAAATATTTAGTGCCAAAAAATTTAGAGATTTCTTCTTCTAGCACTTGAGCACAATTATCCTTTCCATCATACTCACGAAAGATATTGAAAAGGTGAAGCGTATGAGACAAACTCAATTCCATTTTTTGTAATTTTCTTTTATAGGCTAACTAGTGCTAAAACAAGAAATAAAAAGATTTGATTGCAAGATCTAAAGATATACCTTCAAGCACTCACCTCCCCGGCAACGGCGCCAGAAAAGAGCTTAGTTGACGGGGTGTGAGTGAGTGCCCTTTACCTAGCCTCCCCGGCAACGGCGCCAGAAAAGAGCTTAGTTGACGGGGTGTGAGTGAGTGCCCTTTACCTAGCCTCCCCGGCAACGGCGCCAAAAAAGAGCTTGATGTCTACTACACAACCTTCTTCTTGTAGACGTTGTTGGGCCTGCAAGTGCACAGGTTTGTAGGACAGTAGCAAATTTCCCTCGAGTGGATGACCTAAGGTTTATCAATCCGTAGGAGGCGTACGACGAAGATGGTCTCTCTCAAACAACCCTGTAACCAAATAACAAAGAGTCTCTTGTGTCCCCAACACACCCAATACAATGGTAAATTGTATAGGTGCACTAGTTCGGCGAAGAGATGGTGATACAAGTGCAAAATAGATAGTAGATATAGGTCTTTGTAATCTTAAATAATAAAAACAGCAAGGTAACTAATGATAAAAGTGAGCGTAAACGGTATTGCAATGATAGGAAACAAGGCCTAGGGTTCATACTTTCACTAGTGCAAGTTCTCTCAACAATAATAACATAGATAGATAATATGACAAGCCCTCAACGTGCAACAAAGAGTCACTCCAAAGCCACTAATAGCAGAGAACAAACGTAGAGATTATGGTAGGGTACAAAACCACCTCAAAGTTATCCTTTCTATTCTATCTATTCAAGAGTTCATAGTAAAATAACATGAAGCTATTCTTTCCGCTCAATCTATCATAGAGTTCATACTAGAATAACACCTTAAGATACAGATCAACCAAAACCCTAATGTCACCTAGATACTCCATTGTCACCTCAAGTACCCGTGGGCATGATTATACGATATGCATCACACAATCTCAGATTCATCCAACCAACATAAAAGTACTTCAAAGAGTGCCCCAAAGTTTCTATCGGAGAGTGAAGAACGTGTGCCAACCCCTATGCATTGGTTCCCACTGTCACGAAACCCGCAAGTTGATCACCAAAACATACATCAAGTGGCACATGATATCCCATTGTCACCACAGATAATCACGGCAAGACATGCATCAAGTGTTCTCATAAAAGACTCAATCTGATAAGATAATTTCAAAGGGGAAACTCAATTCATCACAAGAGAGTAGAGGAGGAGAAACATCATAAGATCCAACTACAATAGCAAAGCTCGGGATACATAAAGATCATGCCATAGAGGGAACACGAGAGAGAACACGAGAGAGAGATCAAACACATAGCTATTGGTACATACCCTCAGCCCTGAGGGTGAACTACTCCCTCCTTGTCATGGATAGTGCCGGGATGATGAAGATGGCCACCGGTGATGGGATCCCCCTCCGGCAGGGTGCTAGGACGGGCTCCCGAGAGGTGTTTGGTGGCTACAGAGGCTTGCGGCGGCGGAACTCCCGATCTATCTTCTGTTCTGGAAGTGTTAGGGTATATTGGTATATATAGGAGGAAGAAATACGTCAGGGGAGCCAAGAGGGCCCCACGAGGGTGGAGGGCGCGCCCAGGGGGGGTGGGCGCGCCCCCTACCTCGTGCCATCCTCGTTTCATTCTTGACGTGGACTCCAAGTCTCCTGGGTTGATTTCCTTCCAAAAATAAGTTCTCCAGTTGATTTCGTTCCTTTTTGACTCCGTCTGATATTCCTTTTCCTCGAAACAGTGAAATAGGCATAAAACAGCAAATCTGGGCTGGGCCTCCGGTTAATAGGTTAGTCTAATAAAGCCCAATATTGCCTAAAACAGTAGATAAAGTAGCATGGAGCAATCAAAAATTATAGATACGTTGGAGACGTATCAACAACTTGGAAATATAGCAATTGGATTTGTTTCTCATGTATTTTGTAAAGAAAAATTTGATTTATTTCTCACATGGAACACAATACAAAATTGCACCCTGAAGAATTGAACATCACATTTGCAGAATTGAACCAAACTGTTAACTGAACACAACAACTAATTAACCAAAAAGTTAATAAGTGAGCACCACATTGCATGACATATAGAACATATACACTAGAGCAACAGATTGAACGGGAACAGTAGATAGCACAATTCACTAGAATTTGTTAAGGAAAGGCAGGAGAAGCACACGCGACGGGTAAACCGAGCATGGTTAACCAGCATAGCTAGGAAATGGCAAGGTGCTCCTCCAAGATCTGGGGTCGGCACGAATGGCAGCCATCGCGACTTCATGCGCGCATGCGGCCACAATTTGCTTCTTCGCTGCCAAATGCTCTTTGAGATCCTGCCTATACTGCATGCACCATGGCTTAGGGCGGCGATTATTTGGTGGAGGGGTCGGTGATTTGGGTGGATGATGTCGCGCTCGCGCCGGCGATCGGGGCATGTGGGATGTGGAAGGAGGAGGAGGATGGGGGTCGGGTTTGGATTACCTGCCTGGATAGGCGAGGCCGAGTAACGTGAAGGAGGGTCACCGGCGAGGAGGCGTTGCTGCAAGCAAGTACTGAAGGTTTCAAATTGAAAATGAAGGCAAAAATAGGGGAAATGTGGCGTTTGGTAAGGGGGAGGGGGCGGGGAGGTAGATATTTCCGTCGAAGCCGAAAATTTGGAATCGCTTCAGCGAAAAAACTGGCGCGCAAAGTGTCATCAGACACGTCCCTTATTCAAAACTATGTATGATATGTGAACATCACAAACAATTCAGATAACTTAACTCGTGTGTGATGGGTTTGAACGTCAAAAATTTTGGTTCCAATTTCCATGGTTACAGTGCTCATCCACGTCATTGCGTAATTTGGGTACACAAAGGATACTACAACACACCCACACTTCTTAATCGGGCAAGTTCAGCAATTAAACAGAGCTAGCTGGCGTAAACATTACTCTAAAAAATTAAAGACCGACGCTCTTAATTAAACAAAACAAACAGTACTACTACGGCTAGTGCTCTTCAATCTCCGCCACCTCCTCCATGTCCAGCTCGCGCCCGACGGTCTCCTGAAAAGGATCTCCATGGTATCCATCGCACCATATTCGGCAAGCATCTCGCCATCCGTGTCCGCCATCTCTTTGGAAAAGGCCGCCACGAGCTGGGCATGGGCGGCCGCGATCTAGGCTTGGACGGGCTCCATCGTTGCAAGGTATGCGGCGGAGGAACGGAGGGCTGCTCGAACACTCTCAGCGATTGCCAACTCTTCGGCTGTGGGTTTCTGACCGTTGTCGGAGAAGCTTCGTTCGATTTCTGCAGTGACCGCCACGAGCTGGGCGTGGGCGGCCTCGACATGGTTGTGGGCAGCCTCCATCAAGGCTATGGTCGCCGCTGCGGAACGGATAGATGTTGTGCCGCTCTCGCCAGTTGCTATCCCCGAGGCAGGTGTTGCTGCCGCCACCTGAGAAGCAACAACGGCCGTTTGGGGTGCCTTGGCCGCCCGGTGCCGGATTGTGATCGCCCTCACGAAGCTTGTTAGCATGCGCCTGGTGGCTGTGGCCGCACTCTCGCCGGTGTGGGCCGCCGAAGTTGCCCTCGGGACGCGGGTCCACATCCCCATCTTTCACCGACGAGGATTGAACAGTGAAATGATATTTGGGGAGCGAGCTAGTGTGCTTGACATGCCGGCTGTGGACTGTAGCCGATGCACCTTCTCGCGTAAGCCATAGGCGTACTATACACCGACGATGCTACAAGATATTTTGTACTGCATCTCACACGGTTGGTGATAATAAACTATGTGGGATCTACTTGATTTTTCATCTTGATTTGAATTACATAATGGGGTCACAACTGCAAAGGATGGTGTTTGAATTGCTAGAACTTCTATCTATAGTGAACATGCAACTATAGGTGTGTCGTCAAAAAATTTGGAATTATTCAGGGTTCGTTTGGACATTTTTATATGGCAACTTGGTTTTCTAGGCATTTCACGTGCACAATTCAAAATTAAACCACATGCACATGCTTTGGTGCACCAAAATGGGTGGTAAAATGATATATGTGTCCATGGGTTGATGCTTATGTCCCATTCAAGAAATGGGCATGAAGTTCAAACGTTGAGTTGCTTGCTTTTGTAATTCTAGTAAATACAAAACTCCTCTGAAATTCATGAACCTTGGCATGCTATCATGGAACGCCATCAAGATGTTGGGGTGAAAAACATTGTCCCATTTGGGCCATGTTATGGTATAAGCTTCTCACAAACCAGAGCTTCTCTCACAACAAGCATGATGGTTTCAGTAGGGAACGTGCCACCTTGGGGGACGAAATGATATTTGTTGCATTTTCTTACTTTCAAAATTTTTCTCGTGTCAACATAGAACAACAGGAGTATTGTGCAATTTTTTGGGATATCTTGGGATTTGCATGGACAGTTTTATACATTAACTAAGATTTCTATGCATTCATGTGCATAATTCAAATTTGAACTACATGCACATTCTCCAGTCCATATAAACTGGTTGAAAACTCAAATTTGTGTCCTTGGTTGCAACCATAGGTCCCATTAAAGAAATGGGAATGAATGTCAAACACCTTTGCCACCGCAGCTCGGCCGCTAACATTGAGATACATGGTTTTAAAATTCTAGTAAATCGAAAACTCGTTGAAATTCATGAAACTTGACATGCTATCATGGAACTGCAGCAAAATGCAATGGTAAAAATATTGTCCCATTTGGGCAGGTTGGGGTATAAGCTTCTCATAAACCAGAGCTTCTTTTTTTACGGGGTAAACTAGAGCTTCTCGCAACAAGCCTCATGGTTACAGTAGGGAACATTTCACCTTTCTCGACGAAATGATATCTATGGCCTCTTCTTGATGTCAATTTTAGCTCTAGTGTCAACATAGAACAACAGGAGTGTTGTGTTAAATTTTGGAATTTTTCGGGGTACGTTTGGACATTTTTATGCATTAATTAACCTTTCAATGCATTTATGTGCATAATTCAAATTTGAACTACATGCACCTGCTCTAATGCATATAAATTGGTTGAAAATTCAAAGTTGTCTAATTGGTTGCATGCTTAGGTCCCATGCAAGAAATCGGAATGAATGTCAACCACCTTGCCACCGTCACTCGGCCACAAACATTGAGATACCTGATTTTTAGATTCTAGTAAATCCAAAACTTGTCTATAATTCATGAAACATGGCATGCTATCATGGAGCGGCATCAACATGCTGTCGTCAATTTTTTGTCCCATTTGGGGCAGGTTTTGGTATAAGCCTCTCACAAACTAAAGCTGCTCACAACAAGCCTGATGGTTTCGGTAGGGAATGTTTCGCCTTTCTGGACAAAACGATAGCCGTTGCCTCGTCTTGATTTCAATTTTTTTCTTTAGTGTCAACATAGGACAACATGAGTGTTCTTTTAAATTTTGGAATTGTTCGGGGTTCGTTAGCACGTTCTTATGCATTAATTTAGTTTTCAATGCATTTATGTGCATAATTCAAATTTGAACTACATGCACATGATCTATTGCATATAAATTGGTTGAAAATTCAAATATGTTTCCTTGGTTGCACGCTTACGTCCCATGCAAGAAATAGGAATGAATGTCAAGCACACTACCATCGTCACTCGACCGCAAACATTGAGATACCTTGTTTTAAAATTCTATTGAATCCAAAACTCATGTGTAATTCATGAAACATGGCATGCTATCATGGAGCGGCATCAACATGCCGTCGCAAAATTTTGGTCCCCTTTGGGGCAGGTTTGGGTATAAGCTTCTCACAAACCAGAGCTTCTCACAACAAGCCTGATGGTTTCGGTAGGGAACATTTCACCTTTCTGGACGAAACGATAGTTGTTGCCTCTTCTTGATTTCATTTTTTTCTCTAGTGTCAACATAGAACAACATGAGTGTTGTGTTAAATTTTAGAATTTTTTAGGGTTTAGCACATTCTTATGCATTAATTGAGTTTTCAATGCATTTATGTGCATAATTCAAATTTGAACTACATGAACATGCTCTAATGCATATAAATTTGATGAAAATTCAAATCTGTGTCCTTGGTTGCGTGCTTACGTCCCTTGCAAGAAATAGGAATGAATGGTAAACACCCTGCCATCGTTACTCGACCGCAAACATTGAGATACCTTGTTTTTAAATTCTAGTAAATCCAAAACTCGTCTATAATTCATGAAACATGGCATGCTATCATGGAGCAGCATCAACATGTAATCGTAATTTTTTTCACATTTGGGGCAGGATTGCTTATAAGCTTCTCACAAACCAGAGCTTCTCACAACAAGCCTGATGGTTTCGGTAGGGAACGTTTCACCTTTCTGGATGAAACGAGAGCCATTGCCTCTTCTTGATTTCAATATTTTCTCTAGTGTCAACATAGAACAACATGAGTGTTGTGTTAAGTTTTGGAATTTTTCGGGGTTCGTTAGCACATTCTTTTGCATCAATTGAGTTTTTAATGCATTTATGTGCATAATTCAAATTTGAACTACATGCACATGTTCTAATGCATATAAATTGGTTGAAAATTCAAGTCTGTGTCCTTGGTTGCAAGCTTACCTCCCATGGAAGAAATAGGAATGAATGTCAAACACCCTACCATCGTCACTCGACAACAAACATTGAGATACCTAGTTTTTAAATTCTAGTAAATCCAAAACTCATCTGAAATTCATGAAACCTGGCATGCTATAATGGAATGCCACCTGACATGTCGCGGTAAAGTTTTTGTCCCATTTGGGGCAGGTTTGGGTATAAGCTACTCACAAACGAGAGCTTCTCACAGCAAGCCTGATGGTTTCGGTAGGGAGCGTTTCACCTTTCTGGACGAAACGATAGCCGTTGCCTCTTCTTGATTTCAATTTTTTCTCTAGTGTCAACATAGAACAACATGAGTGTTGTCTTAAATTTTGGAATTTTTCGGGGTTCGTTAGCACATTATTTCTTATGCATTAATTGAGTTTTCAATGCATTTATGTGCTTAGTTAAAATTTGAACTACATGCACATTCTCTAATGCATATTAATTGGTTGAAAATTCAAATACGTGTCCTTGCTTGCATGCTTAGGTCCCTGATAACCCACCAGTAATTATATCTGGATCAATAGAAAAATCATAATAATCCTTATCAGGAACACAGATAGGTGATGTAGCAAAAGCAAGGTCGGGTCTCATCCTATCTCTAAGAGATTCTTTACTCCATTTAATTAGCAACCTCTTAAGTTCATATCTATCCTAGCAAGCAAAAATAGCTGCAGAAGATTCAGTATCGAAAAGATAACCCTCAGGGATAGCAGGCATATTTTCATCATCATATTCAGATTCAATAATTTCTCTTTCTCTAGACCTAGCAATTTGCTCATCAATAAATTCACCAAGGGGCACAATATTATCAAGCATAGAAGTAGTTTCATCATAAGTATCATGCAGAGCAGAAGTGGCATCATCAATAACATGCGACATATTAGAATTCATAGCAGTAACAGGTTTAGGTGTCGCTAGCTTACTCATAACAGAAGGGGAATCTAGTGCAATGCTAGATGGCAGTTCCTTACCTCCCCTCGTAGTTGAGGGCAAAATAGTAGTTCGATCATCTTTCAAGTTCTTCATAGTGTCCAGCAGATATAAATCCCAAGTGACTCAAGGAATAGAGCTATGCTCCCCGGTAACGACACCAGAAAAAGGTCTTGATAACCCACAAGTATAGGGGATCGTAACAGTTTTCGAGGGTAGAGTATTCAACCCAAATTTATTGATACGACACAACGGGAGCCAAAGAATATTCTCAAGTATTAGCAGCTGAGTAATCAATTCAACCACACCTGGAAACTTAGTATCTGCAGCAAAGTGTTTAGTAGCAAAGTAATATGATAGTGGTGGTAACGGTAACAAAAGTAAAGACAGCAAAAGTAATGTTTTTGGTATTTTATAGTGATTGTAACAGTAGCAACGGAAAAGTAAATAAGCAAGAACCAGTATATGGAAAGCTCGTAGGAACCAGATTAGTGATGGATAATTATGACGGATGTGGTTCGTCATGTAATAGTTATAACATAGGGTGACACAGAACTAGCTCCAGTTCATCAATGTAATGTAGGCATGTATTCCGTATATAGTCATACGTGCTTATGGAAAGGAACTTGCATGACATCTTTTGTCCTACCTCCCATGGCAGCGGGGTCCTGTTGGAAACTAAGGGATATTAAGGCCTCCTTTTAATAGAGAACCAGAACAAAGCATTAGCACATAGTGAATACATGAACTCCTCAAACCATGGTCATCACCGGGAGTGGTCCCGATTATTGTCACTTTGGGGTTGCCGGATCATAACACATAATAGGTGACTATAGACTTGCAAGATAGGATCAAGAACACACATATATTCATGAAAACATAATAGGTTCAGATCTGAAATCATGGCACTCGGGCCCTAGTGACAAGCATTAAGCATAGCAAAGTCATAGCAACATCAATCTCAGAACATAGTGGATACTAGGGATCAAACCCTAACAAAACTAACTCGATTACATGATAAATCTCATCCAACCCATCACCGTCCAGCAAGCCTACGATGGAATTACTCACGCACGGCGGTGAGCATCATGAAATTGGTGATGGAGGATGGTTCATGATGACGACGGTGACGAATCCCCCACTCCGGAGCCCCGAACGGACTCCAGATCAAGCCCTTCCGAGAGAGATTAGGGCTTGGCGGTGGCTCCGTATCGTAAAACGCGATGATTTCTTCTCTCTAATTTTTTTCTCCACAAAAGCCAATATATGGAGTTGGAGTTGGCGTTGGAGGGCCACCAGGGGGCCCACGAGGTAGGGGCGCGCCCAGGGGGGCGCCCCCCACCCTCGTGAGCTGGGTGTGGGCCCCCTGGTCTTCATCTTTGGCGAGGATTTTTTATTGTTTTTTCTAAGGTGTTCCGTGTAGTTTCAGGTCATTCCGAGAACTTTTATTTTCTACACATAAAACAACACCATGGCAATTTTGCTGAAAACACCGTCAGTCCGGGTTAGTTCCATTCAAATCATACAAGTTAGAGTCCAAAACAAGGGCAAAGTGTTTGGAAAAGTAGATACGACGGAGACGTATCAGTCCCATGCAAGAAATTGGAATGAATGTCAAACACCCTGTCAGGACCCCGACTCAATGCCACACCGATCTAGCATGTAAAACCTCATATCACTTTGCGGCCTCACGCACGGTATTCCCACGGGTGTCGCCTTACCAGGCCCGGGACCGTCTGCGCCTTTTGGCACACGTATATGATAGTGTCGCTAGCATCCATATGACAAGGAGCCCGGGCTGACATGACTAGTCGTGAACCCAAAGTGGCACTAACTTACAGGGACAGGCATACATGACCCAGCAATGAACGTGTCGGTCATCAGCGAGTGAATCCGGGCTGTAGCAACTGGGCTAGCAGGATTCTGGTAAACCGGGCTGTAGCAGGCTAACAGGACTTCGGTAGACACCGCATGACATTTCCCCGAAGGGACAGACACAGGAACGAAGAAGGACACATGCCGGCCAACCTAAGTGTTCCGGAGCAGTAGCAAGCTACCAAGGCTCAGTGGAAGCACTAGGAGACATTTCCCGGTAAGAGAGGCTACCATGGATAAACAACTAGATAGTCAGATCCCACACATAACAAGCATTTCAATAGCATACACACATTATGCTCAATATGTGCAAATACAACATGGCATCACAACATGACTCTACAACTCAAGTATTTTATTCAATAGGCTCCGAGGAGCGAGATATTACAAACATGGGTCTCTCGACCCAGCATCCAAAGCATACAAGTCAAAGCACAAGCGGAAGCTTAACATGTCTGAGTATAGACATCTACAAATGAAAAGGCTGAGAAGCCTGGCTATCTACTAGATCTTGCCGAGGGCACAAGATCGTAGCTGTGGTAACAAGCTAAACGTCGAAGTCCACAAGGAACTAATAGTGAGACTGTAGTCTCTCTGCAAAATATAAAATAGGCAAACGTGAGTATGAATGTACCCAGCAAGACTTACATCATATCTATCTACATATGCATCAGTATCAACAAAGGGGGTGGTGGAGTTTAACTGCAGCAAGCCAGCTTTGACTCGGTGGCTATCCTGAACTACGATTGCACGTAACTCTTTTGAGGTGGCGCACACGAGTCCACATATTCACCATATCAATACACCACTATGGATCCGCTCCCGTCTTCCTACGAGAACGCCATCCATAGCACTCACACTTATCTTGCGCATTTTAGGGTATCCACTTTCACTTGACTATGAACTGTACAGGCAACCCAGAAGTCCTTTACCGCGGACACATCTATTCGAATAGATGATGTTAACCCTGCAGGGGTGTACTTCTTCACACACGCTCTCGCCACTTACCGCCATGTACATGTCATGTATCTCGGCAACCTTCAAGAGGAAGCCTGGCAAGGGTGTCGGCCACGACCTGACTAACCACACAAGTCTCTCGTCTAGGTTTATCGCCTATTCGGGTTCCATCCGCAAGGAGATCCGGCCGGGTTGTCGCTCACGGCCCCAAACGATGTGTGCAGGGTTCCCAAGCCCACCATCGGCTGCCACTTGGTACACCGGGCCACTGTACCTAGTCTGTCCCAAGCCCACCTGTACCGGGTGCCACTTGGTAGACTACTAACACTACCTACAAACACCAGAAACTAGTTGCAACTCCTGGACATTAATAAGTCGAGAGGGGCACTTAAGCATTCCAATGTGTGGTAGTAGTTGTTCATGGATCACAAACACAGAACTCAGTTCCTGAGGACGGCTTCAATGAGACAACCCACCATGTACTCCTACATGGCCTCTCACCGCTACCTTTACCAAATCATGTTCACACACTTAGCTCACACATAGTAGGACATGTTCACACACCTCCAATTCATCCCCAATGAATCATACCTGACACAACTCTAAGCAATAGCAGGCATGATGAACAAGCATGAATGAGTAGGAACATCAGGGCTCAAACAATTCCTACTCATGCTAGTGGGTTTGATCTATTTATTGTGGCAATGATAGGTCATGCACAGGAAAGGGGTTCAGCTACCGCAGCATGTAACAGTTGAATCATTGTTGTCCTAATGCAGTAAAAGAGAGCAGGAGCGAGAGAGTGGGATTGTATCGGAATGAACAAGGGTGTTTTGCTTGCCTAGCACTTCTGAAGATAGTATAGCCCTTCATCGATGTCATCGAACTCATCGTCGGTACCTCTATCGAGAGGGGACAAATACCAACAACAGAGAAGAAACACAATCAATGCAATGCAACAATATGATGCATGATCATGACATGGCAATATGCTGTGATTTGTACTAATGCATCTAGCAACAATTTAAATAAGGTCCATATGAACCAAGGGTTCATATGCAAACTCCATAAGGGGTATTTAAAATGCCATTATCATGTTTTCACTTATACAGGGGGTATACGTTGGTTGAACATGCATGAAAGTATCATAAATGGATTGATTGGATTTTTATAATAATTTTTCATATATAAAACTTTTCATTTGGAGTTACGGTTGAATTACTATGAATTTTTGAAGTTTAAATCATTTTCTACATTTTCCTGGATTATTTAGAATTAAACGAAATCCAGTAAATGATTTAACGCGTCAGCATAACGTCAGCATGACGTAAGCGAGTCAACGGGGAATGGTCCAGGGCAAACTGACCAGTGGGGTCCACTAGTCAGTGAGCCAGTGCTGGTTAGTGTTGCTGACAGGTGGGGTCGGGTCAACAGCCGCGTCAGCAAGTCAGCACTGACGTGTGGGGCCGGTCAACAGGTGACGTGGCCAGGTCCAACTGACCTGTGGGGCCCTTGGGGTTAGTTTAGTCTAAACAGGAGCTAAGCAGGGTTAATTGGGCCGTGGGGCCCAGCAGTCAGTGACAGAGGAGGGTGGTTAGCCCCGTAATTAGTGCTAATGGTGGTGCCACATCGGCTTCGCCAGAGTTCCGCCGGCGGCGACCTAAACCGACGATGGAGATGCTGCGGGAAGGCGCTATAGGGGACGGTTTCGAGCGTGGTTTGCGGCTATGGGTTGCTGGCAGTGCGCCGCAACCAATGGTGCCATTAGTTAGTCGCGGGGTGGCCGGATACGTTGACGGCGTCGAGTACCGCGGCGGCCGGGGTTCGGACCTTGACGAAAACGACGCTACGGGGCATCTCCGGGCAAGATGGTGGTGTCTGCGGGTTCCTGGGGGCGTGGTGAGGATGAAAACATGCTCAGGCGCGACGTGTGGGCTCTAGCCACGGCAGTGACATGGCCGCGGCGAGAAAGCTTTCGGCCTCGACGACACTAGCGCTAGAGGACATGCGGGGCGACGGGAAAAGAGGCGAACGGCAGAGGAGCTCATAGAGGACATGTAGAGAAGCCCAGCGGGGTCGGGGAAGCGTCGGAGGCGGCGAATCGATGGGTGGCGATCGTCGGGGCAGAGGACGATGATGAGCTCAATGGCGACGTTTCAGGCATCCCGGGAGCGCGTGCTTCGTCTTGGTGATCCACGGCGTCGAGGCGAACCCATTGGACAAAACAGAGGGGCGAGGGGAGCTCGGTGTCCGCGGTGGAAGTGAACGGCGACGACGGACTCCGCTCGGTGCATGAGGGAGAGAGATCCAGGGGAGGGAATGAGCATGGGGAGAGAGTGAGAGGAGCAGGGGGGCTGCGTGGGGTCTCCAAGCACTCGATCGAGGGCGGGGGAGGAAGCAGGAGGTGGAAGCAGGAGGTGGCGTCCGGTGCACGCGCGGGCGACACCCCTCTGGCTTCTGGGAGAGGTCGAAGATGACTAGCAGTTCCCAGTGGGCTGGGCCAGCTGGAGGAGCTGGGCCAGGTGGGCTACCAGGTAAGTCAGGCGGGTCTCTCTCTCTCTTCTTTTATTTGTTTCTGTTTCTATTATTCTGTAACTTTAGGGTTTTATTAAAAATACCAAAACAATCTCAAAATTCATGAAACTGCTCAAGGCTACTATTTGGAATAATTCCAACAGTAAACATTTTGGTTCATGAATATTTGGTACATTTAAAATATTATATATCATTTAAATGCCCAAATGCAAATAGCATATGATTTAATTCAGTGATCCAAGTTGTGAAGGTCATTTTGTGTCACACCCTTCATTTTTTAACATTTCATTTGCATTATTAAAGCATGAAAATTTGGACCAACAAAAACTTTTGCATTATTTGGCTTTTATTTGGAGTTGGTTTTCTCTCTGTGATTCTTTTCAAGTCCTCTTTAAAGTCAACTACTCCACCTTCTGTACTTCATCTCCTTGCCCCAAACTTCTGCCCAATGACCATGCCATGTGTATAGTGCAACATAGTATTTTCTTACAAAAATAATTTGGCCAAAAAGTATTTTCAAAAATTAGTTTTCCAAAAACCCCTAAATTGAGGTTTGCACTTCAAGTACTTGATTTGGGGTATGAAAAATATTTCAAAAAGTATATTTGAGACCTATTAGATATAGGAAGCTTTTTCTTAAGGCCAGAAATGGTCTTTAATAGGGAAAAATTACTTTATTGTTTCAAAAATATTTGACAAAAATCAGGGAAACTCAGTGGACATATATTTTCCATATATAAGAGTTTCAACACATGGTCATGTTCAAAATATTGGACAAAACCTCCCAAAACCATTTCTGCCCATTTCAAGGATTTGAAATATTTCTACAAGAAATATTTTCACAAAAATCCAAGAAAAATCCAGCTAGTCACAAATGCATATTGTGATCACCTTGCAAAGCCTCATGTCAATTAAAGTCATTTTGGTTCACCAAAATGCCCCAAAACCCTCTCTGACCAGATTCAAATTTGAACAACTTTGTGCTACCAACTTTCTCTCCTTGACCCCAACTTTGGTGAGCATGTTCACGTGACAAAATGAGGCCACTACAGCAAGTGGTGCATCAAGGAGAAGTGATTTGCTCAACTAGATCTACACAAGTCTATTTCTGCTCATTTCTAGGGTTTACAAAAGTTGCATTTGCAACTTTGCCCAAATAAGCTCCAAATTGGTGGAAGGCCATATTTATATGTGTCATTTCACCCTGTGGAGTCTCATGGAATTTGGAGTTCATTTGCTTAACCAAACAAGCATCAAACACCTTCTGCCACTTCACCAAAATTCCATTTCTGACCACTTCCACTAATCTCCATGACCTCCACCTTTTACCACAGATCCTCCTAGACCCCTTTCACCTCCAGTAACAATGGCAAATCCACAGCTCACCTATTGGAGAGGTAAAATCTCTCTCTCCCTCTCTGGACAGCCACTTTCTCTCTCTCCCTCACCCTCCCTCCTCTCCTATTGGCTCTCCAGGGCATCCAATGTCCCTCCCCTCTTCTTTACTCCCTCCTAGAGCTTCCAGACATCAGTGGCCAGGCCCACAAGGCATATAATATGCCCTGGCATGCCAAATGCACTCTCCAGAGCGTGCTACAGTGCGGCTAGGCACTGTAGCCGCTCTCTACCCAATGACTCCGACGACCTCGGGTCTCCCCCGCGCGCCTGCCGATGCGCCTCGGCGTCCGCAGCATGCTACACGGTCGGCCCCCTTATCTTTCCTCCTCCCCGCGCCTCCGCGCTAGCGAACAGAGGCTGCCCGAGCGTGCCAATGGAGCGGCTCGCACGCGCGTGCCCCTGACCTCTCCCCACTTCCTCTCTCTATCTCACCTGATGTGGTCGACGTCCAGGAACACCCCAGACACCACGCCTGCTTCCCTCGAGCCCTGCAGTGACGAGCGTGAGCTCGCCGGCACACGGGTCTACTGGACCTCACCGTTTGCCTATTTAAAGGCCTCCCCGAGCCCTTCTCTCCTCACCACTCGCTCTCTGCACCACCAAACCCTCCCCCTGCACCGCCAGTTCCTCTCCAGAGCCGCCTGAGCTCGAGATCGAGCTCGAGCTCCGCCGTTTCGGCTCGCCGGAGTTTGCGAGGTATAGGCCTCCCCCGCTCCTCCTCTGCCTCGATCTGGAATCCCTGCATTCCCCTGACCCTTTCCCCCTTGTTTCCCCTCTCTGTAGCTACTGGAAACGGCCGGAGCCACCGCCTCCCGAAGCTCCTCCGCCGCAGCTCCTCGTCGCCGGCGAACCAGGCACCCCCACCGGCCAAGCCCACCACCCACCGACGTGCGGCAGTCTCCTGAAGCCATCCCCGCACTCGCCGGAGCTCGCCGTGGCCTGCATCGTCGCCGGTGAGCACCGCGACCCCCCTGTCCACAGGTTAGTGATGACAAGTGGGTCCCGCCTGTCATCCTCTCCCTCGTTCCCGCGCCCCTCTCTCTCTCTGACCTACGGGCCCCGGCCGTCAGGTTTGAAATAGGTGGGCGGGTGCGCGCGCTGTGCGCTGGCTCGGCTGGGCCGGCCCGCTGGCTGGGCCTGCTGCCCCACAGCTGTTCTGGCCCAGCAGGAATAGGGCCCTTTTTCTTTTTCTTTTCTGTCACTTTTTCCAAAAATTCCACAGGACAAAACATATGTCCAAATAAATTAATTCCAAATCCTAAATTTCTAGAATATTGCAACCTATTTAATGGTGCAACTTTCATTCAAATCCAGCAACCTTTTCTTCACTGTAAATATTTAAATGTGATTTTAAGCATTTAAATATGCCCTTGTAAATCCATTTCTCCTACTCTGCTACACCAAATCCAAAACTAGGAATTTTCCCCTTCTTAGTTTTCAACCTAGTATTTTACAAAAATGAGTTGACATTTTTCTGAGCACTTTGGTTTTTCTGTTTTATTATTGCCTTATTTTTTTCTCGTTATTATTCTGCGACGATAGATTGCGTTGTTGACGAAGGAGTTGGACCAGAAGACTTTGAAGACCCAGAAGACTTTGTTGAGCCAGGCAAGCAGCCCTTTGACCATGTCTATGAACCCATTTTATGCATGTCATATAGCACCATATTGTTGTTGCAACGGAATCATGATGGGGTGGTACCCACGTTGATGGTTTGCCACCGTTAATTCCTCGTTGATACTTGCATTGTGCATGACCCTACCTTCTTATGAGGGTTATGCCGGTGGGAGTAGATAGGATGCTAAAGTAGATGCTACGCAAAAAGGGACGGGTATATGCATGGTGAAGGAGGCAAAGTATTTTCAAAGGACTTTTCGAAAACCCCGTCTTGTGCCACTTATGCCCGAGGGAGATGATGAGATGGGTAACCACTTGATGACGAAGTGGTGTACCGAGGCAAGTGTGTGTGTTGTTTTCAAAAACGGATTAGATTTAAGATTTGATGACTGTCCCAACCTTACATGCGCAACCACTCTACTCTTATATGGGAAAGGGCATTATTGAGTACCTAGACCGATACTAGCTTGGAGCCCGCATTACTAGTGACGGGAGAGTTGTTGGTGCGCTCTCTCGGGACAGGGTCGTGCCAGGTAGGGCGGCCAAGAACATTTTTATGGGGCACCAGACACACCGTTGGTACCCCGTGCTTGTGATGTGAGATGATTATGGAGCGTGGCTCCATGAAAATGTTATGTGAGAATGTTGGGCACGGGGGTTACTACCAATCGAGTGGACTCCATGTTAGTGTCGTCTAGGGAAAGGTAGTGATCGGGTGCTTACCCCGGGTACTTGAGGTATCGCGGGTCGTGGATGACACGGAAGTTCCTCGGATCTTGTGGGTACAGTGTGCAACCTCTGCAGAGTGTAAAACTATTCGAATAGCCGTGTCCACGGTCAAGGACAGTTGGGCGGTGCTGCTTAAACTATGTCCAGAGTTTACAAACAAGAGTGTGGGTGTTTGGATAACTACTTGGGTCTAGTCAAAGGACTTGACGTGGTTGAGATGGGTTGGTGCCCACTCTATTTATGTTGATATCTGTAACCTGTCCTCATGGTTACTTGAATTCTCTTGATGCATGTCTTACAAGTTGTTGAACATGCCATTGCACTCAAAACTAGCTTTCTGCAAAAATTTACCTATATCATGCATTGTTGTGTCTTGAACCAAAAACATGGGTTGCTTGCGAGTACATTCAAAGTACTCATTGGCTTGCCACTGGTTATTTAATTGACCAGGCATGGAAGAAGCGGAGTTCGAAGAAGACTTCTTTGGAGACGAACATGCGAACTAGGACGTTTCCCAGTCAGAATGCCTGTAGGGTTAAGGCAGATGGCATGGGTTCTACTTATCGACGAAGATTTCCGCTGCTTGTGTTTCATTTTATGTTCAGCCCTTAAGGCTTTATCCATGTAAGACTTGACCATAATGGTCATAATTTGTGTAAGACGGTATGTATGGATGTAAGACTCTTGTTATTCAGATTCTGTGTGTTCAGTGAGCATTGATCTCTGGGATCACTGTACACGTACATTCGGTGATCTCGACTTATGAGTCGGGGTCCCCACATTTTGTGATGAACATTTTGTGAAGGCCATTTTGGGTTCATTAAAAATATATTTATTTGAACCTAGTTGAATTCTTTCTAATGATAGGGTTTGGTCAATCCCCATTTCAACTTAAATAGAATTTAAACATGATGCAACAAGATCAAAACACCAGGCAGCACCAGAAGCTAGGGATGTGACACACCCTGCCGCCGTCACTCGGCCACAAACATTGAGAAACCTGGTTTTTAAATTCCAGAAAATCCAAAACTCGTCTGAAATTCATGAAACCTGGCATGCAATCATGGAATGGCACCCAACATGCCATGGTAAAATTTTTGTCCCATTTGGGGCAGGTTTGGGTATAAGCTTCTCACAAACCAGAGCTTCTCACAATAAGCTTGATGGTTTCGGTAGGGAATGTGCCACCTTTTGGGATGAAATGATACCCGCTACCTGTTATTGCTTTCAAAAAATTTCTAGTGTCAACATAGAACAAGAGGAGTGTTGTGTTTAATTATGGAATTTTTTGGGGTTCGTTTGGACATTTTTATATATTGACTGGGTTTTCTAGGCATTTTATGTGCACAATTCAAATTTGAACTACATGCACATGCTCAAGTGCATATAAATTGGTTGAAAAATCAAATGTGTGTCCTTGGATGCATGCTTAGGTCCCATGCAAGAAAATGGGAAGTAATTCCAAACACCAGGGCACTATTGACTGCCGGGAAAACATTGAGATACTTTGTTTTTGTAATCTAGTAAATCCAAAACTCGTTTGAAATTCATGAAACTTGGCATACTATCATGGAATGGCACCCTCCATGTTGTGGTAATTTTCATGTCCATTTTGAGGGAAGGTGCACTCGAATAACAGTTAACAAAGGCATTTTGAAACAACTAGCTGCCACTCTAACATCGCAAACAGTTTAGATAGAACACCCGTATGTACACTGACAACTTCCCCAGTAATCCAAGGGAAAATGTGCCGAGCAGGATTTGTGCAGCACTTCATCGCAAACGTTTTAGATAGAACACATGTATGCAAAGTGAGAGCTATGGTCTTCCGCAGTAAGCCAAGGGAAATTTGCTGCACAGGATTTGTGCATCTCTTCAACGCAAATGGTTCAGATTAAACAAGGTATGCAAAGCGAGACTTTGGTGCTAAGCCAAGAGAAAATTTGGCAAGCAGGATTTCTACCTCCCTTCAACGCAAACGGTTTTTTGGATGACCCGTGTGCAACCACGTACAGACAATTTGGTAAGATTTGCATCTATCATATTGCGTATATTGCCATTTGTCAAATTGTAAAGATTGACATTTGTTGATCTAGTAACATTGCCACTTGTCAATCCTTGTAACACTGCGATTTGTCAAAATATGCAGCTAAAAATCACTAGCACTATCTAATTTTTGCAACTAAAATTCAGTAATTAAGCATAGATTTAATTCAGAGATTAAGCAGTCGTGCTTAATTTATACAAACAGTTCAATTTTATAGCTAAACCTACCAAACTTTTCCCCAATTGTTGCCAACCACGTACTGAAATAGCTAGTTCAACTATATACACTAGCTAATTTTAAGTACGTTGTACAGTTCCACCACATCTATAGTCAGATGAACTAAATAAAATAGCCCCTAAATACTACTACTACTACGGAGGGGCTTTGTACTACTTCCGGCAGCCTCTCCTCTGCCGAGCGTGCTCAGTAAGAGGAAGAAGAGGAGGATCCTACCAATGAGCTGGACAACTGCAATACAGTGCCTGTCGCTACTGCACCTTCAGCGATGCTCACCTCGAATGCCCTTTGCCGCTCCATACGACCCGTCTTGAAACGTCCGGACTGCTCATAGATCTCCTGATCCCTCGCCTCTTCGTTGGCATGTGCCGCGGCCACGGCGGCGGTAAGGCTCTTTGCATGCTCGACGAGGCGCTCCTTCTCCTCCCACGGGAACTTGGTGTAGAGCGCAAGGTCGCTGCCGTACGTGTGGGCCTCCACCTCCGCCTCCCTCCTCCGGGTGGCGGTGGCGGAGCGGGTGATGATCCCGGCAGTCGATGAGGGGCTGGCGGCCATGGCAGATGATGATGGGGTGGCGGCCATGACCACCACCTCCCGCCTTCGGGCCGCGGTGGCGGAGCGGGTGATGGCCATGGTGGCCGGCAGTGGGGTGGCAGCCACGACGGCCACCTCCTGCCTTCGGTCCGCGGCGGTGGAGCGGGCGATGGCCCTGGCTCTCGATGGAGCTATGGCGGCACCAGCGCTCGGCAACAGCTGCCAACGGGCACCGACGGCCGAGCGTGTGGTGTGTGTTCCACGCACATCCAACTGGGAGGCCGCGTTCACTACACTACAACGGGGACTGCACTGCCGCCGTGGTGTAGCCTCCCAGCTGGAGCTGTGCTTTGATGATGGCGAAGTGGCTAAGCGACGACGATGGTCCGGTGCCATTTCCAATTTTGGGAGAAGCAGACGAGATAAGCTACATTGAGGGAGGGGAAATGCAACGCAAGACTCGCGGGACGTGAGGGTTTATATAGTAGTCTGGCAAGCATTGGGATTTTGGGAGATTTCACTGAGTCGGGCGGGAAGCTTGTGCGGGAATAGGCTCAGTACCGTTTGGCCAAAAGAACGCCCCCGGGCTCTGCTCAAGCTTGTGCTCGAACCGTCTGCGGCAGCAGGGTGACAACACATGAGAGAGAAGGACGAAAGGACATGTACACATACATTTAATAAAAAAACATTTGCGATTTAATTAACTACTATACCCCCGTCCTAGTTTATAAGTAGGACTTAATTAATAAAATACGAATGCCTGTCGCCAAAGATTATATTGTCGGATTCGTATTTGAGCATAGCTTCCAGTTCTATAATTTTTGTAACATGCATTAACATTTTGTTGGTTAAATTTGAGGTTATATACCAGCAAGCATTTGCCCACAACACGCATGGTTCCGGCCTCTGCTCGCGTCCCTCGGCAAGCTCTACTCGCTGTTAGGCACCGTAGCGCTCTCTGCTCGCGTCTGTCAGCACGCTCGGGTTGTGGACAACTTTTCCTTGGATGTTCAACTGCTATATGCATATAGATGGTTGCTCGCCGTTGAGGCGACCGTGGAGTGCTCTGCTCGCGTCCCTTCGCGTGCGCTCTGCCAGCGGGTGGGCCTGCCCACGATCACATCGGGGGCCCCATATGTGTCAGGACCCCGACTCAATGCCACATCGATCTAGCATGTAACACCTCATATCACTTTGCGGCCTCACGCACGGTATTCCCACGGGTGTCGCCTTACCTTTTCCCAGGACCGTTTGCGCCTTTTGGCACACGTATATGATAGTGTCGCTAGCATCCATATGATAAGGAGCCCGGGCTGACATGGCTAGTCGCAAACCCAAAGTGGCACAAACTTACAGGGGCAGGCATCCATGACCCAGCATCGAACGTGTCGGTCATCAGCGAGTGAATCCAGGCTATAGCACTGGGCTAGCAGGACTCCGGTGAACTGGGCTGTAGCGGGCTAACAGGATTCCGGTATTCATCGCGTGACATTTCCCTGAAGGGATAGACACAGGAACGAAGAAGGACACATGCCGGCCAGCCTAAGTGTTCCGGAGCAGTAGCAAGCTACCATGGCTTGGTCGAAACACTAGGAGACATTTCCCGGTAATAGGGGCTACTAAGGATAAACAACTAGATAGTCAGATAACATACACACAATATGCTCGATATGTGCAAATACAACATGGCATCACAACATGACTCTACGACTCAAGTATTTATTCATTAGGCTCCGAGGAGCGAGATATTACAAACATAGGTCTCATGACCCAACATTCAGAGCATACAAATCAAAACACAAGCGGAAGCTATCATGTCTGAGTACAGACATCTATAAATGAAAAAGGTTGAGAAGCCTGACTGTCTACCAGATCCTGCCGAGGGCACAAGATCGTAGCTGAGGTAACAAGCTAAACGTCGAAGTCCACGCGGAATTACTAGTGAGACTGAAGTCTCTCTGCAAAAACATAAAATAGGCAAACGTGAGTACAAATGTACCCAGCAAGACTTACATCAGAACTAACTACATATGCCTCATTATCAACAAAGGGGATGGTGGGGTTTAACTGCAGCAAGCCAGCTTTGACTCAGTGGCTATCCTAAACTATGACTGCCAATAACTCTTTTGAGGTGGCGCACACGAGTCCACATATTCACCAACCAATACACCACTATGGATCCACTCCCGTCTCCCTACGAGAGCGCCATCCATAGCACTAACGCTTATCTTGCACATTTTAGAGTATCCACTTTCACTTGTCTATGAACTGTACAGGCAACCCAGAAGTCCTTTTCCGCGGACACCGCTATTCGAATAGATGATGTTAACCCTGCAGGGGTGTACTTCTTCACATACGCTCTCACCACTTACCGCCGTTTACACGACATGTACTCGGCAACCTTCAAGCGGAAGCCCAACGTGGGTGTCAGCCACGGCCTACCTAAACACTCAAGTCTCTATTCCAGGTTTATCGCCTATTCGGGTTCCATCCATGAGGAGATCCGGCCGGGGTTTCGCTCACAGCCCCAAACGATGTGAACAGGGTTCCCGAGACACCAAACGGGCGCCCGGTACACCGTGCCACGTGCCTACCGCATCACAGCCCACCCCTCCGGTCAGCGCTGCCCACGGCCTCCAGCATACTACAAACACCAGAAACTACTTGCAACTCCTGGACAGAGGACAAGGGTGATCAAGAAGCCGAGAGGGTCCATTGGTTTCGGGCCCAATGCGTGGTAGTAGCTGAATCATGGATCACAAACACAGAACTCGGTTCCTGAGGACGGCTGCAATGAGACAACCCACCATGTACTCCTACATGGCCTCTCACCGCTACCTTTACCAAATCGTGTTCACACACTTAGCTCACACATAGAAGGACATGTTCACACACCTCTGATTCACCCCCGATGAATCAGACCTGACTCAACTCTAAGCAGTAGCAGGCATGACAAACAAGCATGAATGAGTAGGCACAACAGGGCTCAAACAACTCCTACTCATGCTAGTGGGTTTCATCTATTTACTGTGGAATGACAGGTCATGCAAAGGAGAAAGGGGTTCAGCTACCGCAACAAGTAACAGTTGAATCGTTGTTGCCCTAATGCAGTAAAAGAGAGCAGGAGCGAGAGAGTGGGATTGTATCGGAATGAACAAGGGGGTTTTGCTTGCCTGGCACTTCTGAAGATAATATAGTTCTTCATCGGTGTCATCAATCTCATCGTCGGTATCACGTCTATCGAGAGGGGACAAATACCGGCAACACATAAAAGAACACAATCAATGCAATGCACAATATGATGCATGGTCATGACATGGAAAAATGAGTGTGTTGGGATAATGCAACTATAATCAGATGAATTTGAGTTAGTTTGAACCCAAGGTTCATGTTCAAATTGAAACTATGACTTAATAAAGTGCATTATCATGTTTTGATATAAACAACAGGTTTAACTTGCTTAAACATGCATGAAACCAGTGCAGATGGATAGATTGGATTTTTCTGATCATTTTTCATATATAACTTATTTCATTTGGAGTTACGGTTGATTTTATATGAATTTTTTGAAGTTTGTAGTATTTTCTAGAATTTCCAGTATAAAAAATAAATCCAGAAAATACTTATTGTGTCAGCATGACGTCGTGGTGACGTCAGCAGGTCAAAGGCGATGGTCCAGGTCAAACCTGACCTGGGGACCCACTGGTCAGTGACTCGGTCGACTAACTGAGTTAGTTAGTGCTAAACTAACCCTAACCAGGCTGTTAGCAGGGCGGGGCCCACATGTCAGTGTCTAGTTTAGTTAACTAAATTAGTTAGCTCTAATTAATCTCGAGTTAACTAATTAGGGGCTTGGGACCACATGTCAGAGAAGGTCAAACCAGTGGTCAACCGCGGTCGAACGAGTCAAACCCGCCGGCGACTCGACGCCGGCGAGGCCAAACACGGCGGAACGGCTCGGGTTTGCGTCTCCGGCGGCCAAACGAGCGGCGGAGAGGCTCTACGCGTAGCTGGCGCTCTTCCGCATCCAATGGGACTGAAGTCAGCGGCTGGGGTGGCCGGTAATGACGGCGAGGAGCTCGGCCGCGGCGGCCGGAGCTCGGTGGTGCACGAGCTCAGGGCTACGGTGCAGCTACGGACGAGCTACTAGGTGCGTTCGGCTCCTAGGAGCGAGGTGAGGACGATGACGCGCTCGGGCGCAAGCTACAGCGTCCGTAGCAGCAGCGGCGACAAGGTCAGCGGCGGCCGGAGTTCGGCCGTGACGGAGCTATGGCCTAGAGCTCGAAAACGCGAGGGGAAGAGAGGGGTTCGGATCAGGAGCTCATTGCGAGGTCAGAGAGATGCTCGGCGGGCTCGGGGGTAGTACGTGGCGGCTCCAGGAGCCTCTCCCGCGTCGGCGGAAGCAGGAGGTGGCCACGGCGTGTGGCCGGAAGGCGCCGGGCACGCGCCTCTCGTCCTCCTGGCGAGAGGAGGGGGATGACTGGCAGAGGGCCTGGTGGGCTGGGCCGGCACAGTAGTGGGCATCTGGGTTGTGGGTAAGCGCCAGGTAGCCCTTCTCTCTCTCTCTCTCTATTTTTTTCTATTTTTGTTCTCTTTCTTATTATTCTGCAACTTTGTGACTTTATTAAAAATACTAGACCAAACCCAAAAATCATGAAACTGATCAATGCCACTGTTTGAAATATAACCAACAGCAAACATTTTAGTTTATGATTATTTGAGCATTTAAACTATTTATTAGCATTTAAATGCCCAAATGCAAATACTTTATGATTTAATTCAAAGCCCAATATGTCCTGCAAAAATATAAACCATTTTTGGTAGATGCTTTCACCTCAAACCAGAAATGTTGAACATTTTTAGAGGGCATTTTGAGGTTAATGAAAAAGATTTTTTTTGACCCTAGTTGAATTCATTTGGTGCTAGGGTTTAAGCATCCCCAATTCAAGTTTCACAAAATTTAAACATGATGCATGGATACTAATGCAAAGACAAGGAAGGCCTGAACTGGGACTGTGACAATATGCATGCATTTGCATCGCGCGCGTTGCCACACGATGCAGTTACGTACGACACGACGGAGTTACACGCTACGAATTAGAACTGCCATCAGACTGTGTCGATCGATATTTCGGGAAATTTGGCTTCCTCTTTAATTCCCGTGGCCATTATAACCTTAGTCTCTTCAGCCTTTCGATCGCGCCCCACAACACAACAAGCACACCCATGATGACACAGAGAGAGGGGATGTCTAACGGAGCTACAATGGAGTTCAGCAAGCATAGAGTGGAGACCCACGCAAGGGAGATGGATCTCTCGGTGGTGTACACTGATGACCCACATGTATAGGGGATCGCAACAGTTTTCGAGGGTAGAGTATTCAACCCAAATTTATTGATTCGACACAAGGGGAGCCAAAGAATATTCTCAAGTATTAGCAGTTGAGTTGTCAATTCAACCACACCTGGATAACTTAGTATCTGCAGCAAAGTATTTAGTAGGAAAGTAGTGTGGAAGTAATGGTAACAGTGGCAAAAGTAACAGTAGCAGTTTTGTAGTAGTTGCAACAGTAGCAACGGTAAAATAAATAAGCAAAGCACAATATGTGAAAAGCCCGTAGGCATTGGATCAGTGATGGATAATTATGTGGGATGCGATTCCTCATGTAATAGTTATAACATAGGGTGACACAGAACTAGCTCCAGTTCATCAATGTAATGTAGGCATGCATTCCGAATATAGTCATACGTGCTTATGGAAAAGAACTTGCATGACATCTTTTGTCCTACCCTCCCGTGGCGGTGGGGTCCTAATGGAAACTAAGGGATATTAAGGCATGCCTTTAATAGAGTACCGGACCAAAGCATTAACACATAGTGAATACATGTACTCATCAAACTACGGTCATCACCGAGAAGTATCCCGACTATTGTCACTTCGGGGTTGACGGATCATAACACAGAATAGGTGACTATAGACTTGCAAGATAGGATCAAGAACTCATATATATTCATGAAAACATATAGGCCCTCGTGACAAGCATTAAGCATAGCAAAGTCATAGCAACATCAATCTCAGAACATAGTGGATACTAGGGATCAAACCCTAAAAAACCTAACTTGATTACATGGTAAATGTCATCCAACCCATCACTGTCTAGCAAGCCTATGATGGAATTACTCACGCACGGCGGTGAGCATCATGAAATTGGTGATGGAGGATGGTTGATGATGACGACTGCGACGAATCCCCCTCTCCGGAGCCCCAAACGGACTCCAGATCAGCCCTCCCGAGAGAGATTAGGGCTTGGCCGTGGCTCCATATCGTAAAACGCGATGAAAATTTCTCTCTGATTTTTTTCTCCACAAAAGCAAATATATGGAGTTGGAGTTGAGGTCGGTGGACGTCCAGGGGGCCCACAAGGCAGGGGGGCGAGCCCCCCACCCTCGTGGATAGGGTGCGGGGCCCCTGACGCTGATTCTTTCGCCAGTATTTTTAATTTATTATGAAAAGTTGCTCCGTGGATTTTCAGGTCATTCCGGGAACTTTTATTTTTACACAAAAATAAGACCATGGCAGTTCTGCTGAAAACAGCGTCAGTCCGGGTTAGTTCCATTCAAATCATGCAAGTTAGAGTCCAAAACAAGGGCAAAAGTGTTTGGAAAAGTAGGTACGACGGAGACGTATCAACTCCCCCAAGCTTAAACCTTTGCTTGTCCTCAAGCAATTCAGTTGATAAACTGAAAGTGATAAAGAAAAATTTTACAAACTCTATTTGCTCTTGTTGTTGCAAATATGTAAAGCTATCATTCAAGTTTTTAGCAAAGATTATGAACTAACCATATTCACAATAACACTTAGGTCCCATGTTTACTCATATCAATGGCATAATCAACTAGCGAGCAATAATAATAAAACTCGGATGACAACACTTTCTCAAAACAATCATAATATGATATAACAAGATGGTATCTCGCTAGCCCTTTCTGAGATCGCAAAACATAAATACAGAGCACCTTTAAAGATCAAGGACTGACTAAACATTGTAATTCATCGTAAAAGAGATCGAGTCATAGTCATACCCAATATAAACTAATAGTAATGCATGCAAATGACGGCGGTGCTCTCGATCCAGCGGGTGCTTTTTAATAAGAGGGTGATGACTCAACATAAAAGTAAATAGGTAGGCCCTACGCAGAGGGAAGCAGGGATTTGTAGAGGTGCCAGAGCTCGATTTTTAAATAGAGATAAATAACATTTTCAGCGGTATACTTTCACTGTCAACATAACAACTATGAGATCTCGATATCTTCCATGTTACACACATTATAGGCGGTTCCCAAACATAATGGTAAAGTTTATACTCCCCCACCACCAACAAGCATCTATCCATGGCTTCCCCGAAACAACGAGTGCCTCCAACTAGCAACTATCCTGGGGGAGTTTTATTTAATTATTTTGATTTGATTTGAGCATGGGACTGGGCATCCCGGTGACCAGTCATTATCTTGTGAATAAGGAGCGGAGTCCACTCCTCTAGAGAATAACCTGCCTAACATGGAAGATGCAGACAACCCTAGTTGATACATGAGCTGCTCGAGCATACAAAACAGAATTTCATTTGAAGGTTTGGAGTTTGGCACATACAAATTTAATAGGAACGGCGGGTAGATACCGCATATAGGAAGGTATGGTGGACTCATATGGAATAAGTTTGGGGTTTATGGAGTTTGGATGCACAAGCAGTATTCCTGTTTAGTACAAGTGAAGGCTAGAAAAAGACTGGGAAGCGACCAACTGAGAGAGCGACAACAGTCATGAACATGCATTAAAATTAATCAACACCGAGTGCAAGCATGAGTAGGATATAATCCACCATGAACATAAATATCGTGAAGGCTATGTTGATTTTGTTTCAACTATATGCGTGAACATGTGCCAAGTCAAGTCACTCAATTCATTCAAAGGAGGATACCACCCTATCATACCACATCAAAACCATTTAATAGCATGTTGGCACGCAAGGTAAACCATTATAAACTCATAGCTAATTAAGCATGGCATAAGCAACTAAAATCTCTAATTGTCATTGCAAACATGTTTATTCATAATAAGCTGAATCAGGAATGATGAACTAATCATATTTACAAAAACAAGAGAGGCCGAGTTCATATCAGCTTCTCCTATCTCAATCAGTCCATCATATATCATCATTATTGCCTTTCACTTGCACGATCGAACAGTGTGGATAATAATAATAGTGCACGTGCATTGGACTAAGCTGGAATCTGCAAGCATTCAATTCAAGGGAGAAGACAAGGTGATATGGGCTCTTGGTTAAATCAACAATCATGCATATAAGAGCCACTAAACATTTTCATTATGGTCTTCTCCTCTCGACCCCCAAAGGAAAGAGAAGAAATAAAACTATTTACACGGGAAAGCTCCAACAAGAAAAAGAAGAACGAGAAATCTTTTTGGGTTTTCTTTTAGTTATTACTACTACAACATGAAAAGTAAACTAACTAATTTTTTGGTTTTTCTTAAGGTTTATTAAACACACAAGAAGAAAGCTAGAAAAAGGAAATAAACTAGCATGGACAGTACAATGAAAAAGTATGAACACTGACAAATAAAATAAGTGTGTGAACATGAATTTAATGTCGGTGAGAAATACGTACTCCCCCAAGCTTAGGCTTTTGGCCTAAGTTGGTCTATGGCCATGGATCGCGGCTACTCTACCCGGTGTACTGAGGAGTGTCATCGTACTGCCAATGGCTGGCGATCTCCCCTAGATCCCACTGATAAGATGATGGTCGATAAGGGTCAAGTGGTGGTTCCGGCTTAGGCTTTGGAGCTGATGTCTGGCCCCGGAGCGCGTAGACGGCCTCCGGAAAGACGGGGTAAGGGCCTGTAGTTAAATCAAACAAAGAGGGCGCAGGCAAGATAATAGTCTCACTGTGTTTCTAATGAAATCTCAAATTATACAAAAGCATCTTATCATCATTTTTAAAAATAAACTCGTGTGCTGCCATGCTCTTGTAATCTAGAAAAGTAGGGGGCATCAGTTTTTCCACTTATGCCTAATAGGTATCTCGAAGTGTTTAGCAAGGCGTGAAGATGGGGCCCTTTGTACGGTTCAGGCTTAACTGTTTAGCAATATATAGCACCCATACTAACAGAATTATCACGAAATAAAGTATGGAACAAAATAATAATATCAGGAACACTAAGGTTTCCACAGTTTCCGCGACGAATTAAGCATTGACTAGCAAATATTGCAAAGTAGCGTAAAACAGGGAAATGTATGCTAGTAATTCTTGCATCGGAAACCTTCCTCGATTCCCCTACAGTAATAGTATCAAAAAATATATCCACATCTTTACGATGTGGTTCCTCTAGGCTGCCCCCAAAAGGTATCTTGCAAACCGTGCAAAATTCATATAGTGACATCTCACTAGCAACATCATATAAATGAAACGCTACTGAAGGAGGTGAATTCTTAGGATAATAGTAGAAGCTTTGCACGAAAGTATTCGTGAGGAAGAGATACTGTTCGACCTGGTCGTGGAGGAAGTCGGTGTGGCCCGCATTATTAGCCAACGAATAAAAATCATCATAAATCCCGACTGCTCTCAAGAAATCATCACAAGGCCATTCACACGGCCGTACTTCCGCCACATGAGGAAGATTATACTTGGGCTTTTCATTCTCCTTAGCTTGCTTATCCTTGGAGCCTTGGCTAGAAGAGCCCCTCAAGAAAAATCTCTTCATCATTTTCTGAAATTTTTAGTAACTCGAAACAAAAGTGAATCAAAGTCAACAATATTGATAGCAACTACTCCCACAGGTGCCTAGAGCCTATATCATGCATTAGAATTACTTGGGACCATATAAATTTGGCATGCAAGCTCAAGAATAGGGTCACCTAGGCAGCAAAAATTTGCAATGAATAAAGCACTAGAACAAAAACTAATTGGACCGTTGGCGGAGTCACATACCAAGGAACAATCCCCCAAAGCAGTTTTGTGAATGGAGCTTTGAGCAAGGAGATCGAAAATGGCAGCAAAGTGAGCTAGAACTCGTGCTTGAGCTGGATTGTGATTTTTCTGGGAGGAAGAAGAAGTGTGTGGGTGCACGAATAAGTGGAGGGGGGCCACCATGGGCCCACAAGGCAGGGGGTGCGCACTGTAGGGGTGGGCGCGCCCTGGACCCTCGTGGCCAGGTGCCAGCTCCCCCTGCCGTGTTCTCGTGCCAAATATTCTCAAATATTCCAGAAAAAAGCATACTAAATTGGCAGGGCATTTGGAGAGCTTTTATTTTTGGGGTATTTTTATTGCATGGATAATTCAGAAAATAGACAGAAAATACTAATTTTGCTTTATTTATTCTAAATAACCGAAAGTAAAAAGAGGTTACAGAAGGTTGTGCCTTCTAACTTCATCCATATCATGCTCATCAAAAGGAATCCAATAACAAGGTTGATCAAGTCTGGTTAACAAACTCATTCCGAATAACATGGAACCAGAGAAATTTCGAATAACACTAGGTTTCCTCAACGGGGATATGCACTTCCCCAATAATAAGAATATCTTATTTTTTCTTGACCGAAGGAAGAGGAAATTCAAAACCTCCAGTAATAATAGTTGGAATTTTTCCAATAGAATTGATGCTATGAACTTGAGGTTGTTTCCTCGGAAAGTGTACCGTATGCTCATTACCATTAACATGAAAAGTGACATTGCCTTTGTTGCAATCAATAACAGCCCCTGCAGTATTCAGAAAGGGTCTACCAAGGATAATCGACATACTATCATCCTCGGGAATATCAAGAATAACAAAGTCCGTTAAGATAGTGACATTTGCAACCACGACAGGCACATCCTCACAAACAACGACAGGTATAGCAGTTGATTTATCAGCCATTTGCAAAGATATTTTAGTAGGTGTCAACTTATTCAATTCAAGTCTATGATATAAAGAGAGATGCATAACACTAACACCGGCTCCAAGATCACATAAAGCAGTTTTAACATAGTTTCTTTTAATGGAGCATGGTATAGTTGGTACTCCTAGATCTCCTAGTTTCTTAGGTATTCCACCTTTAAAAGTGTAATTAGCAAGCATGGTGGAAATTCAAGCTTCCGGTATCTTTCTTTTATTTGTAATGATATCCTTCATATATTAGCATAAGAAATTACTTTAAGCATATCATTTAAGCGCATACATAAGAAGATAGGTCTAATCATTTTAGCAAAGCGCTCAAAATCCTCGTCATCCTTTTTCTTGGATGGTTTAGGAGGGCATGGGTTTCTGAACCCATGGTTCTCTTTATCGTGCTTCCTAGCAGCAATGTCTCTCTTATCATAACGTTGATTCTTTGATTGTGGGTTATCTAGATCAACAGCAGGTTCAATCTCTACATCATTATTATTGCTAGGTTGAGCATCAACATGAACATTATCATTAACATTATCACTAGGTTCATGTTCATCACCTGATTGTGTTTGAGCATCAGAAATAGAAATATCATTGGGATTCTCAGGTGTGTCTACAACAGGTTCACTACAAGCATGCAAAGTCCTATAATTTTTCTTTTTATTCTTTTTAGAAGGGCTAGGTGCATCTAAATTATTTCTCTGAGAATCTTCCTTGATTCTTTTATGGTGGCCTACAGGATACAAAGGTTCCTGAATCATTTTACCAGTTCTAGTAGCCACTCTAACACCAAAATAATGTTTATTATTTAATTCATCGGGCAAATCACTTTGAGCTTTAAGTACTTGTTTTGCTTGACTGGTAACCATAGAAGCATATTTACTAATGAGTTTAAGTTTACCTTTAACTCTAGCCATATAATCACTCAAGCGTGCAATCATGTAAGAATTACTCTTTAATTCTCTACCAACATAAGCATTGAAATTTTCTTGTCTAGCCATAAAGTCATCAAATTCATCTAAACATTGGCTAGGAAACTTAGTAGAGGGGATTTCAACTTTATCATATCTATAGAGAGAATTTATCTTTACTACCTGTGTCGGGTTATCAAGACCATGTGTTTCTTCAATAGGTGGTAGATTAAGACCATGTATTTCTTCAACAGGAGGTAAATTCTTAACATCTTCAGCCTCTTGCATATCGTCAGGACTGAGAATAGAACTCCCCTTTTCTTCGGAGTTGGTTTATGAGTTGCTTCAGAGGTTGGCTCAGGAGTTGGTTCAGGAAGTGTCCAATTATTTTTATTAGTCAACATATTATTCAATAGCAATTCAGCTTGATCGGCTGTTCTTTCCCTGAAAACACAACCAACACAACTATCCAAGTGGTCCTTGGAAGCATCGGTTAGTCCATTGTAAAAGATATCAAGTATTTCATTTGTCTTAAGAGGATGATCAGCCAAAGCATTAAGTAACCGGAGAAGCCTCCCCCAAGCTTGTGGGAGACTCTCTTCTTCAATTTGCACAAAATTATATATTTCCCTTAAAGTAGCTTGTTTCTTATGAGCAGGGAAATATTTAGCAGAGAAGTAATAAATCATATCCTGGGGACTACGCACACAACCAGGATCAAGAGAATTAAACCAAGTTTTAGCATCACCCTTTAATGAGAACAGAAATATCTTAAGGATATAATAGTAGCGTGATTTCTCATCATTGGTGAACAGGGTGGCTATATCATTTAATTTAGTAAGATGTGCCACAACAGTTTCAGATTCATAACCATAGAAAGGATCAGATTCAACCAAAGTAATTATCTCAGGATCGACAGAGAATTCATAATCCTTATCAGTAACAAAGATAGGTGAAGTAGCAAAAGTAGGGTCATATTTCATTCTAGCATTTAGAGACTTCTGTTTCAGTTTAGCTAATAACTTCTTAAGATCATATCTATCATTGCAAGCAAGAATATCTCTAGTAGTTTCTTCATCCATAACATAACCCTCTGGAACAACATGCAATTCATATTTAGGGGGAGAATCTTCATCATCACTATCTTCAATAAAAACAGTTTAAATTATTTCATTCTCTCTAGCCCTAGCAAGTTGTTCATCAAGAAATTCACCTAATGGCACAGCAGTATTAAGCACAGAAGTAGTTTCATCATAAGTATCATGCATAGTAGAAGTGGCATCATCAATAACATGCGACATATCAGAATTAATAGCAGAAGTAGGTTTTGGTGTCGCAAGCTTACTCAAAACAGAAGAAGAATCTAGTACAGAGCTAGATGGCAGTTCCTTACCTCCCCTCGTAGTTGAGGGAAAAATCTTAGTTCTTTCATCTTTCAAGTTCCTCATAGTGACCAGCAGATATAAATCCCAAGTGACTCAAAGAATAGAGCTTTGCTCCCCGGCAACAGCACCAGAAAATAGTCTTGATGACCCACAAGTATAGGGATCACAACAGTTTTCGAGGGTAGAGTATTCAACCCAAATCTATTGATTCGATACAAGGGGAGCCAAAGAATATTCTCAAGTATTAGCAGTTGAGTTGTCAATTCAACCACACCAGGATAACTTACTATCAGCAGCAAAGTATTTAGTGGCAAACTAGTATGGAAGTAACGGTAACAGTGGCAAAAGTAACAGTAGCAGTTTTGTAGTAGTTGCAACAGTAGCAACGGTGAAGTAAATAAGCAAAGCACAATATGTGAAAAGCTCATAGGCATTGGATCAGTGATGGATAATTATGTCGGATGCGATTCCTCATGTAATAGTTATAACATAGGGTGACACAGAACTAGCTCCAGTTCATCAATGTAATGTAGGCATGTATTCCGAATATAGTCATACGTGCTTATGGAAAAGAACTTGCATGACATATTTTGTCCTACCCTCCCGTGGCAGCGGGGTCCTAATGGAAACTAAGTCATATTAAGGCCTCCTTTTAATAGAGTACTAGACCAAAGCATTAACACATAGTGAATACATGAACTCCTCAAACTACGGTCATCACCGAGAAGTATCCCGATTATTGTCACTTCGGGGTTGTCGGATCATAACACATAATAGGTGACTATAAAATTGCAAGATAGGATCAAGAACTCACATATATTCATGAAAACATAATAGGTTCAGATCTTAAATCATGGCACTCGGGCCCTAGTGACATGCATTAAGCATAGCGAAGTTATAGCAACATCAATCTCGGAACATAGTGGATACTAGGGATCAAACCCTAACAAAACTAACTTGATTACATGGTAAATCTCATCCAACCCATCACCGTCTAGCAAGCCTACAATGGAATTACTCACGCACGGCGGTGAGCATCATGAAATTGGTGATGGAGGATGGTTGATGATGATGACAGCGACGAATCACCCTCTCCGGATCCCCGAACGGACTCTAGATCAGCCCTCTCGAGAGAGATTAGGGCTTGGCGGCGGCTCTGTATCATAAAACGCGATGAAACTTTCTCTCTGATTTTTTCCTGTGAAAGCAAATATATGGAGTTGGAGTTGAGGTCGGTGGACGTCAGGGGGACCACGAGGCAGGGGGCGCCCTAGGGGAGGGGGCGTGCCCCGACCCTCGTGGACAGGGTGTGGGCCCCCTAACGCTGATTCTTTCGCCAGTATTTTTTATTTATTCTGAAAAGTTTCTCCGTGGATTTTCAGGTCATTCCGAGAACTTTTATTTCTGCACAAAAATAACACCATGGCAGTTCTGTTGAAAACAATGTCAGTCGGGGTTAGTTCCATTCAAATCATGCAAGTTAGAGTCCAAAACAAGGGCAAACCTGTTTGGAAAAGTAGATACGATGGAGACGTATCATACACCATCGACCCGGCCATGGTGGACACCTATTTCAACAACTTTGAGCAGTTGCTTTCTCGAGACAAGTACAAGGTGGTCGGCATCGACCTCTACTACACGGCTGGTAGTCCCGGCATAGATCAGAAGGTTGTCGTCGCCCAGTTGTGCGTGCGCCATCATGTCCTCAGCTACCACTACTGCATGGCCACAGAGACTTGCCAACAGCACCGACTACAAGTTCGCCACGGTGGAAACCATCGATGATGTAAAAGTGCTCAGGGTTACGGGCTTGGCCTGCAATAACCTTGTCGTAATCCGTGAGCACTACAAGGTCTGGGGCAGCACAAACCAGGACTCCCTGGTTGAACTCGCGTCGGCCATCATCGACCCCTACTACGAAAAGATGAAGCAGGATGCCTAAAGAGGTCTCGTATCCTGGCACAGGGCCTGGATGAGGCAACTGGATGAACCTCACCTCAGGTTCGCGGCCAAGAGTGTGTACACATGCTACGAGACGCACAGGCGGATCATTGACATGAGGAAGTGCCTCGTTACCCAAATCGACGAGCCTGGACAAGCCACAAGCAGAGCAAGGGCTCAAGAAGTAGATGATGATCAAATGATCGTTTATGCTAGTTAATCATGCATGTAATATATAGTTTACTTTATTGATGTGTGGAAATGTCATGTGTGTAGTAGCCACCTATGAAATTATGCATGTAATAGTTTACTTTGGTGTGTGCAAATGCCATGGTTGTCGTAGCCACCTATGTAATTGGATGTTTAATTTGGTTATGCAACCATGTCCTTATAAGTGTGTGTGTGTGTGTGTGTTGTTATGTATGCAATCCCATCGCACAACACACACGTCATATTAGCAGCAACCGTTTGTATTACTATCGGTCTTTGCATAGACTTCTGATTATAGACCTGTGTGTTGCGTATCACACACATCTTGTTGTATTGAACCATTTCTATTCTCTTGTCTCATTACAAAGAGTTCATCTGAGTGAACCGCATGCTATATATCGCACACGCCTTGATCTGGCTGACTGTTTCTTTTGTGTTGCCTACTCACAAACAGTTATGCTGTGTATCTCACACGCCTTCATCTGGCTGCCCATTCCTTTTGTTCCGCCTCATCGCAAACAGTTAATTGAACTAAACCGTATGCCCTGCATTGCACACGCAACAAAAATCTGAACCGTGTTTGATGGATCCGTCATTGCAATTGTTCTGCACCTTTTTGACGGCTTTTTACACCACCGTTTGTGATTAATGCATCGCACACAGTTTCATCAAAGGGTCTCTGATCGTAGTGTCGCGTTAGCAGCATCCTGCACTAGTGATAATTCACGGATAGAATGACAAAATTCAAAATATGATCACTATGTAAACACAATGAGACGATATAACTATATTATGTGTTCAGGAAATGGGTTGGCATGCCATAATTCAGATACATGCTATCTATGTAAACATCATGGCATGATATAATTTCAACATATGATTTATATACTAAGAAAGTAAGCAGATGTCAATCGCATATATGATGTATAAACTATGTAGATGGCATTCAATTGTGTGTATATGATGTAAAAACTAAGCATTGCAAGACAACATATGCATGATATGAGTAATATAACCCTGCCAAGTATGAGCATACACCTCAGGGGAAAAATAGGACTGGTCATTTGTCTCTGAATCCTCCTCTAAGGAGTTATCTGCAACCAGCAAGATATCTACTCTAGCAGGTAGCATTCTCCGCTGTAAAGACCTTGTTTTCACTCTAGATTTTTCCATCACCAATTCAAATGGCCGATGCACAGGAATACTAGTTGAATATACCAACATTGTCAACAAATGGAATACGTAATACAAAAAAGGATGGCATGATAGAATTCACATCTATGATGCTTGGCTAAACAATATGGCATTGCATAATTCATATATATAATAACTTGCAACAAGATAGCATTGCATAATTCACATATATAATGTCTTGCAACAAGATGGCATTGCATAATTCACATATATGGTAATTAGACACTAAATAGGTGGCATTCACTCAAAAGAGGTCTAAACTAAGCAAATGCCATAGCAATGCACGACACCATATGAAACGATATGAGAAATATAACCCTACCAAGTAAGAGCATGCACCTTGGGGGTGGGGGGAATAGGATTGGTCATCTGTCTCTGAATCCTTCTCTAAGGAGCTATCCGTAAGAACCAAGACATGCACTTCATTAGATAGCATTGTCTACTATGTAGACCTTGTTTTGACTAAATTTTTCCATGACCGCGTCGAATGGATAACGCACAGGAAGAGTAGTTAAATGTACTAACATTGTTTACAAATGTAATACATAATAAAAAAGGATGGCATGATATAATTCACATATAAGATGACTGGCTAACCAGTGTGGCATTGGAAAAATCACATATATGATGCCTGGCTAAACGAGATGGCGTTGCATAATTCACATAACATATATAGAAACTAAACAGATGGCATTCACACAAAGCTCGTATAAGCTAAGTAGATGACATATTTGATGTATAATATTGGAAGCAATTCAAGGCGCCATATGCATGATATGACCAACATCAGCATGCCAATTTAGAGCAAAGACCTCAGGGGTAAATAGGAGTGATATGCTCCCTCTGAATCCCCCTCCAAACAGTTATCTTCCTCTTGATTATAGTATGGAATGGGGGGGGGTTAGGGTTGCTTTTGCACCCAGGATGGAGCGACATCTGCATGAAATATTATTGCCACGCAAGGCTCATCTCTTTGGATCTACATGTTCAGTACCATTGTGTACAATAACTGACATGCATAGGAATAAAACATGGTGAGATTATGTAAGGAGTGCATGCAAAAATCCAAAGTGATGGTAGCAACCTGTCGATAGACCCAAAACCAATGATAGTAGGAAGATAGTAGCTTTACTTAAAAAACACAGATAATGGATCCTTTAATGTTTGTTGCCCACCCAACATGAAACTCATAGTAGACCCCCGAGATTAACCAGATAGTAGACAGGTACTTTTGATTGATGCCCCAATATGTACCCCACAACCATTTAAAAACTCAAATTTGAGCATTAGCTTGGACCTGACTCAGAGTCTAACTGGTGAATAGTACAATAAAGTAGCATGTAATATTAAGCAATGCATAACAAAAGTAGACACGAAAGAGTCTGATCCCTCTTATGGGTCCGTGTAGTCCTCAACATCATCTACTCAGTTGATAATAGCAATGTAGTTGTCGTGGCTGTCGGCGGCGGGGAAGAAGACCTGAGGCGATGAAAGACAGTCTGGAGGGCGGATCCCTATTGTGGTGAACCCTTCTGTCATTGGAGCAGCTGAGCTGGGGTGGACGACAGTGCGGCAGGAGCGGGACAAACCAGGCAAAGTTTTGTTTGACACATATCTGTAACAGAAGTAACTCTGGAAGGGCTTGTTTGAATTGGGGGATTCTAACAACACAGGGATAGGAAATACACGGGAATAGGATAGGAATGCACGTGCAAATTAGAGAATTTAAAAACATTGGATTTTTGTCAATTTGGGTGTCTGGTTCACAAGAATTGGAAGATCACAGGAATGCAAAGAAGCATGCTCAAATTAAGTCAAACCATAAGAAATGTACAGTTATAATGCTATTATGCTACTATCACTTAGTCTTATGCTTCATGAATAGGAATTTGAAAAGGAGGCCAAGTGGATATAAAAATTCCTATGGTTTTTCTTTGAAGGAGACACTAAAGGAACAGATCCTATAGTTTTCCTTTGCTCCATTCCTTTGAACCAAATGCATGAATAGTAGTACCATAGGAAACTTTCCAATTCCTACGTTTTTCCTTCAAAGTTCCTTTCAACCACAGGTGATTCTAGTAGCACTACAGGACAGCTAATTTGCCATATGCCATATCAGACGGCAAATAACAAGGCCACCAACGGAAAAACCTCTTGTCGTCAGCCATGGACAGCAAACACTTCCAGCATTGAAATTCACAGTAATGACCTTGTTTGCCCTGTTAGGTGGCTAATGGTAGACTTTACCGTCTGCCAGCGGATGGCAAACATGCACTTACCTTTGTCGGCTGCTCTGTGACGTCAGTAGACCCGTGGCTTACCGTCACTCCTTCTCAGACTTTGTCGTCTGACATGTTGGTGTTTGCTGTCTGCCAGTAGACTGCAGAATGACCAAATGGGTAGACCTGATGCTGCCAGGTTGCATAGGTTGCTGCCATGTGTCTCCTTTGCCATCCACTTACCGATGGCAAAGGTCTTTGACATCGGCTAGCAGACGGCAAAGTGCCTGTATTGCCACTATTTTGTTTGTTTTCTGTTATTTCCCTACATTTTGAAAAACACAAATATGATATATATATATATATATATATACATACCAGTCCATCAATGTATAGGCCATGTATCCAACGTCTAGCAGTCCATCAATGTAAGAGAACACATAGGTTACTAAAAGATCCAATACATACATAGTTTCACGGAGTTCATCCATATGCACATGCATAGTTTCAAATTGTTCATCAATACAAATCAAAACAAAAACTAATCACTCGTAGTCCATCAATGTCAGTTTCCTTGAAGTGAATCAAACCTAAGAAGAAGAAGAAGAAGAATCTTCTCTCCTTTCCTCATCTTTCTTCTTCTCTTCTATCCATTTTTCCGATTTCTTCAACTCGAGAATCCGCTGAGGTATTGTTGACAAATCATTGAGCATATCTTTTATCCTCTAAGGGGGGTTTGCGATGTCTTTTACTGCCACGATTGCATAAATACCGCCAGTATACAATTGCTCCACATATCCAGCCCCCAGGCCGTGAACGGCCATGTGAGCATGTCGGCGTTCTGGAAATGGGGTCCCCAGACTTGCCTGCCTGCGGCCCATGGCGTGGCTCCACCAGTGGCCCAGCACGGCCCATCTTCATCAATCAACGCTCAAGACCATCGCAAGGGGCCAAGCCTCGCGGGGCGGACGACACAAGGCCTCCTCAGGAGCGGCCTCACCAGGCAACCTCGCGAGGGAGGCAGAGAGATCAAGGCAAGGGGTACCTCGCGATGTTCCTGTGATGCAAGCCATGACGACCAAGGCCAGGCGGGTGCCAGCGTGCGCAGTGTCCTAGTTTCCCCTTTGGTGCTAAGGGGGCAAGCGCAGGCACGGAGTACCGAGGCATCAGGTAAAGGTTTCCATATCGGTGCAACAAGACCAGGACCAGCAGGACGGCAGGACGGAGGTCATCGTGGAGCCCAAGACAGCATCACCACGAGCTCCTTTGACAGGCGAAGACCACCTTTAGTCAGGATAGCTTGTACTAGTTGTCCCCTTTAAAGTTGCCGTTGTTGGATCCCTTCCGCTCAATATTTGGGGAGAGGACCAGGGCCTCTATAAATAGGACTAGCCACCACAGTAGAAGGGGACAGATCATTCAGATCATCCTCATCCGCACAGGTTCGCCAAGCACAAGGACACTATCGGCATTCTGGGAACGGAGGTCCCCAGACTTGCTTGCCTGCAGCCTGTGGCGTGGCTCAATCGGTGGCCCAGTACGGCCCATCTTCACCAACCAAACACTCACGACCCTCGCGAGGGGACAAGCCTCGCGGGGCTGACGACACAAGGCCTCGCCAGGCAGGCTCGCGAGGAGGCAGAGAGATCAAGGCAATGGGTACTTTGCGAGGTTCCCATGACGCAAGACATGACGATCAAGACCAGGCGGGCGCCAAGCGGGCGCGAGCCCGCGCAATGTCCTCACTTCCTCTTTGGGGCAAAGGGGGCAAGCGCAGGCGCAGAGTACCGAGGCCTCAGGAAAAGCTTTCCATATCAGTGCAACAAGACCGAGACCAGCAGGACGGTAGGACGGAGGTCACCATGGAGCCCAAGACGGCGTCATCACTAGCACCTTTGGCAGGCGAAGACCACCTTTAGTCAGGATAGGTTGTACTAGCTGTCCCCTTTCAAAATGGCCGTTGTTGGATCCCTTGCCGCTCAATATTTGGGAAGAGGACCAAGGCCTCTATAAGTAGAGCTAGCCACCACGGTAGGAGGGCATCTCATCCAGGGACAGATCAAACCCTACCCAAGTGGAACACCACACTAGCCAAGAACACCTCTCCTCGCGATGTTGTTTCTTCCTCTGTATTGTTCGTCATCAGCCCAAGAGGCAATCCACCACACACAGGAGTAGGGTATAACACCACAACGGTGGCCCGAACCTGTATAAATCTTGTGTATCTTGTGCTGGGAGTTCATCGATCTAGCTTAGGGATCACGGCGAGGCCAAGAGCGAGATTCGGTAGGAGGAGGTCTTCATGCGCACCCCAGTGTTCGAACCTTAAGGGTTTTGCCGTAACCCATATCCGACATTTGGCGCGCCAGGTAGGGGTGCGCCGGAGCTCTTCTTCCGTCGACCCGCTCTCCACCAACACCGTGCTTCGCCCTCATGGCGGGCATCGCGCCTCCGGCTCCGGCGGCCGGCGCCAGCACCGGGGCCAGGGGGCTCCGAGCCTTGGCCCCCGCCTTGCGACAGGTGCAGTGGCCGCACAAGTTCAAGCCAGAGATGCCGCCGCGCTATGATGGCATGGCGGACCCGCTGGCTTTCCTGCTGAAATACGAGGAGGCAGTCCTCAAAGCCGGGGGCGACGACAAGGTCACGGCCAACTGGCTTCCCATGGCCCTTAGTGGCGTCCCCCGCGCTTGGCTGCTCAACCTGCCGGCATCTTCTGTGGCCTCCTGGGAGGAACTGCGCGACCTTTTCCTCGCCCACTACGCGGCGCCAGCGCCCCCCGTCGTCGCAGCTCTCCTGGGCAGCTCACAGGCGCCACCCTCAGGCCGCCACGCCAAGCCATTCTTTCGCTCGATCAGCGCCGCCCTCGCGCGGCAAGGAGCTCCCCTGGGTTGGGTGGCACCCAAGGCCGACCTGACCTTCAACTATTACGATCACCTCATCAACACCGCCTGCTCGGGCGCGCTCCCGATGCTCTGCACGCCCACCATCTGCCAGGTGGCCGTCACCAAAACCCTCATCAACCGCGGCGCCGGCCTCAACGTGCTCTCCATGGAGGCCTTCAGCCTCCTCCATGTACCGCTGGAATGGCTCCGACCCAGCAAGCCCTTCTCGGGCATCGGAGGCGGTTCCTCTAGCTCCCTGGGGCAAATCCGCCTTCCTGTAACCTTCGGCACCCATGAGATCTACCGCACGGAGCTGGTCGACTTCGACATCGCTCGCATCGGCCTGTCGTATAACACCATCCTTGGATACCCTACCTTGGCTCAGTTCATGGCAGCGACCCATCCGGCCTACAACCTCATGAAGATGCCCGAAAGCAGCGGCGTCCTCACTGTAGCTGGAGACACCAAGGAGGCTCTGCTGGCGCTCAAGCTCGCCCTCAAGACCGCCGCGGCGGCGCAGCCTGCCGGCACAGACACCTCCAACGCCAAGGGGGCTGCACCGACCAAGAAGAAGCAGTTGTTCACTCAGGACAAGGCGGAGACCAAGAAGGTGCCTGTTGAGGAAGACGGGTCCTCGGGAACCACCTTCACCATAGGTGTCGGATTTCGGGTTCCGGCAGACCCTTGAGGTTCGAACTCTGGGGTGCGCGCGGGGATTCAACCCTCTGCCTGCCTGTTCCTCGCTGAATCGCTAGGATCTAAACTACCAAACAGAACAACACAAGAGACACAAGATTTATACTGGTTCAGGCCACCATTGTGGTGTAATACCCTACTCCAGTGTGTGGTGTGGTGGATTGCCTCTTGGGTTGATGATGAACAATACAAGCGAGAACAACCTCGCGAGGGTCTGCTCTTGGCTGGTGCAATGAACTGCTAGGAGGAGTTCAATCGCTCTATCTACTAGTTTCTTGGTGAGGATCCTAATTGCTAGGTCAGGTCCCGATTCAGGATCCCCTACCCTGGGGGTGGCTAGTCCTATTTATAGGAAAAGGCCCTGGGCCTCTTCCCAAATATTGAGCGGGAAGGGCGCCAACAATTGGCCATTTTGAAGGGGAACAACGAGTACACTTATCCTGACCAAAGTTGGTCCTTGCCTGCCAAAGGCTCTGGTGGTGACGCCCGCTTGGGCTCCACAATGACTTCTCCCCTGCTGTTGGGCTGGTCTTAGTCTCGTTGCACCGAAATGGATGCCTTTGCTTGATGCTCCTGCCTGCGCTTGCTCCCTTTGCACCAAAGAGGAAAGGAGGACACTGCGCGGGCTGGCGCCCGACTGGCGCCCTTGGTCATCATGGCTTGCATCATGGGCACCTCGCGAGGTACCCCTCCTTGAACTCACCGCCTCCTCGCGAGCCCACCTGATGAGGCCGTGCCTGAGGAAGCTCGTTGTCGTCCGCCCCGCGAGGCTTGGCCCCTCGCGAGGGTCTTGAGTTTGTGTTGATGAAGATGGGCTGTGCTGGGCCTCCTTTGAGCCACGCCGCAGGCCGCAGGCAGGCAAGTCTGGGACCCCCGTTCCCAGAACGCCGACAGTAGCCCCCGGGCCCACGGCGCGCCCGAACTTGGCTGAGCAGAGAGGTGAACGGGCAAGTGCGAAGCATCGCGGGCCCTAACAGCTTGTGGCCTTGGGCGCCGCGTGGCGGCTGATTGGACATGCGCGCCTCCGCTTCCCCATGATGCCTTGGTAACCGCACGGATTCGACAAGTCCCTGCATGCAAAGCGGGTCATGATTACCTGTGATCGTGGAGGTCGACGGTTGGCCTTCGCCGGCTATAAGTATGGGGTGGTGCGCGTCCTTCCAGTCAATCCCCTCTTGCTTCTCCATCTTTTCCATGGCTCCACCAAGGAAGTTATCAGCCGCAGAGAAAGGAAAGGCTCGCCAAGTCGAGTCCACCTCTCCCCCGCCCAAGCGCGGTCGAGGTCGCCCTCGCAAACATCCTGTGGCCTCCTCGGCGGCACCCCGTGGTCGCGGAGGTGGCTCTCTGCACAGCGATGAGCGGCTGGCTATGGTCGGCGGGCGTGTTCCGGCCGTGCGACCCCCGAGGCCGCTCCTCCATACAGCGGAGGTGCTGCCGGAGTTCATTGTGCGGGCGGTGGAGCCAACTGGCGCTCGGCTTCAGCTCCCTCGCTTCCTCCTAGGTGAGCTCCCAGCTGGCTCCTTGGGTGGCCTCTGGCTTCAGGCAGATGGCTGCTGCAGTCGGGCCTCGTGGGCTTTGCTGGAGGTCTCTGCAGGCGGGAGCCTAGCCCTGACCCGCGGCTGGCAGACGTTTGCTCACGTGCGTGGCCTGCGCCGCCGGTGCTCTCTACACTTCAAGTTCGACGACGACGCCACCCTCTATGTGAGGGTGTTCGGGGAAGATGGTCGCCATGCAGGGTGCTTCCCTGAAGATGACGACCGCGGCCGGGGACTCAGCCCCGGCGTGGACGGAGAGGATAGCGCGCGCACGGTTGGTGGCGCCCGTGACTCCTCAAGCTTCTCCAGCTCTTCTTTGGGTAGCAACTCTTCTAGCAGCGGCCGCGGTCAGCCTCCACGCTGCCACGCCTACTTGGAGGGCGGCAGCGGATCTGCCCGCCGTCGCACCCCGGTGAAGCGCGAGAGGGAGTCCTCCTGAGCTCCGGAGGCGGCTCGAATCTTCTATGAGGGCCGGCGCAGGACTAGCTTCGCCTGCTTTGTTCTTTCCTTTCTTTTTTCCTGCGCAAAAAGACAGCAATGTGTGGCCCCGGGGGGGGGGGGCGTGTTTGGGTTAACGTCGTCAATCATCGTACTGTTTTTGTTATTCCGGTATTGTTCCTTTCTGCTGCATGCCCATTCGTAAGTAATCTTCAGTCTCAGCCGCGGGGGCGCCCGACCCAGGCCCTGTATTCGTGTCGTGGTGCCCGTGAGGCATGGTCTGGAGGGGCACTCCTGTAGTGGACCTGGGCCGTGAAAACTTGAGCAATAGGGGTAGGAACACTCGCGAGGGCTCCCGGGGCTTCCACCTCGCAAGCCCCCGCGCAAGAGAAATCGAGGCAGGAGAGCGAAAAAGTCGAAGGACCACAGGTCAAAAGGGCGGCGATAGTTTCAATAAAACTCCAAATGAGAATGAACTAGCCAACTGCAGAAAGCAAATGAAAAAGCCGCGTCCGGCAACTAGTCTAGTCTTCGACGTCTTCTCACCAGCGCGGAGCTAAGTGCTGCCACTGAGCGTGGGAGGGAGCCCCAGGGCCTGAGGCCGGCACCCCTGAGACTCCGGGGCGTGTACAGCCCCAACTCATTATTACATGAGAGTGTCACGGGCGGCGAGCTTCACAGGCGTTGGCCTTCTTCACAGGCTCCGAGCCTTTCTTCAGGGAGGCAAGCTTCACGGGCATTGGCCCTCTTCATAGGCTCTGAGCCTTTTCCAAAAAGATGAGCTTCATAGGCATTCGCCTTCTTCACGGGCTCTAGGACTTTTCCAAAAAGATGAGCTTCACAGGCATTCGCCTTCTTCACAGGCTCTGGGCCTTCTCCAAAAAGATGAGCTTCACAGGCATTCACCTTCTTCACATGCTCTGGGCCTTTTCCAAAAAGATGAGCGTCACAGGCATTCACCTTCTTCACAGGCTCTGGGCCTTTTCCAAAAAGATGAGCTTCACAGGCATTCGCCTTCTTCACAGGCTCTGGGCCTTTTCCAAAAAGATGAGCTTCACAGGCATTCGCCTTCTTCACAGGCTCTGGGCCTTTTCAGGGGTAAAACCTCCGGAGGTGCTGGATGTTCCACGCGTTCTGTATAGGTACTCCCTCCTGAGTCTCCAAGTGCACGGAGCCGGGCCTCGAAACATGAACAACCTTGAACGGGCCCTCCCACATAGGAGAGAGCTTATGCAGTCCCTCCCTGGAGAGGACCCGCCGGAGCACGAGGTCCCCTACCTCGAGAGTTCTGGGGCGGATGTTGCGGCAGTGGTATCGCCGGAGTGCCTGCTGGTATCTCGCCGCTCGTAGCGCGGCTTCTCGATGATGCTCCTCCCCCAGCATGAGGTCCGTCCCCTGCATGGCGTCCTGCAGCGTCTCATCGAACGCTAGGACCCGCGCGGAATGACGCTTGACCTTGTGAGGGAGGACCGCTTCGGCTCCGTAGACCAAGAAGAAGGGGGTCTCCCCAGTCGGCTTGGTCGCGGTTGTGCGGATGGACCACAACACGGACTGAAGCTCGTCATGCCAACCTCTACCGCAGGCCTCTAGTTTCTTCTTGAACGTCCTAGTCTTGAGGCCCCTCAGGACTTCTGCGTTGGCCCGCTCGGCCTGGCCGTTGCTTCGGGGGTGCGCCAACGAAGCGTAGCATATCTGCGTTCCAAGGTTAGCACAGTACGTTTTGAAAAGGTTACTGGTGAACTGCGAACCGTTGTTAGTGATGATGCGGTTCGGCACCCCGAACCGGCTCACGATGCCCTTGATGAACTTGACTGCAGAACCAGCAGGGATGGTGCGGACGGCCTCGACTTCGGCCCATTTGGTGAACTTGTCCACAGTGACGTAGAGGTAGCGATAGCCCCCTGGCGCCCGAGGAAACGGGCCCAGGATATCCATCCCCCAGACTGCGAAGGGCCACGTGAGGGGTATGGTTTGCAGACCTCCTGCCGGCTGATGGATCTACTTGGCGTGGAATTGGCAAGCCTCGCAAGCTTTCACTAGTTCGACAGCGTCATTGAGTGCATTAGGCCAATAGAAACCGCTGCGGAACGCCTTGCCGACGAGGGTCCGTGACGACGAACGATGCCCACAGTCTCCACCGTGTATATCTGCCAGCAGTTCCTTCCCTTGCTCCCTGGTGATGCAACGCAGGGACACATCATTCGGTCGTTTCCGATAGAGCTCTCCATCCATGATACAGTACGCTGTGGCTTGCTGCGCCACACGCTCTACCTCCTCCTCCTTCTCCGGCAGGGTCCCTTGTGTTAAGTAGCTCCGGAGCTCTGTAATCCAGCACCCCTCCTGAGGCTCCATCGTCAGGAGTAGGCATGCTCCTGAGGCCGGGCCACAGGCTGGGGCTCCCGAGGCAGGTGGTTGAGGAAGCTCCACCCGAGGCTGTGCTGTGTTCGATAATGATGGCAGGGCCGAGGGCTTGAAGAGTCGTTCCTCGAATACGCCCGGCTCCTGGGGCAATCGCCTGGAGGCTCGTTTGGCGATGTCGTCAGCCTCTTGATTAGTGCCGCAGGGCACATGCTGTAGCTCCAACCCCCAGAACTGCTTCTCCATCTTGCGGACCTCCGCAAGGTAGGCCTCCATGTGCTCATCTCTTGGCTCGTATACTTTGTTGGAGAAATTGACAAGGAGCTGTGAATCGCCCTTGATAGTAAGGCGCTTCACCCCCAGGGCAGCGGCGGCCTTCAAGCCCGCTATCAGCCCCTCATACTCCGCTATATTGTTGGAGACCTTTTCACCCTGCTGGAAGCAGAGCTGGACGGCATAGTACAGCTTGTCCTGAGTGGGAGATATGAGCACCGCCCCAGCCCCAATGCCATGCCTGGAGAACGCCCCGTCGAAGTACATGACCCAGCCTTCTGGCGCCTCGCTTCCTGGGGAGAGTGATCGGTCCTCGTCGGCCTTGAGGTCCGGTGCTTCCGTCCATTCAGCCACGAAATCAGCTAGCACGACACCCTTGATGACCCTGGTCGTACTGAATTCGAGCTGAAACGCTTGCAGTTCAATGTTCCACTCAGCGACCCTTCCGGCCGAGTTATGGCTCCTGAGCACCCTTTCCAAGGGGTATGTCGAGACCACCTTGATCAGGTGACCCTGGAAGTAGTGCCGCAGCTTGCGCTAGGCCACCAGCAACGCGAGGAGGAGCTTCTGGGGCATGGGGTACCGTGCCCTTGCATTCCGCAACACCGTGCTGACGAAGTACACCGGGTGCTCGACGAGGCTCGGAGCGTCGGCGCTGATGATGTCCTCCGGAGGCCGTGGTGCCTGCTGAGGCGACGGGGCCTCCGGAAGCTGGTTGCCTGGGGGAAGAGCTTCCTCCATTCCCGGCACGCTTCCCTGCGGCAGCTGATCCTCCTCAGCCATGGTAGCGACCTCTGTGAGTCCTTTTTGGTCCTGCTTCGCCTTGACATGGGCAGCAGCCGTGGTCTTGGTCCGATGCTCCTCCCTAACTGCCACCAGAGCTGCGCTGGCGGAGTAAGGAGTGGCGGCGAGATAGAGTACCAAGGGCTCTTGAGGGCGTGGGGCCACCATCACCGGAGGGCTGGTTAAGTATCTCTTGAGATCTTGAAACGCTTTGTCGGCTTCTTCAGTCCATTCAAAGGGCCCCTTCTTCTTCATCAGCTGAAAGAAAGGCAGCGCTCGCTCCCCTAACCTGGAGATGAAGCGCCCCAGCGCAGTCACGCGCCCTGTGAGCTTCTGCATTTCTCTGAGGGTCTTTGGTGGACTCATGTCCTCGACTGCCTTGACCTTTTCTGGGTTGGCCTTGATGCCTCGGTGGGACATGAGGAAGCCCAAGAGCTTGCCCGAGGGGACTCCAAACATACACTTCTCTAGGTTGAGCCGCAGGCTCACTGCGTTGAGGCTCGTGAAGGTTTCCTCCAGGTCTTATATCAGGGTCTTGGCCTCGCGAGACTTTACTACAATGTCGTCGACGTAAGCCTCCACATTCTTCTCGAGCTGCGGGCCCAAGGTGATGTGCATGAGCCGCTGAAAGGTTGCCCCCGCGTTGAGCAGTCCGAACGGCATGCATGTATAGCAGTACACCTCGCACGGGGTCAGGAAGGTCGTCTTCTCCACGTCTTCCACAGCCATCTTGATCTGGTGATACCGGAGAAGGCATCCAAGAAGCATAACTGGTCACATTCAGCGGTGGAATCGACGATCTGATCGATGCGAGGGAGCGGGAACGGATCTTGCGGGCATGCTTTGTTGAGGTTGGTGAAGTCGACACACATGCGCTCCTTCCCTCCCTTCTTTGGCATAACTATGGGGTTGGCCAACCAATCTGGATATCGGACCTCGCGGATAACCCCCGCGGCTTCTAGCTTGCGGGTCTCCTGGACGATGAAGGCCTGCTTTTCCGTGGACTGCCTCCTCGCCTTCTGCTTCACGGGGCGCACGTTGGGGCACACGTTGAGGTGGTGCTCGATCACACCTCGTGGGATCCCTGCCAACTGATCGGGCTCCCAGGCGAACACTTTCTTGTTTGCACGCAGGAACTTGACCAGGGCTTCCTCCTGCTCAGGCCCGAGGTTGGCGCCTATGGTGAAAGTGGCGTCAGTGGACCCGTCCTCGTCGAGAGGTACCTGCTTGGTCTCTGCCTTGTCTTGGGTGAACAACTGCTTCTTCTTGGTCGGCGCAGCCCCCTTGGGCTTGGGGGTTTCTGCGTCGGCGGGCCGTGCCGACGCCGCCGTCTTGAGGGCGAGCTTGAGTACTCGCAGCGCACCTTCGGTGTCCCCGGGCACGGTGAGGACGCCGTTGCTCCCGGGCATCTTCATGAGGTTGTACGTCGGGTGAGTTGCGGCCATGGGGGCGATGGGGGAGATGTCGAAATCGACCAGCTCCGTGCGGAAATTGTCATAGGTGCCGAAAGTTACCGGGAGCCGGATCTGCCCCAAGGAGCTGGACGACCCGCCTCCGACGCCCGAGAAAGGCCGGCTGGGCTGCAGCCGCTCCCGGGGTATGCGGACGAGGTTGAAGGCCTCAACTGAGAGCACGCTGAGGCCCGCGCCACCGTTGATGAGAGTCCTGGTGACAGCCACCTGGCAGATGGTGGGCGTGCAGAGCATGGGGAGCGCGCCCGAGCAAGCCGAGTTGGAGGGGTGGTCCTCAGATTCGAAGGTGAGCCTGGCCGATGGCTCCGTCCGTCCCGGGGGAGCCCCATGCCGCGTGGAGGCGGCGTCGACCCAGCGGATGAATGGCTTGACGTGGTGGCTGGAGGGCGGCGCCTGCAAGCCGCCCAGGAGGGCCGCGATGACCAAGGGAGCCGGCGCGATGGAATGGGTGAGGAAGAGGCCACGTGGCTCTTCCCAAGAGGCCACGGGGGAATGTTGGGATGATGCTTGCTATTCGTTCCCCGCTGGGCCGGTGGCGGCGTTGACGGCAGGTGACGGGGAACGACGAGGGCGCCTGCCTACGGGAGCCGTCTGGGCGACGTGGGAAGCGAGGGCGGCTCGGCGCTCGTTGCGAGCCCGACGAGCGTCAGACATGGATGCGGTGATCGGAGAAGAACAAGACGAGGGAAGGCAATTTCCGGCGCACCCCTACCTGGCACGCCAAATGTCGGATTTCGGGTCCCGGCAGACCCTTGAGATTCGAACTCTGGGGTGCGCGCGGGGATTCAACCCTCTGCCTGCCTATTCCTCGCCGAATCGCTAGGATCTAAACTACCAAACAGAACAACACAAGAGACACATGATTTATACTGGTTCAGGCCACCATTGTGGGGTAATACCCTACTCCATTGTGTGGTGTGGTGGATTGCCTCTTGGGCTGATGATGAACAATACAAGGGAGAACAGCCTCGCGAGGGTCTGTTCTGGGCTGGTGCAACGAACTGCTAGGAGGAGTTCAATCGCTCTATCTACTGGTTTCTTGGTGAGGATCCTAATTGCTAGGTTAGGTCCCGATTCAGGATCCCCTACCCTGGGGGTGGCTAGTCCTATTTATAGGAAAAGGCCCTGGGCCTCTTCCCAAATATTGAGCGGGAAGGGCGCCACCAATTGGCCATTTTGAAGGGGAACAGCGAGTACACTTATCCTGACCAAAGTTGGTCCTCGCCTGCCAAAGGCTCTGGTGGTGACGCTCGCTTGGGCTCCACAATGACTTCTCCCCTGTCGTTGGGCTGGTCTTAGTCTCATTGCACCGAAATGGATGCCTTTGCTTGATGCTCCTGCCTGCGCTTGCTCCCTTTGCACCAAAGAGGAAAGGAGGACACTGCGGGCGCTGGCGCCCGACTGGTGCCCTTGGTCGTCATGGCTTGCGTCATGGGCACCTCGCGAGGTACCCCGCCTTGAACTCTCCACCTCCTCGCGAGCCCACCTGAGGAGGCCGTGCCTGAGGAAGCTCCTTGTCGTCCGCCTCGCGAGGCTTGGCCCCTCGCGAGGGTCTTGAGTTTGTGTTGATGAAGATGGGTTGTGCTGGGCCTCCTTTGAGCCACGCCGCAGGCAGGCAAGTCTGGGGACCCCCGTTCCCAGAACACCGACAATAGGTGCCAACCTCGACCCCGACCAAGAGGAGGCGCTCGAGAAATTTTTGCGCTCGAACAAGGAGGTGTTCGGGGGTCCCAAGGGAGGTGATTGAGCATCACCTGAACGTGTGCCCCAATGTGCGCCGCATGAAGCAGAAAGCGAGGCGGCAGTCCACCGAGAAGCAGACCTTCATCGTCCAAGAGACCCGCAGGCTAGAGGCAGCAGGTGTTATCCACGACGTTCGCTACCCCGAATGGCTGCCAAACCCCGTTGTCGTGCCAAAAAAGGGAGGAAAGGAGCGCATGTGCGTTGACTTCACCAAACTCAACAATTCCTGCCCTCAAGATCCGTTCCCGCTCCCCTGCATCGATCAGATTGTTGACTCCACATCCGAGTGTGACCTGCTGTGTTTCCTGGATGCATTTTTGGGTTATCACCAAATCAAGATGGCGGTGGAAGACATGGAGAAGATGGCCTTCCTCACCCCATGTGGAATGTAGTGCTACACTTCCATGCCGTTCGGGTTGCACAACGCGGGCACGACCTTCCAACAGCTGATGCACATTTCCTTGGGCCAGCAGCTCAGGAAAAACGCTAAGGCTTACGCTGACGACATTGTGGTGAAATCTCGGGAGGCAAGGACCTTGATCCAGGATTTAGAGGAGACCTTCGCGAGCCTCTGCCAGGTGGACCTACGACTTAACCTAGAGAAGTGCGTGTTTGGCGTCCCTTCTGGTAAGCTACTGGGCTTCCTCATGTCCCACAGGGGGATCGAGGCCAGCCCGGGGAAGGTCAAGGCAATCGAAGACATGAGTCAACCGCAAACCCTCAGAGAAATGCAGAAGCTCACCGGTCGTGCGACTGCGTTAGGATGCTTCATCTCCAAGCTGGGGGAGCGTGCCCTGCCATTCTTCAAGCTGATGAGCAAGAAAGGCTCGTTTGAGTGGACGCAGGAGGCCAACCAAGCGTTTCAAGACCTCAAGAAATATCTGACTAGCCCTTCGGTAATGGTGGAACCGCGCCCTCTCGAGTCCTTGGTGCTCTACCTCGCCGCCACTCCCTACTCCGCCAGCGCAGCCCTGGTGGCGGTTCGAGAGGAACGCCAGGCTAAGGCCACGTCACGCCCAGCCACGGCTTCAGCCATGGCAGCTCAAGACCAAGAGGGCCTCGCGAGGACCACAATCACGGCAGCCAGAGACCAACCTCAGCAGGAAGACGCCCCCAGGGCTAAAGAGGCCGCACCAAGCAACCGGGCACTGGGGACTGCATCATCTTAGGAAGCGCCTCACCCTCCGGAGGACACATGCTTTGTCAACACACCCACCCTCGTCGAGCATCCGGTGTACTTCGTCAGCACGGTGTTGCGGGATGCAAGGGCATGATACCCCATGCCTCAGAAGCTCTTACTCGCGCTCTTGGTGGCCTCACGTAAGCTGCAGCACTACTTTCAAGGTCACCCCATCAAGGTCGTCTCGGCCTACCCATTGGAAAGGGTACTCAAGAGCCCCAACTCTGCTGGAAGGGTTGCTGAATGGACATTGAGCTGCAAGCGTTTCAGTTGGAGTTCAGCACAACTAGGTTCGTCAAGGGAGCCGCACTTGCTGATTTTGTGGCAGAATGGACAGAGGCGCCAGGGCTCAAGGCGGGCGAGGATCGGTCTCTCTCCCCAGGAAGTGAGGCACCAGATGGCTGGGTCATGTACTTCGATGGAGCATTCTTGCAGCAGGGCGCGGGGGCTGGTGCAGTGCTTATATCCCCCACTCAGGACAAGCTCTATTACGCCATACAACTATGTTTCCAGCAGGGCGAGAAGATCTCCAACAACATAGTAGAATATGAGGGCCTCATAGCAGGCCTGAAGGCTACAGCGGCACTGGGAGTGAAGCGCCTCATCTCAAGGGCGATTCACAACTCCTCGTCAACTTCTCCAACAAGGTGTACGAGCCGAAGGACAAGCACATGGAGGCATATCTTGTGGAAGTACGCAAGATGGAGAAGCAGTTCTGGGGGCTAGAGCTGCAGCATGTGCCCCACGGCACCAACCAAGTGGCTGATGACATCGCTAAGAGGGCGTCTAGGAGACTGCCTCAGGAACCTAGCGTTTTCGAGGAGAGACTCTTCAAGCCGTCAGCGGCACCAACATTTCCAAGCACGGCGCAGCCTCGGGAAGAGCTCCCTCAGCCACCTGCCACAGGAGCCCCGACCTGTGGCCCTACCTCGGGAGCACGCCTACTCTTGGCGCTGGAGCCTGAGGAGGGATACTGGAGCAGGGAAATCAAGGACTACTTGATGCAAGGGACGCTACCAGAGAAAGAGGAGGACACGAAACGTGTGGCCCGGCAGGCCACGGCCTACTGCATCCAAGACGGTGAGTTGTACTAGAAGCGGCCAAATGACGTTTCCCTATGTTGCGTCTCCAGGGAACAGGGGAAGGAGCTGATGGCCGACATACACGGTGGAGATTGCGGACACCACTCATCATCACGGACCCTCGTCGGCAAGGTGTTTCACAGTGGGTTCTACTGGCCTACGGCACTCAATGACATGACCGAGCTGGTGAAGTCCTGTGAAGCCTGCCAATTCCACGCCAAGCAGATCCATTAGCCAGCTCAGGGCCTGCAGAGCCATGTCCCTTGTGTTGGGAGTTCATTGATCTAGCTTAGGGATCACGGTGAGGCCGAGAGAGAGATTCGGTAGGAGGAGATCTTCGTGCGCACCCTAGTGTTCGAACCTTAAGGGTTTTGCCGGAACCCGATATCCGACAAACACCTCTCCTCAGGAGGCTTGTCTTCGCTTGTACTGTTCATCATCAGCCCAAGAGGCAATCCACCACCCACGCAGGAGTAGGGTATTACACCACAACGGTGGCCCGAACCTGTATAAAGCTTGTGTCTCTTGTGTTGTGAGTTCATCGAGCTGGCTAAGAGATCGTGGAGAGGCTGAGAGCGAGATTCGGTAGGGGGAAATCTTCGTGCGTACCCCAGTGTTCGAACCTCAAGGGTTTTGCCGAAACCCGAAATCCGACATTTGGCGCGCTAGGTAGTTGGTGCGCCGAAATCTTCCTTCTGCTAATCCGCGTCCCATCGCTTCGTCGCATCCATGTCTAATGCCCGTCGAGCCCGCGCTGAGCACCGGCCCGCTCTCGCCGCACGCGTCGCCCAGACGGCTCCTGTCGGCGGACCTCCCCGTCGTTCTCGGTTGCCTGCCGCCAACGCCGCCAACGGCCCGGCGGAGAACGAGCATGTCACGTCCCTAGTCTGGTACGACCTAGACTAGCTAGTCATTTGTGCATCATGTTTAAATTTCATTTAAATTTGAAATGAGGATTGGTGGAACCCTCAGAATCATTTTTGAAAATGACCCAAATAAAAAAATTGCTCCAAAAAGGTCCAAGGAAATGTTCATGTTGCTCTCTGAAAATATTGGTCAGAGGCAAAAATCAAACAAATATTTTAGGAGCTCATGGATATTTAATTTTGGCCATTTGGATTAATCCGATAATTATTTGCCTTGGATATATATTGTTACATATATAAAATATTGTCCAAAAATTATGCCATTTATAAAGGAGCTCTGGAATAATATAGTTAGCTCCTGCAAAAATTGGCATAAGGTAATAAAATGATTTAATATTTTAATTAAATCAAAACAAATGTCAAAAAAAATTAGAAAACAAAAATAAAAGAGGGAGACTTACCTAGGCCTCCTCCCTGTGCAGCCCAGCAGCAGCAGGCCGGCCCAGCCAGCAGGCGGCCCAGCCACCTCCTCCTCTGTCGTCTTCTCCCCCTTGCCAAGCAGCTGCGTGCCGCGCCACCTCCTCCCTCCCTGCCTACCTGTTCCCCCCCCGCTCGTCGCTCTGGACGATCCCGCGCGACGCCACGCATGCCCCGCACCTCTTCTCTCCTCTCCCTCGCATTCGCTCTCTCTTCTTCCCCCCTCGTTCTCTCCCGAAACCGAACACCGTCGCCGCCGAGAAGTACCGTAGCCGTAGCCACCGCCTCCCCCTCGCCTCCCCGACATGCTCCCCAAATCCGCCGCGACCCCCTCTACCTCCTCGTCGAGCCACGCAAGACGGAGCACCCCGTGGAGCCGTCGCCGTCGCCAACTTCGCCTCCGGCCGCCGTGGATCCTCGCCGTCGATTCGGGAGCTACCGGGCATCCCCGACCTCGCCCTCGCGCTCGCTGGTCTCGCTGTGAGCCCCCTGCATTGAACCTCCCCCTCCCCGATGCCGATTTCTTCCTCCAACCGCGGGCTCCGTTGAGCCCGAGAGCTCATCGCTGCCGGCCACGAGGTCTCCGCGGCTAGAGCCCCACACGTCGCGTCCGAGCACGCTGTCGTCCTCGGCGCGTTCCCAGGAACACAGAGCACCTACCACTCTTCCTCTCGTGCACCATAGCGCTCCGTCCCTCTTCACCGAACTCCGGCCGCCGCCCCGAGCTTTGCTCCGGCGAGCTCCGGCGCCCCCGCAGCCCCCCACCAGCTCCCCTGGTTGCGGACGACGACGGGCTACGCCCCGGTGGTCTTCGCGCGACCAAACGCCGCTTGTAGCGCAAGTCCGGCGAGTCGCCGCCGCGCTATTGGTCGTCGCCGGCCAGAACTCCGGCGGGCTGACGTGGCTTTGTTAATTAGGCATTAATCCCCACCTACTGACGCTGACCAGTGGGCCCCAGGGCTTAGTCAAAGCTAATCATCCCAGGTTTGACTCGGGGTTAACCCTAGTGTCACTGACGTGTGGACCCCACACGTCAGATTTGACCTGGTCAGCACCGTTGACCGCTGACGTCGTGCTGACGTCATGCTGACGCAATATATATTTTCTGGAATTATAATAAATCAAGAAATTCCAGAAATTGGTTTAAACTTCAAAAATTCATATCAATTCAACCGTAGCTCAGATTAAAATAATTTATATATGAAAAATTATCAGAAAAATGTAATCTATCCATCTGTACTAGTTTCATGCATGACAAACTAACTTATACATGCTGAATATGAGAAAACACATTATGACATATTAAGAGACTTAATTTAGAATTGCATTTGAGCTTTTGGTTCAAATGGACTTCAAACCAAATGAATACTAGTTGCATTAGCTCAAACAACATCACATCTTCATGCCATGTTCATGCATCATATTGTTGCATATGTTTGTGTATTGATTGCCGACACTGTTCCTGCTCGATAGGTCCTGCTCTAGAGTCTGTTCCAGAGTGCCTGTCTATGAAGCAGTGCCTCCCTTGTTGATTTACCAGGCAAGCAAACCCCCTTGTTCATTCTGATACGATCCTACTCTCTCGCTCCTGCTCTCAGTTATTGCATTAGGACAACAACGATTCATCTTCTACTTTGTGCTGCGGTAGTTGAACCCATTCCTCTGCATGACCTGTCATTGCCACAGTAAATAGTTGAAACCCACTAGCATGTGTAGGAGTTGATTGAGACATGTTGTGTTCCTACCATGCTATGCCTGCTATTGCTTAGAGTTGTGTCAGGTCTGGTTCATTGGGAATGAATTGGAGTGTTACGATATGTTCTGATGTTGAGAGTGAAGTGTGTGAACACGATTTGGTAAAGGTAGCGGTGAGAGGCCATGTAGGAGTACATGGTGGGTTGTATCACTGGAACCGTCCTTAAGCACCAAGTTCTATGTATGTTGTCCAATGACTCGATACTACCACACATTGGGCTCCGGGCGCTCCAAGCCCTCTCGACTTATTAACCGACTTGATCTCTGTCCAGGAGTCGCAACTAGTTTCTGGTGTTTGTAGGTAGTGCTATTTTTCTACCAAGTGGCACCCGGCAGGGTGGGCTTGGGACAGACTAGGCACATGTGGCACGGTGTACCAAGTGGCACCCGGATGGTGGGCTTGGGAACCCTGCTCACATCGTTTGGGGCCGTGAGCGACACCCCGACCGGATCTCCTTGCGGGTGGAACCCGAATAGGCGATAAACCTGGACTAGAGTCTTGTGTGGTTAGTCAGGTCGTGGCCGACACCCTCGCCAGGATTCCGCTTGAAGGTTGCCGAGATACATGACGTGTACATGGCGGTAAGTGGCGAGAGCGTGTGTGAAGAAGTACACCCCTGCAGGGTTAACATGATCTATTCGAATAGCCGGGTCCATGGTTATGGACTTCTTGGATGCTTACATGGTACATAGACAACTTGAAGTGGATACTATAAAATGCACGAGACAAGTGTGAGTGCTATGGATGGCCTTCTCGTAGGGAGACGGGGATGAATCCATAGTAGTGTATTGTGTGGTGATTAGTGGACTCGTGTGCGCCATATCACCTCAAGAGTTTATGGTAGTCGTAGAACAGGATAGCCACAGAGTCAAAGCTGGCTTGCTGCAACTAAACCCCACATTACCCTCTTGATACCAATGCATGTATGATAGGATCTGATGTAAGTCTTGCTGAGTACCTTTGTACTCATGTTGCTTTATTTATGTTTTTGCAGCAGAGACTTCGGTCTTAGTAGTGTTCTCGTGGACTTCGACTAGTAGCTTGTACCTCAGCTACGATCTTGATCGGACGTTGTAGATAGTCAGGCTTTCAGCCTTTTTCATTTATAGATGTCTGTACTCAGACATGTAATGCTTCCGCTTGTTGCTTGATTGCTCTGAATGTTGGGTCATGTGACCCCTGTTTGATATAAATGATATGATTGCTCTTCTGAGCCTTTATCTATATAAGTTGTTGAGTTATGTTGTGATGCCATGTTGAACAACACATACTTGCATGTTATGCGTACGTGTAATGTGTATTGCTATGTGTGGGATCTGACTATCTAGTTGTTTACCCTTAGTAGTCTTTCTTACGGGGAAATGTCTCCTAGTGCTTCCACTGAGCCCTGGTAGCTTGCTACTGCTCCGGAACACTTAGGCTAGCCGGCATGTGTCCTTCTTCGATCCTGTGTCTGTCCCTTCGGGGAAATGTCACGCGATGAATACCGGAGTCCTGCTAGCCCGCTACAGCCCGGTTCACTGGAGTCCTGTTAGCCCAGTGCTACAGCCTGGATTCACTCGCTGATGACCGACACGTTCGATGCTGGGTCATGGATGCCTGTCCCTGTAAGTTAGTGCCACTTTGGGTTTACGACTAGCCATGTCAGCCCGGGCTCTTTATCATATGGATGCTAGCGACACCATCATATATGTGTGCCAAAAGGCGCAAACGGTCCCGGGCAGAGGTAAGGCGACACCCGTGGGGATACCGTGCGTGAGGCCGCAAAGTGATATGAGGTGTTACATGCTAGATCGATGTGGCATTGAGTCGGGGTCCTGACAGCGTTGGTATCAGAGCCTGACTGCCTGTAGGATTACCAAGCCAAACTGGTCAAAGTTGAGTCTAGAAATTCTTTAGTTATATAAGGGAATTGATTGTGGGAAGGAACGTAAGGCTCTTTTTACTCCTTTACCTCATGGCCTTCTGATCCGAGTCATCCTATCTTTCCTACGGGGTTAAGGAACTAGGCTTTCTCTTCCGTCTATCAGGATCACGTGTTACTACTCCGTAGTCCCATAGGATCGGTTGGTCAGAGTCATACCCCAGTTTCGAGTACTTCCGGTGTAGTCTGTTAGTACTATCCCAGAACCTTGAGTGGTGATCTTGAGTTGTTGTACTACCCCATTTTTAGCAGGATGTCTCATTCTGAGCATTTTACTGCCGTTATTCTGCCGGAATTTCCCTAGGAGTTCGAGAGATACTAATTCCTTGTCCTACATTCTACAGTCTATAGTTGATGCTGACTCCGTCCCTGGTTTCGTTTCTCAGGATGTCATCAAGTTCTATTGTTCGTAGCCAGAACCACGGAGATGGTAGGGATGAGGATCCTCCCGACCCGCCTTTGTTGACAGAGTTCATGTTAGAAATGGAGAGGAACAAGCGTGAGTCTAACCGTTTGTTGGCACGTATCGAGGAGAACACCGCACATCAGTCCAATAAGTCTGCGACCATTCATGACTTCATTCGCATGCACCCACCTACCTTTCATCATTCCATCGAGCCACTCGATGCAGATGACTGGCTCCGTAGCATCACTCATAAGCTGCGTTCCGCGAGCGTAGCTGAAGATGACAAGGTCACCTATGGTGCATACCACCTGGAAGGTCCTGCTAGTCTTTGGTGGCAGAACTATGAGGCTTTGCTTCCAGCTAGCCAGATTCCTACCTGGAGGGATTTCACTGAGGCTTTTCGCGCGCATCACATTCCTGAAGCCCTCATCGATCGCAAGAGAGAAGAGTTCTGTAGTCTCACCCAGAGTAAGATGGCTGTTGATGCTTACAGTAGAGAGTTTGAGAACCTCGCCCGCTATGCCACAGAAGAAGTGTCCACGGACGCCAAGAAGCAGGCTAGGTTCCGGAAGGGTCTCAATCCCAAGTTGCGTCGTGATCTCCACCTGCATCTTTGTGATACATTCCAAGCCCTTGTGAACAAGGCCATCAATGCAGAGACAGCTCAGCTCACTTACAGGAGTCTCGTAAGCACACCCGTGATTTGGGATCTTCCTCTGGCTCTAGTTCCCAGAAGCGCCGGATTTGGGTTCCAAACTACGCTCTTCCTTCTGGATATACACCGAGGCCATCCTATGTGGTGCCTTTCCCAGCTCAGTCATATGTTCCACCCAGGCCTACTGGTAGACCATTTGTCAGCGCGGGTCCACGTCCAACCTCAGGGACTTGCTTCACATGCGGGAAGCCAGGACACTATGCACGTGACTGCTCTCAGACTAGTTATGCTCCACCCCAGCCCGAGAAGACTGTTGGATGTATTAAGCCATCACGCAAGATGATCAGTGTCAAGTCAGCCCCCACTGAACGTGGACGTGTGCATCACGTCTCAGCTAAAGACGCTCATGATGATCCGGATGTCGTTCTTGGTACACTCCTTGTCAATTGTCACCCAGCATCAGTTCTATTCGATACTGGAGCATCTCACTCCTTCATTTCTGAAAGCTATGCTAACTTGCACAATCTGTCATTTTGTGATATGCCAACTCCGCTAGTCATCCAAACTCCTGGATCCAAATGGCAAACCTCTAGTGTAAGCCATGGTAACGAAATCCTTGTTGACAGACTTGTATTCCTTGCATCACTTGTAGCCCTCAAGTCCTCAGATATTAACATCATCTTGGGTATGGACTGGATGACAGCCCATCATGCCAAGATTGATTGTTACACCAGATCTGTTCAGCTTACACACCCATATGGCAAGATAGTCACCGTCTCCACTAGAGTTGCAAAGCGTCAGCTCTATTCTCTTAATGCCAGCCCTCTTCCAGACCTTGAAGATATCCCGGTAGTCCGTGACTTTCCGGATGTCTTTCCAGAGGAACTGCCAGGTGTTCCACCTGACAGAGACGTAGAGTTCGTCATAGATCTTATCCTAGGAACAGCTCCAATCTCCCGGAGACGTTACAAGATGGCACCCTTAGAACTAGCCGAGCTTAAGAAACAACTTGATGAGTCCTTGCAAAAGGGTTTCATCCGTCCTAGTTCTTCTCCTTGGGCTTGCCCCGTCCTCTTTGTTAAGAAGAAGGATGGTACAGACCGGATGGTTGTAGATTATCGTCCCGTTAATTTGGTCACGATAAAGAACAAATATCCGCTCCCCAGGATCAACGATCTGTATGATCAGCTCGCTGGATCCTCAGTCTTCTCCAAGATGGATTTGAGGTTAGGATACCACCAAATGAAAATCAGAAACGGGGACATTCCCAAGACAACCTTTGTTACTCGTTATGGTCAGTACGAGTACACCGTCATGTCCTTTGGTCTTACCAATGCTCCAGCTACTTTCTCCCACTTGATGAACTCGATCTTCATGGAGTACTTAGATAAGTTCGTCGTGGTTTACCTCGATGATATTCTGATTTACTCGAAGAACGAGGAAGAGCATGCCGAACATCTTAGACTTGTGTTAGAAAAACTCAGAGAGCACTGCCTTTATGCCAAGTTCTCCAAGTCTGAATTTTGGTTGCCAGAAGTGACCTACCTAGGCCACGTAATCTCTGGTAAGGGCATTGCTGTCAATCCCGAGAGAGTTTAGGCTGTTCTCGATTGGACTCCACCTGAAACCGTTAAACAAGTGAGAAGCTTCCTTGGTCTAGCCAGCTATTGTCGCCGCTTTGTTGAAAACTTCTCCAAAGTAGCCAAACCCCTCACGGAACTTCTCAAGAAAGATAAAAAGTTCGAGTGGTCCCCACAGTGTGAGCACAGTTTTCAGGAACTGAAAAGACGCCTGACTTCTGCTCCCATACTTGTGCCACCGGATTTCACAAAGGACTTTGTTATCTATTGTGACGCCTCACGACAGGGACTAGGTTGCATTCTTATGCAGGATCGTCATGTGATTGCCTATGCATCTCGACAGTTGCATCCACATGAGGATAATTATCCTACACATGATCTAGAGCTTGCAGCCGTAGTCTATGCACTCAAGACCTGGCGACATTACCTCCTTGGTAAACGTTGCGAGATCTACACCGATCACCAGAGTCTCAAGTATATCTTCACCCAACTGGATCTGAACCTTAGGCAACGACGTTGGTTGGAGTTGATCACAGATTATGATCTAGGGATTACCTACACCCCAGGCAAAGCCAATGTCATGGCTGATGCTCTAAGCCGTAAATCCTATTGCAACAATCTCATGTTGCAGCAAGGCCAACCACTTCTCCATGAGGAATTCTGTAAGCTTAATCTTCACATTGCTCCTCACGGATTCCTTTCTACCTTGGTGGCGAAACCTGATCTTGAAGATCGGATTGTCGCTGCTCAAAAGCAAGACACAGGAATTTCTTGGATCAAGAGAAACATTAAGAAGGGAGTTGGTGGATGTTTCTCTATGGATGATCGTGGTGTTGTTTTCTTTGGGAATCGCTTGGTGGTTCCCAAGAATCAACATCTGCGACAATTGATTCTGAAGGAGGCGCATGAATCTCCTCTCACGATTCATCCCGGTAGCACTAAGATGTATCAGGACCTACGCCAGAGGTTCTGGTGGACTAGGATGAAGAGAGAAATCGCTGAGTTCATTGCTAAATGTGACGTTTGTCGTCGCGTTAAGGCAGAGCATCAAAGACCTGCTGGCACCCTTCAGCCTTTAGCTATTCCTGAATGGAAATGGGATAAAGTTGGTATGGACTTCATCACCGGCTTTCCCAGGACCAAAAGAGGGAATAACGCTATCTTCATAGTCGTTGATCGTCTTTCCAAAGTGGCTCACTTCCTTCCTGTTCGAGAGAGTATCACTGCTAGTCAGCTTGGTGACTTATACATTTCTCGAATAGTATCACTCCATGGTGTTCCACTGGAGATCAATTCAGACCGTGGCAGTCTTTTCACTTCTCATTTCTGGGAGAGTTTCCAAACTGCCATGGGAACCCATCTTTCCTTCAGTACCGCTTTCCACCCTCAGTCGAGTGGTCAGGTGGAACGGGTCAATCAAATTCTCGAAGACACGCTCAGAGCTTGCGTTATCTCATTCGGTATGGATTGGGAGAAATGTCTTCCTTTCGCCGAGTTTGCTTATAACAATAGCTATCAATCCAGCCTCGAGAAAGCTCCTTTTGAGGTTCTCTATGGACGAAGATGTCGAACACCTTTGAACTGGTCAGAAACCGGTGAAAGACAATTCTTTGGACCGGACAGGATCCAGGAGGCAGAAGAGCAAGTTCGCATCATTCGTGAGAATTTGAAAACAGCCCAGTCTCGTCAAAAGAGCCAGTATGATCGTCATCATAAGGATATGACCTATGAAATTGGCGACAAAGCTTACCTTCGGGTTACTCCTTTGAAGGGTACCCATCGCTTCGGTATCAAGGGCAAGTTGGCTCCTTGTTACATTGGTCCTTTTCGTATTCTCGCTAAACGAGGAGAGGTTGCCTACCAGTTGGAACTACCCCCACACCTTTCTCGAGTTCATGATGTCTTCCACGTCTCTCAACTCAGGCGTTGCTTCTCGAATCCCATCCGTGGAGTGGACCACGAAACGCTTGATCTCCAAGATAACATCAAGCAGAGCGTGCTACCCGACGTCAGAACATCAAGTTTCTCAAAGTGCAGTGGTCTCATCATTCCGAGAGAGAAGCTACTTGGGAGCGAGAAGATCGTCTTCGACTGGAGTACCCCGCTTTCTTTCTGTCGACCCCTGAATCTCGGGATGAGATTTTTTCAAGTGGGGGCGAGTTGTCACGTCCCTAGTCTGGTATGACCTAGACTAGCTAGTCATTTGTGCATCATGTTTAAATTTCATTTAAATTTGAAATGAGGATGGGTGGAACCCTCAGAATCATTTTTGAAAATGACCCAAATAAAAAAATTGCTCCAAAAAGGTCCAAGGAAATGTTCATGTTGCTCTCTGAAAATATTGGTCAGAGGAAAAAATCAAACAAATATTTTAGGAGCTCATGGATATTTAATTTTGGCGATTTGGATTAATCCGATAATTATTTGCCTTGGATATATATTGTTACATATATAAAATATTGTCCAAAAATTATGCCATTTATAAAGGAGCTCTGGAATAATATAGTTAGCTCCTGCAAAAATTGACATAATGTAATAAAATGATTTAATATTTTAATTAAATCAAAACAAATGTCAAAAAAAAATTAGAAAACAAAAATAAAAGAGGGAGACTTACCTGGGCCTCCTCCCTGTGCAGCCCAGCAGCAGCAGGCCGGCCCAGCCAGCAGGCGGCCCAGCCGCCTCCTCCTCTGTCATCTTCTCCCCCTTGCCAAGCAGCTGCGTGCCGCGCGCACCGCCGCGCCGCGCCACCTCCTCCCTCCCT
>NC_041389.1:200584919-200631567 GCF_002162155.2 Triticum dicoccoides | reverse complement strand
CTCCCGAAACCGAACGCCGTCGCCGCCGACAAGTACCGTAGCCGTAGCCACCGCCTCCCCCTCGCCTCCCCGACACGCTCCCCAGATCCGCCGCGACCCCCTCTACCTCCTCGTCGAGCCATGCAAGACGGAGCACCCCGTGGAGTCGTCGCCGTCGCCAACTTCGCCTCCGGCCGCCGTGGATCCTCGCCGTCGATTTGGGAGCTACCGGGCATCCCCGACCTCGCCCTCGCGCTCGCTGGTCTCGCTGTGAGCCCCCCGCATTGAACCTCCCCCTCCTCGATGCCGATTTCTTCCTCCAACCGCGGGCTCCCTTGAGCCCGAGAGCTCATCGCCGCCGGCCACGAGGTCACCGCGGCTAGAGCCCCACACGTCGCGTCCGAGCACGATGTCGTCCTCGGCACGTTCCCAGGAACACAGAGCACCTACCCACTCTTCCTCCCGTGCACCATAGCGCTCCGTCCCTCTTCACCGAACTCCGGCCGCCGCCCCGAGCTTTGCTCCGGCGAGATCCAGCGCCCCCGCAGCCCCCCACCAGCTCCCCTGGTTGCGAACGACGACGGGCTACGCCCCGGTGGTCTTCGCGCAACCAAACGCCGCTTGTAGCGCAAGTCCGGCGAGTCGCCGCCGCGCTATTGGTCGCCGCCAGCCAGAACTCCGGGGGGCTGACGTGGCTTTGTTAATTAGGCACTAATCCCCACCTACTGACGCTGACCAGTGGGCCCCAGGGCTTAGTCAAAGCTAATCAGCCCAGGTTTGACTCGGGGTTAACCCCAGTGTCACTGACGTGTGGACCCCACATGTCAGATTTGACCTGGTCAGCACCGTTGACCGCTGACGTCGTGCTGACGTCATGCTGACGCAATATATATTTTCTGGAATTATAATAAATTAGGAAATTCCAGAAATTGGTTTAAACTTCAAAAATTCATATCAATTCAACCGTAGCTCAGATTAAAATAATTTATATATGAAAAATTATCAGAAAAAATGTAATCTATCCATCTGTACTAGTTTCATGCATGACAAACCAACTTATACATGCTGAATATGAGAAAACACATTATGACATATTAAGAGACTTAATTTAGAATTGCATTTGAGCTTTTGGTTCAAATGGACTCCAAACCAAATGAATAGTAGTTGCATTAGCTCAAACAACATCACATCTTCATGCCATGTTCATGCATCATATTGTTGCATATGTTTGTGTATTGATTGCCGACACTGTTCCTTCTCGATAGGTCCAGCTCCGGAGTCCGTTCCAGAGTGCCTGTCTATGAAGCAGTGCCTCCCTTGTTGATTTACCAGGCAAGCAAACCCCCTTGTTCATTCCGATACGATCCTACTCTCTCGCTCCTGCTCTCAGTTATTGCATTAGGACAACAACGATTCATCTGCTACTTTGTGCTGCGGTAGTTGAACCCATTCCTCTACATGACCTGTCATTGCCACAGTAAATAGTTGAAACCCACTAGCATGTGTAGGAGTTGATTGAGCCATGTTGTGTTCCTACCATGCTATGCCTGCTATTGCTTAGAGTTGTGTCAGGTCTGGTTCATTGGGAATGAATTGGAGTGTTACGATATGTTCTGATGTTGAGAGTGAAGTGTGTGAACACGATTTGGTAAAGGTAGCGGTGACAGGCCATGTAGGAGTACATGGTGGGTTGTCTCACTGGAACCGTCCTTAAGCACCGAGTTCTATGTATGTTGTCCAATGAATCGATACTACCACACATTGGGCTCCAGGCGCTCCAAGCCCTCTCGACTTATTAACCGACTTGATCTCTGTCCAGGAGTCGCAACTAGTTTCTGGTGTTTGTAGGTAGTGCTATTTTTCTACCAAGTGGCACCCGGCAGGGTGGGCTTGGGACAGACTAGGCACAGGTGGCACGGTGTACCAAGTGGCACCCGGATGGTGGGCTTGGGAACCCTGCTCACATCGTTTGGGGCCGTGAGCGACACCCCGGCCGGATCTCCTTGCGGGTGGAACCCGAATAGGCGATAAACCTGGACTAGAGTCTTGTGTGGTTAGTCAGGTCGTGGCCGACACCCTCGCCAGGCTTCCGCTTGAAGGTTGCCGAGATACATGATGTGTACATGGCGGTAAGTGGCGAGAGCGTGTGTGAAGAAGTACACCCCTGCAGGGTTAACATGATCTATTCAAATAGCCGGGTCCACGGTTATTGACTTCTTGGATGCTTACATGGTACATAGACAACTTGAAGTGGATACTATAAAATGCTTGAGACAAGTGTGAGTGCTATGGATGGCCTTCTCGTAGGGAGACGGGGATTTATCCATAGTAGTGTATTGTGTGGTGATTAGTGGACTCGTGTGCGCCATATCACCTCAAGAGTTTCTGGTAGTCGTAGAACAGGATAGCCACAGAGTCAAAGCTGGCTTGCTGCAACTAAACCCCACATTACCCTCTTGATACCAATTCATGTATGATAGGATCTGATGTAAGTCTTGCTGAGTACCTTTGTACTCATGTTGCTTTATTTATGTTTTTGCAGCGGAGACTTCGGTCTTAGTAGTGTTCTCGTGGACTTCGACTAGTAGCTTGTACCTCAGCTACGATCTTGATCGGACGTTGTAGATAGTCAAGCTTTCAGCCTTTTTCATTTATAGATGTCTGTACTCAGACATGTAATGCTTCCGCTTGTTGCTTGATTGCTCTGAATGTTGGGTCATGTGACCCCTGTTTGTAATAAATGCTATGATGGCTCTTCTGAGCCTTTATCTATATAAGTTGTTGAGTTATGCTGTGATGCCATGTTGAACAACACATACTTGCATGTTATGCGTACGTGTAATGTGTATTGCTATGTGTGGGATCTGACTATCTAGTTGTTTATCCTTAGTAGTCTTTCTTACCGGGAAATGTCTCCTAGTGCTTCCACTGAGCCCTGGTAGCTTGCTACTGCTCCGGAACACTTAGGCTGGACGGCATGTGTCCTTCTTCAATCATGTGTCTGTCCCTTCGGGGAAATGTCACGCGATGAATACCGGAGTCCTGCTATCCCGCTACAGCCCGGTTCACTAGAGTCCTGTTAGCCCAGTGCTACAGCCTGGATTCACTCGCTGATGACCGACACGTTCGATGCTGGGTCATGGATGCCTGTCCCTGTAAGTTAGTGCCACTTTGGGTTTACGACTAGCCATGTCAGCCCGGGCTCTTTATCATATGGATGCTAGCGACACCATCATATACGTGTGCCAAAAGGCGCAAACGGTCCCGGGCAGAGGTAAGGTGACACCCGTGGGGATACCGTGCGTGAGGCCGCAAAGTGATATGAGGTGTTACATGCTAGATCGATGTGGCATTGAGTCGGGGTCCTGACAGAGCAGCAAGCAACCTCGCTGCACCCCTTGGTGCGGCGGGACGGCCGCACCGCCACTTCGTCGCTGACCCTACCTGGCTCGTCGTCCCATGCTCGTCGCGCCCCCACGGACGCGCAGGCTGCGCTACTTATGGCACGCGAGCTCCTGCGTTAACGCCCCGTCAACGACCTCTATGAGGAATGGCTCGCTCGCATCACCGAGCTTGTCAGCGCCGCAGGGGCTCTCCCGCGCCGTCCCACTCGTTGCCTCGCCCTCCGACAGGTGCGGGCCACATGGCTCAAGGAGCGCCTCCACCACCTCTGCCCCAAGACGCCGCCTTGGCGCCAAGGCGCGCGACCCCTGGGTGTGACCCACCGCGTCCACCGCCCGCGTGACAAGAAGGAAGCTGTCAAGAAATCCCTCAGCCTCAAGAAGGCGCCCCCATGCTCCCTGCAACGGTGTGACAAGACAGCATGTTGCCAGTGGCAGCGGTGCGCGGGTACCATCAAGAGCAAGCTCCGTGCCAACAAAGGGCCCCGGTGACCACAGCAGGCTGCCGCGCCTTCACCCCCGAGCTGCGTTGCATCGCCTGGCCGGGCAAGTTCAAGCCGGACGTGCCTCCTTGCTATGACGGCACCCCCGACCCTGCAGAGTTCTTGGAGCTCTACAAGCTGAGCATCGAGGCGGCCAACGACGACAAGAAAGTCATGGCAAATTGGTTTCCCATGGCACTCAATGACGGTGCCCGCTCATGGTTCCTGAACCTGCCTCCCGGCTCGATCTCCTCCTGGGACGAGATGCGCAGCCGCTTCATCGCCAACTTCCAGGGCACTCGCGACCACCCCCCGGCCGCTGGTGACCTGCGCCGCATCAAGCAACAGCCTGGGGAGACCCTGCAGAAATACATCCAGCGCTTCAACAGTGTCTGCCTCAAGATCCCCAAGGTGATGGACGAGGCCATCATCTCAGCGTTCTCTTATGGCGTCCATGATGTCAAGATGAAGGAGGAGCTCGCCATCCACGAGGAGTTGTGCACATCCCTGGAGCTGTTCAACCTGGCGATCAAGTGTGCAAGAGCTGAGGAAGGACGCCTCTCCCTCCTCGAGCTTCCAGCTGCTAACGAGGCCAAGGACGTGAAGCTCAAGGGAGCGGCCATGCTCGTAGCAGAACCAGACACGAAGTGCGACAGGGACCAAGGAGAGTTATCCAAGGTGAGCCGACTGTTCTACGCCTACCACAACCTCCACACCCACAACACCAACGATTGCCAGGAGCTTAGGGCCGTTCGAGAAGGACACTTCGGTCGATGCCCCGAGCACAACGGCCGGGGCTACAGCCAAGCAGGAGGACGTGGCGGAGGACGATGGCACGACCCTGGCCCTTGTCAGTAGTGGCATGACCAACCTCGTGAGGATCGCTGGCAGGACCAGCCTTGCGAGGGCGCCTGGAGGGACCAGCCTCACGAGGGCGCCTGGAGGGATCAGCCGCGCGAGGACAGCCCCCAGGGTAACGCAGGCCTTCCTCCGCTGCCGCCGCCTATATGGAATGACGACCATCATCAGGACGAGGGGGCTGTGGGCTTCCAGGAGCCACGTGCAATCGCTTGCATCTTGGGCGGAGCTCAGGCCCCAGCCTCTCAGCGTATCTTCAAGCAGTTTGCTCACGAGGTTAATGCAGCCTTCCCCAGGCTCGAGGCCACGCGCCCGCTTAGGTGGTCCTAGTGCGCCATCACCTTCAGCTTGGCAGATCAACTCAAGTGCGTGGCTACTGCTGGCGTTCTCCCGATGCTCTGCTCGCCAGTCATCAGCAATGTGCAAGTCACCAGGACCCTCATTGATGGTGGCACGGGGCTTAACGTCCTGTCCGTTGAGATGTTCGAGAACCATCAAGTGCCATATGATCAACTTCAGCCTACCAAGCCCTTCTCAGGAGTTACCGACGGTTCCACCACCCTGATAGGGCAGGTCCTCCTCCCTGTCACCTTTGGAAAGCACGACAACTACCGCACCGAGCTCATCGACTTCGACGTCACCCACATCCACCTGTCGTACAATGCCATCCTCGGGTATACAGCCCTGGCCAAGTTCATGGCAGTGACCCACCACGTCTACAACGCCTCGAGATGACAGGAAGCGGCGGAATCATCACGGTCCCCTGCAAAGAGAGAGATGCGGTGTGCTCCCTTGAGCGCGCCTTCCAAGCCGCAACAATCGAGGACCCGGACGGCAGGGGCGAAAACCCTCCTGAGGCCATCCCCAAGAAGAAGAAGCAACCACTCTGCACAGGGCCTCAGGAGGTCGGCACCTCGGGTGGTGTCGCGTCAGGATCAGCGCCCGTGCTTGGGGCGCCTCCTTCCATCGCATAGGAAGGCACGCCCGACACCCTCCTCGAGCAGGGCTCGGGGTCTCTCTTCTAGAGGGCCTCAGACCTCGCCAACATCACGAGGGAGGCGCTCGGGCACCACTTGGAGGCATGCTTCGCGGCACGTTTCCCTCAGGAAGGCACAGGGCGTGGAAAGCCCAACGTTCGGGAGTTCATTGCCAAGACCATTCAGGAGCTTCAGGAAGCGAGGGCCGTGCGCGGAGACCGCTGCTTTCCTGGCGCGGCTCCCCATCAAGGCGAGGATAGTGGGCTGCGCATCTGCGTCGACATCCCAGGGCTCAACTGAGTCGCATCTCAGGAGCGCTTCTGTCCTTCGCGCGTGGGACGCTGCGAGGGTCCGCTGCACAACTACATTCGCATGCCTTTCGGCCTGCCGAACGCGGCTGCCACCTACCAGCGTCACCCGCGGAGCATTCTGGCGGCTCAGGAGGCCAGGCATCATGCAGTCCTAGTGGAGATGGAGACCATCCTCAAGGAAGCACCTGGACCCCTAGAGTCTCCCGAGGCTCAGGGCCCCGGTGGCTCGTGAGGGTCGGCCCTGTCACCGCCCATCTTCAGCTGCCCCAACACCCTCTCTACAACGGAACCAGGTGACATCTTCCAAGTTCATTTCAGCTGGGAGCACCCTCAGGGCTGCATCACTCCCAGGCCACGTGTGTCCGTCCCTGCGGCATGTATCTATTTTTATGTCTTTGGCTTACCTTGCTGGGGGCGCCCCTCGGGCTGCATCATACCCAAGCCGCTTGGGTCTGACCCAGTGGCATGTATCCATTCTGCATTTACCTAAGCTGATTTGCCTTTCATGCCTAATCTACCTGTGATTATCTCCTGCTCGATTGATGTCTACCACGGGAGCCACTCGCGCTGGCACGGTGCTTGCGCACAGGTCCATCCCTACAACACCGACAAATCTGAGCGGCCGAGCTCTGGCCCGCGGCAGCCCCACCCGCATCACCTAACCAGACCCTGAGTGCCCTAACCTCTCTCTCGAAGCACCCAATGGTCGTCCTGCAATCATAATGGCAACCCGTGCTTTTCTCCTGCTGATTTACAGGAACCTCCTGAGGACTTCAACGGGCGGCAACGCGAGCTCCCTCTCTTTTCCATACGATCCGCTTGTGCATTAAAAGAGGGGCTCCTGAGCATCGCGACTCAGGAGCTCTTACTGGCTCTCCAGCCCTCACCCCCTGGCCTTGACCACAGCATCGCGACCTGGCATACCAGCGCCGGCTGAGCTCGCTCGACGGCCGGGACCTGAGGACGCAGAGCACGAAAGAGATTGCGGGGAAGAAGGGGGAGGCTCGCACAGGCCTAACCTAGCTGCACCATAGCTGCCGACGCACAAGTCTGGCACAACGTGAGGGAATGACTCTAGATTGTCGAGATAAGTTTCATGCCTAGAACAGCTAATCATTACAACGCAGAATCTCTCACTTGATGCGGCCCTGTGGCAGCAATGTTGCCTTCCTTTCTCACCTCTTGGCAATTGCTTACGCGCTAAAGGAGACCTCCTGATCATCGCGCCTCAGGGCCTCTTACTGGACCTCGTGCTACTCACCTCCTGACCTTGACCACGGCATCGCGACCTGGCATACCAGCGATGGCTGCAGCCTGCCTGGGGACTGGGACTTGTCAGAGTAGAGCACCAAGTCATCGCGAGGTTAGAAAGGGGGACCCAAGCCGAGACAGGACAAGCACTCGCATGATTTCATGATAAGGATAACATCAACAAAAGACAATACAGACCCTTTACACGCCCCCATGGGGTGTTTCTTGATTCCTCGTAGGGAACCAAAGGAAATAACTTCGAGGAGCCCAAACTACACGCACCTTCGTGGCTGACGCCATCATCATCAGTGGGCCACGGGAGGTCGGCGCCAACCCCATCCAAATCGGCGGTGGCGATGGCCCGATGCTACCGCCTTGCCCCGAGTGCGCCGAGAGCTCGGGGGCGGGTAGCTGTCGTCGCTCATCTCCGGAGTCTCGAAGAGTTTAGGAGAATCGCTGGACTCCGGAGCATTGCTACTGCTGCCGGAGGAGCCGTTGGGGAATCGGACCGCAGGCCCAGCCCCCGCCGCGTCGATCTCCTGACTGCCCCCTCCGGGGCAGCACTCTAGATGGCGGCCTTCTGTGTCGAAGACCTTGAAGAACAATGTGGAGGTGACGTCGTAGTCGAAATGGATCACGAGGGTACCCCCCTGTTCGGCAGACCCGGGCGACTTTGCCCCAGCCTCGGGTCATGAAGATCTTCCCCGAGGAAATGACTTCAACATCCACCCTAGTCGCCGGAGCGCCACAGTCGGTGTGCTGCAGCCAAAGCTCGAGAGGCCCCCTCGACAGCATCTCGATGGAGAAGAACGAAGGAAGGTGGGTCCAGGTGCTTGGAGGCATCGCCGCATCCAGCACGAGCTCGCGAGAGGAGTCCGCGACGTGGACTCCGGGGGCGACAGCGCGCGCCACCATGGCACGCCGACCTCGGCTGTGGTGTAGGCGGTGTCGCTCGCCACCCCTTTCTCCGGAGCCCCTGGTTGGGGCGCGCTGGAGTAGAGGGTACCAAGGAGGTGGCCGCTCGCACCAAGGCCTCGTCATCTCCAGCCTCACCACCTCGCCACGGTGGCGGTGGACCGGCCTCTTCTTAGGCAGGAGCGGATCGAGTCCGTCCTAGGGAGCCTTCCCCTTCTCTGCGGCCGATAATCTATGGATCAGCGCCATCGATGTCAAGACTGGAGGTGGAGTAGGGAAGAAGAAGCAAGCAGAACTGGAAGAGATGGGCGACGGGGGCTCTCGCCCCTCCTCATTTATAGCCCAAGGAAGGCCAACCGTTGACCTCCAAGATCGCAGGTAATGATAACCCTTTATGCATGCAGCATGGACTCGTCAAGTCGGGCAGTTGCTGAGGCAGCATGGGAAAGCGGAGACGCCCACGTCCAATCAGTCGCCATGCATCGACCAAGGCCACAGGTTGTTGGGGCCCACGGCGCTCCGCACTTGCCCCTTGGCTTCGCCGCTAACCCAAGTCCGAGCGCGCCTTGGGCTCGGGGGCTACTGTCGGCGTTCTGGGAATGGGGGTCCCCAGACTTGCCCGCCTGCGGCCCACGGCGTGGCTCCACTAGTGGCCCAGCATGGCCAATCTTCATAAAAAACGCTCAATACCTTCGTGAGGGGCCAAGCCTCGCGAGGCAGACGACACAAGGCCTCCTTAGGAGCAGCCTCACCAGGCAGGCTCGCGAGGGAGGTGGAGAGATCAAGGCGAGGGGTACCGCGCGAGGTTCCCGTGATGCAAGCCATGACGACCAAGGCCAGGTGGGCGCCAGCGCGCAGTGTCCTCGTTTCCCCTTTGGTGCTAAGGGGGCAAGCGCAGGCGCAGAGTACCGAGGCATCAGGGAAAGGTTTCCATATTAGTGCAACAAGACCAAGACCAGGAGGATGGCAGGATGGAGGTCATCGTGGAGCCCAAGACGGCGTCACCACCAGCGCCTTTGACAGGCGAAGACCACCTTTAGTCAGGATAGCTTGTACTAGCTGTCCCCTTTCAAATTGTCCATTGTTGGATCCCTTCCTGCTCAATATTTGGGGAGAGGACCAGGGCATCTATAAATAGGACTAGCCACCACGGTAGAATGGGACGGATCATTCAGATCATCCTCATCCACACAAGTTCGCCAAGCACAAGAACACCTCTCCTCAGGAGGCTGTTCTTACCTTGTACTGTTCATCATCAACCCAAGAGGCAATCCACCACCACACACAGGTGTAAGGTATTACACCACAACGGTGGCCCGAACCTGTATAAATCTTGTGTCTCTTGTGTTGTGAGTTTATCGAGCTAGCTTAGAGATCGCGGTGAGGCAGAGAGCGAGATTCGGTAGGGGGAAATCGTCTTGTGCACCCAAGTGTTCGAACCTCAAGGGTTTGCCGAAACCCGAAATCCGACAGAGCGGGATTGTCTGGAGGCTCTGGGTAGGCTGGTTAATTTGCTTGGCATGGAACTAGCACGCTTCGCAGGAACGCACCAACTCTGTGGTGTTGTTGAGTGCAGTGGGCTAGTATAAGCCACCGCGGAACGCCTTGCCCACTAGAGTGCGTGATGAGGAATGATGCCCGCAGTCTCCACCATGTATTTCCGCTAACAGCTCAAGTCCCTGCTCCCTGGAGATACATCGCAATGAAACGTCATTGGGCCTTTTGGAGTATAACTCACCATCACAAATGCAGTACGCGGTGGCCTGGCAAACCAAGCGCTCGGCATCCTCCTCCTTCTCTGGTAGGATCCCCTTAAGCAGGTACGTCTTGAACTCCTCAATCCAGCACCCCTCCTGAGGCTCGAGCATGAGCAGCAGGCGGGCCCCTGAGGGATGGCCGCATTCTGGGGCACCAGTCACCGACTCGTGAGGTAGATCCTCCTGAGGCGGTGCTGGAGTCGTGGTGGGGGGGGCGTAGATGGCTTGAAGAGCCGCTCCTCAAACACTCCCGGCTCCTGTGGGAGCCTTCGGGAGGTTCTCTTGGCAATATCGTCCGCCTCCTTGTTCGTTCCTCGGGGCATGTGCTGCAGTTCCAAGCCTAAGAACCGCTTCTCGATCTTGCCTACTTCTTATAGGTATGCTTCCATGTGCTCGTCCTTGGGCGTGTACTCCTTGTTGGAGAAGTTGACGAGGAGCTGGGAATCGCCCTTGATGGTGAGGCGCTTCACCCCCAGTGCTGCCGCGGCCCTGAGATCGGCGAGCTAGCCCTCAAATTCCGTGATGTTGTTGGAGACCTTCTTGCCCTACTGGAAACAGAGTTGTACCGCGTAGTAGAGATTGTCCTTGGCAGGTGAGATGAGTGTCGTGGTACTAAGACTGACAGTAGAATAGAGGGTAGGTATGGAGAGGCAAGATCCTAGCTATGGAGTAGTTTTATACGTAAGAGATTTACGAGTTCAGGCCCTTCTCGGAGGAAGTAACAGCTCTACGTCTTGGAGCCCGGAGGAGGTCGGCTGGATTATATGTGTATGAGTTACAGGGGTGCGAACCCTTCCACCTATGGAGGGGGGTGGCTTATATAGAGTGCGCCAGGACCCCAGCCAGCCCACGTAGCGGAGGGTTTAAGGTACATTAAGGCCTGGCGTTACTGGTAACGCCTTACATCAAGTGTCATCATGGCCATAAAGACTACTTAATTACAGACCGTTTGGATACAGAGTGGCTCTTGAACTCCTGGTGGTCGAGTGAGTCTTCATGGTCGAGTGTCTTTGAGTCTGTCGAGTGGAATCCTTCCGGGTCGACTGGAAGGCAGTTTCTTCTAAAGATGTCCTTGGGGAGGGTACCTTGGACAGGTCCATGACCCTACCCTAGGTACATGACTTCATAATTAGCCCCCGAATGGATCAAGGTTTGAGTGAGGAAGGAGTTGATAATCTTTCCGACCTGTTCTTTGTGCTGCGAGTGTGTCTTACTCCGGATCAATGACTCTCTAGTGATGGTGTCAACTTCTCTTCAGTCGCCTTGATCCATTCTTTACATCTGTCGAGTGAACTTTATGAACCTGGGGATTTTCCGAGCGACGAATCGGAGGAAATCTGTCGTCTGACAAGTTGCCCTGCTATTAGCGGATTTAGCGGGATCCGAATTTTGGGAAGCGCGCGAAGCGGAGAAGACCGCGGTACTCGGATGGGATAAGGCAAAGACGCCTCGATTTCCGTGCCAGCTTTTTCGCCACGTATCGCACGCGTGACTGTTGCGGGATTTGACAGGATCACCTGGGCCTACCAGTCAGCCACTCGGAAGCGACTTCATATAAGGCGCCGGACGAGGGTTTTTTGAATAGTGCGCCCTCATTCTCCTCTCCCTCTTCCTTGAACTCACCCGCTACACTCGCTTCCATCCCCGCTCCACTGCTCCTTGCGCGCCTCGCCGACAACGATGGTGAAGGAGAAGACGGCGGCCTTGGAGCGGGCAAAGAAGGCAACGGCGAAGGCGAAAGCGAAGGGGAGCGCGACCAGTCGGGGCGGATCCTCATCGTGGTCCGGCCTGCTGCAAGGCTGGATACAGGGAGACCTCGACGATCTGGCCAACGAAGGTCTGATCTCCCATGGGTCAGCAAGGCTTCCGGGGACGGAGTGGCAGCCGCAGCCTCAGGAGGGTGAGTGTGTCCACTTAGCTACCCATGTTGATCGCGGGTTTTCTCTGCCGCCGAATCTTTTCTTTTGGGGGTTTCTGAACTACTTTGGGGCACAACTCCATCACTTCACACCCAACTCCATTGCCTATCTCGCCGCTTTCGTATCTTTGTGCGAAAACTTCTTGGGTTGTCGGCCGCACTGGGGCCTCTTCAAACACATATTCACTTGTCGCTCTCAGACGGTGAAAAAGGCTAGTCCGAATGACGAGAGAACCCAAGTAATCCAGATGTGTGGGGGTCTTGGGGTCCAGATGAGGAGTAAGAGTGCTTTTCCAGCCATGACCCTTCCCGAGTCAGTTAGAGGGTGGCAGTCGACCTGGTTCTACTGCCAAGACCAGTCGACGCCAGGGCAGTCGACTGGACTCCCTCCTTTCTCCATGGGTCAAGTGAACAAGCCGTCCTCTCTGAAGGTGCTTCCAGAGGAGAAGGCTCAGGTTAAAATGTTGATGGAGCGTGTAGTCCAGCTCATTCGCGACGGAGTGACTGGCATGGATCTTCTGGAGGTTTTCCTTCGACGGCGCATTCAGCCACTCCAATACCGAGGCCACCCGATGTGGTTGTACTCTGGTACCGAAGACACCACTCGGGTCCACCCACAGGAGGTCGATGACGCCACACTGCAGAGGTGGATGACTGCCATCACAGGGAACAAAGATAACCCTCATGGAGCTAGGAGGATCCCACCCCTCGACTAGTCTTACGAACCAGACAAGGTATGACCACTTATCTCCGACTTTGATCCTGTTTCATTCATTCTGTTTTGCTGCAAATCAGTCGATTGGCTTTTGTCTTGTTTTGTTGTCTTCCAGATCACTACTGAGTTGTATTCGATGCCCAACGAGGTGCAAGCACAGACCGAAGAAAAAGAAGGGAGTGGAGGTGAAACTCAGGAGGAGTGGGAATCAGATGGCGATGAGGGTGATGAAGATGCTGGCTCTGATGAGGAAGAGGAGGAGGAAGAGGAGGAGGAATTCGCACCTCCCCGCACTGAAAGGAGAACCAAGCTCATTCATGATCCTGCAGCCGAGCGCGGCAAGGAGGTAGTGCCCGTTGTGCAGTCGACCAAACATCCTCGGACGACCTCTCCGGCGCCGACTGAGAAAGCGCCGAAGCAACCCCGAGCGGCATCATCAAAACCGACGAAGGCCCTGCCGAAGATGAGGATGGTGATTCCCACTATTTCCGGGTAATGGCTTAACTTGTGTTTTGTTGTTTAACACGGATATACTCTTGGTCGACTCGTTCGCTGACCAACTAATTTCTGAAATTGCAGTGCTGCTACTGCTAAGACTTCAATCAAACATGACGATCAAGAAATGGAGGATGCTGTCACTTCCAACCCTGGTACGATCTCTGTAGTTTTGCTTTCGGTCGATAGGATCTTCATCTTTAACTTTTGAATCTGTTCTACAGCTCCACCTAATATCATCATTGATCTCCCTGATGATGTGGGGACCCCGACTCATAAGTCGTGATCACCGAATGCACGTGTACAGTGATCCCAGAGATCAATGCTCACTGAACACACAGAAGCCGAATAACAAGAGTCTTTCATCCATACATACCGTATTACACAAGTAGGACCATTATGGTCGAGTCTTGAGTATAACATCGCAGCGGAAATCTTCATCGATAACTTGTACCCATGCCATCTGCCTTAACCCAACAGGCATTCTGACTGGGAAACGTCCTAGCTTGCATGTTCATCGTCGAAGTATTCATCATCATATCCTGTTCTTTCATGCCTGGCCAATAAAATAACTAGTGGCAAGCCAATGAGTACTTTGAATGTACTCGCAAGCAACCCATGTTTTGGTTCAAGATACAACAATGCATGATATAGGTAAATTTTTGCAGAAAGCTAGTTTTGAGTGCAATGACATGTTCAACAACTTTGTAAGACATGAATCAAGAGAATTCAAGTAACCATGAGGACAGGTTACAGATATCAACATAAATAGACTGGGCACCAACCCATCTCAATCACGTCAAGTCCCTTGACTTGACCCAAGTAGATCTTCCCGATTATCCAAACACACACTGGTTTGTAAACATGTGGACGTAGCCCAAGAGCGGTTACCCAACTGTCCTTGACCGTGGACATGGCTATTCGAATAGTTTTACACTCTGCAGAGGTTGCACACTGTACCCACAAGATCCGGGGAACTTCCGTGTCATCCACGACCCGCGATACCTCAAGTACCCGGGGTAAGCACCCGATCACTACCTTTCCCTAGACGACACTAACATGGAGTCCACTCGATTGGTAGTAACCCCCATGCCTAACATTTCACATCATAAAGTTGTGGAGCCTCACTCCCATATTCATCACATACCACAAGCACGGGGTACCAACGGTGTGTCTGATGCCCTGTAAAAACAGTCATGGCCGCCCTACCTGGCACGACCCCGTCCCTAGAGAGAGCACCAACTCTCCCCCGTCACTAGTAATGTGGGCTCCAAGCTAGTATCGACCTAGGTAATCAATAATTCCCTTTCCCATATAAGGGTAGAGTGGTTGTGCATGTAAGGTTGGAATAATGGTCGCAACTTAAACCAATCCGTTTTGAAAACAACACACACTTGCCTCGGTACACCACTTCGTCATCAAGTGGCTACCCAACTCATCATCTCCCCCGGGCATAAGTGGCACCCGGTGGGGTTTTCGAAAAGTCTTTTGAAAATACTTTGTCTCCATCACCATGCATATTCCCGTCCCTTTTTGCGTAGCATCTACTTTAGCATACTATCTACTCCCACCGGCATAACCCTCATAAGAAGGTAGGGTCATGCACAATGCAAGTATCAACGAGGAAGTACGATGACAAACCATCAAAGTGGATACCACCTCATCATGATTCCGTTGCAACAACAATATGGTGCTATATGACATGCATAAAAAGGGTTTCATAGACATGGTCAAAGGGCTGCTTGCCTGTTTTAACAAAGTCTTTGAGGTCTTCAAATATCTCCGGTCCAACTCCAAGCATTTCGTCTACTTCGTCAACTATCGTCGAAAGCAACCATAATAAGCAACACAACAAGGCAGGAAATAAAAGTGCTCTAAAAATATGGATTTGACTTTTATTGGATACCTCTAGTCATATGAGGAATGACCAAAGTGATTTCATTGGAAGTGGATCAATGGATATTTCTAAACATTTTGATATGATGGAATCAAGGGGTTTATGGATTTGCAAGAGGTGTAGAGAAATATATTTTTGAAAAATGAGCAAAGGCACCCATTTAACAAAGGATGATTTTAGAAGCATCTAGGAATTGGTTTCACTGGATTTGGAGTTGAGATGATTTTCCTATGAACTTGCAAAGTTGGCTATATATAAAGAAATAGATCATTATTTGAGGTGATACAGAACGTATTAGTAAAAATGTTCAAAAACTAAGTTTTGAACTTAGAAGCATCTAAGAATTTCAATCGTTGCATTTGGATCAAATATGAGCTCTCTATAATATTCTAAAGTTCATCACAGAAATGGAAAAATGGGACTTTATTTAATTTGTGTGAAGGAAGGTTTTCTGGAAAAATGTGCATGTTGCACCAGCAGGTAGAGCATGATTTATAGAGTCACTAGAAATTTGAATCATCAAATTTGGAGTTAATTTGAATAGTTTATGGATTTTAGAAACTCACTGGAAAAGAATAAAAAGAAATATAAGGCATTACCCTTATCCTGCGCACCGGCGAGAGATAGCCGTGGGCCGACCCAGCGGCTCGGCTGCGCGGGCAGAGGTGGTGACGCCGAAGGCGCCAAGGCGGAGTACGCCTTCGCTGCGGGGACGCGGGAGACGGCGAACACGCCTCCACTTAACCCGACCTGCAGGGCCGACTTGGTTGCCGATGCCGCCGACAGGCGGGGCCGGCGTGCTGACGCGGCGTCGTCCTCAACCTCCCGCCCGAACCAGGGGAGGCGAGGCAGAGGGACATCGACGGTAACTGACGGCGCTACCGGCCACCGTTTCCGATGATCCGGCCACCGGCGTGCTCAGGGGGCCCGGACGCGTCCAACCGTGGGTGGCACGATCGCCCCGGGGCACCGGGTTGAGCAGGGCGTCGGCCACGGCGGACGAGGCTGACGGTGACGCTGGAACTCGACGGCACGACCACGGGGAGGAGAGGGAGAAGAGTGGGAGGGCCCGCGGTGGTGCTGGAGATGCTCTAGTGCATCCCAGAGGGCAGGAAGAGTGGTGGTGGATGCGAATTTTGGCAGAGGCCGGCGGCATGGCTCCAGCCATGGGGGTGGTTGGAGAGTGCGAGGAGGGGAGTGGGTTCGTCCAGGGGATGCACGGGAGGGAGAGAGGGCCAAAGGAGTAGAGAGGGGGCTCGGGGTGGCCTTAAATAGCCGACCCGTGGCTCACCGCGGACGCGGCGCACGGGTGGCCGCGGCAACGGCTCGGGAGGCCAGGCGAGAAGGCAAGGACTTGTTTGCGGCGTTTGTGGGGGTGGAGTAGGGCGCCAGTAAGAGAGAGAAGGAGAGGGGACGGGTCAGAGGCATCGCGCGTGTGAGGCTGCCCATTGGAGCCCTCGGGCGGCCGGTGCGCGTGCGAGAGGAGGCAACAGGAGGAAGAGAGAGAAGGGGGCCAGCTCGTTGGCGTGTTGCGGACGTCGAGGCACCTCGACTGGCGCGAGGGGGAGGCTCGAGGTGGACGGGAGCGCCATATCAACGGTCGGGAGCACGGTAGCGTGCTCCAGAGCGCGTCTTTGGCCGGCATGCGCGGCTTTTCCGCGCGCACTCGCACGTCCACTTGTGTCTAGTGGCTGCAGGGGGGAGTAAAAATGTGTCAAGGGCATTGGATGCCTTGGGGAGCCAGTATAGGAGAGGAGGGGTGGAGAGAGAGTGAAAATGCTGCTGTCCAGAGAAGGAAACTGGATCCATGCCCCCCTTCATCATTGCCTCTCGGGCAGGGAAGCACACCACAGGTAGAGGGGGACTAGGAGAGGTTGTGGGAAGAAGTTCAGCTCATGGAGATGAGTGGAAGAGATCAAAAATGGCATTTTGGTAAAGTGTCAGAAGGTGTTTGATAATGGTTTGGGCAAGTAGATGATTTCCATTTGTCATGAGGATTGACAGGATCATATGGTATGATACAATAATAGGTTCCACCAATATTGAGTTCATTTGGGCAAAGTTGACAATGCAACTTTTGTGAACCCTAGAAATGAACAGAAATGGATTTTCCAAGATTTAGTCATGCAAATCTATTCTCCTTGATGCACCACTTGGTGTAGTGTCATCATTAGAGGCTCTGAACATGTCCACAAAAGTTTAGATCAAAAGGAGAAAGTTGCCCATGTAGAGTTGATCAAATTTGGTTCTGGACAGGAAGGGTTTTGGGCTACTTTGATCAAGTTAACTTGTTCTCCAACTTGTGCCATTTGGTATAGATTAATTATTAGACCATTTGAGCATGTTCACAAGGTTTGAGAACATTTGGACATGTTTGGCAATGTAAAGTTGCTCAAACTTCAAAATGGACAGAAATGGTTTTGAGGGGATTTCATGGAGTTATACTATTCTCCATGACATGATACTTGTCAAGATCATCAAACATGTCATATGTGACATGCTAGAATTTTCTTGGAATTTTTGGAGAATATTTCCTTTGTAAATATTTCAAAAGCTTGAAATATTCAGAAAGAGTTTTTGAGGGATTTTACCAATATTTTGAACATGACCATGTGTTGAAACTCTTATATATGGACACTATATGTCCACTGAGTTTCCCTGATGTTTGTCAAATATTTTAAAACAATAAAATAAATTTTCCCTATTAAAGACCATTTCTGGCCTTAAGAAAAAGCTTTTAAATAAAATAGGAAAATAACTTTTAAAATTATATTTTTGTGGTTTCTGGGTATCCTATATCTAATAGGAGTCAAATATATTTTTGGAAAGATTTTTCATACCCCAAATCAAGTACTTGCAGTGCAAACCTCAACTCAGGGGTTTTTGAAAAACTAATTTTTGAAAATACTATTTGGCCAAATTATTTTTGCAAGAAAATTCTATATTGTACTATACACATGGTATGATCATTGGGCAGAAGTTTTGGATCAAGGAGAAGGAGTTTAAGAGTTGGAGGATTTATTTTATTTTTAGAGCACTTGCAAACAACAGACAAAATCCAATCAAGGCAAAGTCCAAAACACTCAAAAGTTTTTGTCAAACCACATTTTATCATGATTTATTGACTTAAGTGTTGTGGCATGAAAAACAGGGTGTGACAGACCTACCCCCTTACAAGAATCTCGTCCCCGAGATTCCCAGACTAGGCGCGAAAAGGGATATAGAAACTTGGATCTGGGGTAGTCTTCAAGTCCTTATGTTGCTTCTGTTTCCGTGTGGTGCTCCATTGAACCTTGTAGTACTTGATGGTGTGGCTTCGTGTATGACGCTCTCCTTGATCCAGGTCGCTAATGGGTAGCTCGCGGTAGGTTAGATTGGGCTAGGGGTCGATGGCTCGGTGGTCAATGCCCTCGTAGAGATCGGGCAAGTTAGGAAGTTGGAAACACTCCCGGGGTTGTGATGCATGGAAAGCATTGTGCACACCAGGTAACTCAGGTGGTAAATCTAGCTGGTAGTCGTCTACTCTTCGTCTTGAAATGATCTCGGAGGGGGCCGATGAATCTTGGTGTGGGTTCCCTTGTCATGGAAATGCTTGGTTCCTTAGAGAGGAGTGGCTTGCAGATACACCTGGTCTTCGACGCGGATGTTTACTTCTTGATGATGGTGGTAGTTCTTCCTCCTTGGCATGGCGGTCTTCAAATGTTCCTGGACTAGCTGAACGGCTCTTCTTCCGTCTTCGGGTAGGCAAGCATGTCATCAAATAATGATGACGGCCAGCTTGTTCGAGTACTCCGTGAAGAGTTGCCCACGTGGTGCATAGGGTATAGGTTGGGGTATCAGTGGTGGTCACGGTTGAGTATTGGTAGGGTCTTCTCGACCTAGAGTCAAGGCCCAAGGTCAGGATCCGACCATGTTGTGGCTTGGTAGGGCGTAAGCGTTTCAAGGATTCTAGTGTGCGAGTGAATGTTTATCGTCCCACCTTGAGCACAGTTTTTGAGATGCCAATACTTCTACCTAGTCTTCTCCTCATATTACCAAAGAATCATCTCGTATAGGTCAACTCCAATCATCACTCATGTTATTCATATCCTCATGGCTCTTGAGAGGAGGTCTAACAAAATCATATATGCCTAAAATCCCCAAACTCATATGTATGTCTACCCCTAAAAATCCATGGGTAGAACATACAAGCTACTAAGCTTCAATTAAACATGATAATCCAAGTGCTCGGCCCATTCTTCCAAGGTCCAAGGTAGTGCATCTCTATCCTAAGGAAACACGTCATAAGCCACTCCAAGATCTTGTTTCCTTCCTAAGAATCAACTCCAACAGCCCATTAACTTCCATCAATCACTACGTATTCCATTTAATTCTACAAATCCAATGTTTATGGTGTTCCACATGATCTTCTAAAGTCCTTATAATCCCCAAATACTTGAAAGGGCTACCTTGCTATAGTCAGTCCACCAATTTCCATTACCATGGTCAAGTAAACTCCAAGGTCAAGCTTATATATAACTCTAAATCAACTCCGACAATTAATCCAATCTCCTAGTTTCTTGTCCACCGAGAAAACATGGTATCATGATCAAGATCATCAGTCTAAATCCAATTTACTCCGAACCATGTAAAATTACTCTGCATCCATACTCCACTAGGGTAACCTATTTAATCCAAATCTCATGTCCCGCGAGAGTTTCCACACTTTCCCCCAAGTCATTATCATAATATCAACTATCTCCTATCAATATCCCCTCGCTAAGTCAAATCCTTATACTTCCAAGAATTTCAGCTTGCGATCATAATTGTCCTATTAAATCCAATCTACTCAGGGCTAATGAAAGCTATGCTATTCTATAATCATGATCCCACCAAGTTCATCTATCAACATGGTAGCCTTATAATCCACCAAAGAGTCTCAGATAATTCCTCAAAGTCATTGATATAAACTCACCAAGTCATTTGTCCTCTATTCTTTTATCCTCAAATTGGTCTTCCCTATGGCATCGTCAGTCTTGGTGCTATCTTAGGATGATAATGTGCTCGTTCACTATGTCCACTAGTTCCCTAATGAACCCAGTGATAAGCAAGGTGATGGAGGCTTAACAGGTTCTCTTGCAATTCTGTGGGTTAAGCACATGGTTAAGGATTCGAGATGGGGTATCTTATGAAGTCTCGAAGGGTCTAGGAATGGGTTTCAAACCTTGAGGGGCAACCATAACTCTAAGGGGCTGCACTTGGTCGAGGAGGTTGTAGCAAAAGACTTCAGTGCTTGTTGGTCGCCGAGGTGGAATCCTTGGTGCATATTGTCTTGCTTGTCTTCAGTTGAGGAGAGAGATGAGAGGGAAAAGTAGCATAAAGGAGGGGAATGCCTAAAGGGGCTTCTATAGTGCTAGTGCAAACAAACAGGTGCAAAGAGGGCCAAACAAAAGAAACAAGGTGAGGAAGGTGATATAGTCGCATGCTTGTCGCCTAGGGCAAAAGTGCGACCTATATCAAAACACAAACAAATAAAAACAAGCAACACCCAATCATGGTTCTATTCGAACTATCATACGGACTCGACTGCGCATAGGGGGTACACGACTCATCCTACCCTAGGGGTTCTCGGACTCGGTAGTCATGCCTTGTGCCTCATGCAGTCTTCTGAGTTTTCCTCAGGTGTTGCTACGTCTCTTGTAGTTGTTCGATGAAACAATCTGGGTTGAGCCTGAAGATTCTTCAACAGCTTCTCGCCTGTTGAAGTGATGGGGTGAAGGTGGTTCCTCGTAACTGGCATTGACTTGGTCTTCTATTGTCTTCTTAATCACGACGATCCCTTTTTGTCTTCTAAGCCGTCGATGGTACCAGGTAGGTAATACTTTATGCAATGACATTATCAAGGCGTAATAGAGGTCCATCATGTCGGTTACGTTGATGACAACATCGACACCAAGAGTGGGGGATGAGGAGAACCGTTTTCCTGCTCACTATGGTGAGGCGGACCAAATGGCTAGGTTCTCATCCATCGGTGGTTGCCGATACAACAACGGTAGTGACAGGGTTACTCTATTAGTGATGTATATCATTACCTTGCATATTCTATGCCCTGATCATCGTAGGCTAAGGTTGCATCATCTTGGGGCAATGTCAAGGGTGTCACCATCTCCTGGGTCTTCAGGTCCTCATTCCTCGAGGATGTACCTTCTGTTGGTATCATCTTATTCTGATGTCGCCTATCTTGTGTTCAGGAGATGTGGGTGAATGTCTGGCAAGGCATCTTCCTTCTAGATTATCCACGAGGATTACAAGGAATCCAGTGGTCAGGGGCATAAGGGTTCTAGCGACCAAAGGTTTTGAAGGGGAAGAGATCAATAAGGAAAGTATACCTTAGTTTTCGAAAAACTCAGAAGGGGAAGAGAAGTATAGATAGTTTTGAAAATTAGTAATAGTTTTGAAAATAACTTTACCCTAACTAACGACCATGCTAACTAAGGCTTCCTACAGTCAGGATGGCTCTGATACCAGCTCTGTGGGGACCCCGACTCATAAGTCGTGATCACCGAATGCACGTGTACAGTGATCCCAGAGATCAATGCTCACTGAACACACAGAAGCTGAATAACAAGAGTCTTACATCCATACATACCGTATGACACAAGTAGGACCATTATGGTCGAGTCTTGAGTATAACATCGCAGCGGAAATCTTCATCGATAACTTGGACCCATGCCATCTGCCTTAACCCTACAGGCATTCTGACTGGGAAACGTCCTAGCTCGCATGTTCGTCGTCGAAGTATTCATCATCATATCCTGTTCTTTCATGCCTGGCCAATAAAATAACCAGTGGCAAGCCAATGAGTACTTTGAATGTACTCGCAAGCAACCCATGTTTTGGTTCAAGGTACAACAATGCATGATATAGGTAAATTTTTGCAGAAAGCTAGTTTTGAGTGCAATGACATGTTCAACAACTTTGTAAGACATGCATCAAGAGAATTCAAGTAACCATGAGGACAGGTTACAGATATCAACATAAATAGAGTGGGCACCAACCCATCTCAATCATGTCAAGTCCCTTGACTTGACCCAAGTAGATCTTCCCGATTATCCAAACACACACTAGTTTGTAAACATGTGGACGTAGCCCAAGAGCGGTTACCCAAATGTCCTTGACCGTGGACACGGCTATTCGGATAGTTTTACACTCTGCAGAGGTTGCACACCGTACCCACAAGATCCGGGGAACTTTCGTGTCATCCACGACCCGCGATACCTCAAGTACCCGGGGTAAGCACCCGATCACTACCTTTCCCTAGACGACACTAACATGGAGTCCACTTGATTGGTAGTAACCCCCGTGCCTAACATTTCACATCATAAAGTTGTGGAGCCTCGCTCCCATATTCATCACATACCACAAGCACGGGGTACCAACGGTGTGTCCGGTGCCCTGTAAAAACAGTCATGGCCGCCCTACCTGGCACGATCCCATCCCGAGAGAGAGCACCAACTCTCCCCCGTCACTAGTAATGCGGGCTCCAAGCTAGTATCGACCAAGGTAATCAATAATGCCCTTTCCCATATAAAGGTAGAGTGGTTGCGCATGTAAGGTTGGAATAACGGTCGCAACTTAAACCAATCCGTTTTGAAAACAACACACACTTGCCTCGGTACACCACTTCGTCATCAAGTGGCTACCCAACTCATCATCTCCCCCGGGCATAAGTGGCACCCGGTGGGGTTTTCGAAAAGTCTTTTGAAAATACTTTGTCTCTATCACCATGCATATTCCCGTCCCTTTTTGCGTAGCATCTACTTTAGCATACTATCTACTCCCACCGGCATAACCCTCATAAGAAGGTAGGGTCATGCACAATGCAAGTATCAACGAGGAAGTACGGTGGCAAACCATCAAAGTGGATACCACCTCATCATGATTCCGTTGCAACAACAATATGGTGCTATATGACATGCATAAAAAGGGTTTCATAGACATGGTCAAAGGGCTGCTTGCCTGTTTTAAGAAAGTCTTCGAGGTCTTCAAATATCTCTGGTCCAACTCCGAGCATGTCGTCTACTTCGTCAACTATCGTCGAAAGCAACCATAATAAGCAACACAACAAGGCAGGAAATAAAAGTGCTCTAAAAATATGGATTTGACTTTTATTGGATACCTCTGGTCATATGAGGAATGACCAAAGTGATTTCATTGGAAGTGGATCAATGGATATTTCTAAACATTTTGATATGATGGAATCAAGGGATTTATGGATTTGCAAGAGGTGTACAGAAATATATTTTTGAAAAATGAGCAAAGGCACCCATTTAACAAAGGATTATTTTAGAAGCATCTAGGAATTGGTTTCACTGGATTTGGAGTTGAGATGATATTCCTATGAACTTGCAAAGTTCGCTATATATAAAGAAATAGACCATTATTTGAGGTGATACAGAAAGTATTAGTAAAAATGTTCAAAAACTAAGTTTTGAACTTAGAAGCATCTAAGAATTTGAATCGTTGCATTAGGATCAAATATGAGCTCTCTATAATATTCTAAAGTTCATCACAGAAATGGAAAAATGGGACTTTATTTAATTTGTGTGAAGGAAGGTTTTCTGAAAAAATGTGCATGTTGCACCAGCAGGTAGAGCATGATTTATAGAGTCACTAGAAATTTGAATAATCAAATTTGGAGTTAATTTGAATAGTTTATGGATTTTAGAAACTCACTGGAAAAGAATAAAAAGAAATATAAGGCATTACCCTTATCCTGCGCACCGGCGAGAGATAGCCGTGGGCCGGCCCAGCGGCTTGGCTGCGCGGGCAGAGGTGGTGACGCCGAAGGCGCCAAGGCGGAGTACGCCTTCGCTGCGGGGACGCGGGAGACGGCGAACCCGCCTCCACTTAACCCGACCTGCGGTGCCGACTTGGTTGCCGCTGCCGCCGACAGGCGGGGCCGGCGTGCTGACGCGGCGTCGTCCTCAACCTCCCGCCCGAACCAGGGGAGGTGAGGCAGAGGGACGTCGACGGCAACTGCCAGCGCTACCGGCCACCGTTTCCGGTGATCTGGCCACCGGCGTGCTCAGGGGGCCCGGACGCGTCCAACCGTGGGTGGCACGGTCGCCCCGGGGCACCGGGTTGAGCAGGGCGTCGGCCACGGCGGACGAGGCTGACGGTGACGATGGAACTCGACGGCACGAGCACAGGGAGGAGAGGGAGAAGAGCGGGAGGGCCCGTGGTGGTGCTGGAGATGCTCTGGTGCATCCCAGAGGGGAGGGAGAGTGGTGGTGGATGCGAATTTTGGCAGAGGCCAACGGCATGGCTCCGGCCATGGGGGTGGTTGGAGAGCGCGAGGAGGGGAGTGGGTTGGTCCAGGGGATGCACGGAAGGGAGAGAGGGCCAAAGGAGTAGAGAGGGGGCTCGGGGGTAGCCTTAAATAGCCGACCCGTGGCTCACCGCGGACGCGGCGCACGGGTGGCCGCGGCAATGGCTCGGGAGGCCAGGAGAGAAGGCAAGGACTTGTCTGCGGCGTTTGTGGGGGTGGAGTAGGGCGCCAGGAAGAGAGAGAAGGAGCGGGGACGGGTCAGAGGCATCGCGCGTGTGAGGCTGCCCATTGGAGCCCTCGGGCGGCCGGTGCGCATGCGAGAGGAGGCAGCAGGAGGAAGAGAGAGAAGGGGGCCAGCTCGGTGGCGTGTTGCGGACGTCGAGGCACCTCGACTGGCGCGAGGGGGAGGCTCGAGGTGGACGGGAGCGCCGTGTCAACGGTCGGGAGCACGGTAGCGTGCTCCACAGCGCGTCTTTGGCCGGCATGCGCGGCTTTTCTGCGCGCACTCGCACGTCCACTTGTGTCTAGTGGCTGCAGGGGGGAGTAAAAAAATGTGTCAAGGGCATTGGATGCCTTGGGGAGCCAGTATAGGAGAGGAGGGGTGGAGAGAGACTGAAAATGCTGATGTCCAGAGAAGGAAAGTGGATCCATGCCCCCCTTCATCATTGCCTCTCGGGCAGGGAAGCACACCACATGTAGAGGGGGACTAGGAGAGGTTGTGGGAAGAAGTTCAGCTCATGGAGATGAGTGGAAGAGATCAAAAATGGCATTTTGGTAAAGTTTTAGAAGGTGTTTGATAATGGTTTGGGCAAGTAGATGATTTCCATTTGTCATGAGGATTGACAGGGTCATATGGTATGATACAATAATAGGTTCCACCTATATTGAGTCCATTTGGGCAAAGTTGACAATGCAACTTTTGTGAACCCTAGAAATGAACAGAAATGGATTTTCCAAGATTTAGTCATGCAAATCTATTCTCCTTGATTCACCACTTGGTGTAGTGTCATCATTAGAGGATCTGAACATGTCCACAAAAGTTGAGATCAAAAGGATAAAGTTGCCAATGTAGAGTTGATCAAATTTGGTTCTGGACAGGAAGGGTTTTGGGGTACTTTGATCAAGTTAGCTTGTTCTCCAACTTGTTCCATTTGGTCTAGATTAATTATTAGACCATTTGAGCATGTTCACAAGGTTTGAGAACATTTGGACATGTTTGGCAATGTAAAGTTGCTCAAACTTCAAAATGGACAGAAATGGTTTTGAGGGGATTTCATGGAGTTATACTATTCTCCATGACATGATACTTGTCAAGATCATCAAACATGTCATATGTGACATGCTAGAATTTTCTTGGAATTTTTGGAGAATATTTCCTTTGTAAATATTTCAAAAGATTGAAATATTCAGAAAGGGTTTTCGAGGGATTTGACCAATATTTTGAACATGACCATGTGTTGAAACTCTTATATATGTCCACTGAGTTTCCCTGATTTTTGTCAAATATTTTTAAAACAATAAAATAATTTTTCCCTATTAAAGACCATTTCTGGCCTTAAGAAAAAGCATTTAAATAAAATATGAAAATAAGTTTTAAAATTATATTTTTGTGGTTTCTGGGTATCCTATATCTAATAGGAGTCAAATATATTTTTGGAAAGATTTTTCATACCCCAAATCAAGTACTTGCAGTGCAAACCTCAACTCAGGGGTTTTTGAAAAACTAATTTTTGAAAATACTATTTGGCCAAATTATTTTTGCTAGAAAATTCTATATTGTACTATACACATGGTATGATCATTGGGCAGAAGTTTTGGATCAAGGAGAAGGAGTTTAAGAGTTGGAGGAATTTATTTATTTTTAGAGCACTTGCAAACAACAGACAAAATGCAATCAAGGCAAAGTCCAAAACACTCAAAAGTTTTTGTCAAACTACATTTTATCATGATTTATTGACTTAAGTGTTGTGGCATGAAAAACAGGGTGTCACGGATGATGACAATGAGGAGCCACTGAGGCAGAGGAGGAACAGGAAGGCGTCTGCTGGCAAGACTTCTCAGGTTATATCAGCACCTGATGCGCTGGTTTCGGAGTGGGGCAATGCCACTCGGACTACTGTGTCCTTTGCTGTGCCCCTGACGAGTGCTCGCCCTCCATCATCGAGTGCAGATCCGCCTTCTCTTTTTTCCACCCATCACATCCTAGAGGACCAAGCAGGCGCTGCTAAAGAAGCCATACGTCAAGCGGGGGTCATTATGGAGCAAGTGAAGGTGATCCGAGACGCCAGCCAAGCAGCTTATGATGCAAGTTCAGCTCTTCAGAGCAATGTCCAGGTTAGTTGATCACCGCCTGTTCTGTTAGGATATGATACCTGGAAACTTTTCTTTCTGAAGATCTTAATATCTGTACACCCACTAGGTGTGTCTATTGAATATCTGGATTGGTGAGGGCACGTTGAGTGCACCCACTGGGTGTAGTCCTCGAGGCTTTGGTGGACTGCTGGCAGTCGACCATATTCTTTATACTTAGAACTTTTTCTCTTTACTTTCTCCACTCGATCTGGTCGAATGGAATCATGGAACCGGTGGGGCCACGCTGAGTGCACCTACTGGGTGTAGTCCCCGAGACCGTGGTCGACTGCTGGCAGTCTACTACGGTCTGAAGAACACCTCTCTCTTTTTTTGAAACTATGGCTAACTGCTGGTGGTTAGCCTTTCTGTCTTTGTTGGTCGACAGATCGACTCGAGCTGATAGAACTAGTGGGGTCACGCTGAGTGCACCCACTGGGTGTAGTCCCCGAGACTACAGATGAATGTTTAGATTCGGCTGTAGTCTTAGAAATACTATGATTTTTCTCTTAGTCACTCGGAAGTGACCTATCTTTGACGTCTGTCGATTGATCCTTTGCAGAAATCTTGCGAGCTTGCAGCTCGTTATACTGAGTTGGATAACAAGCATATCCAGCTCGAAATTGATCTGAAGCTTGTCCAGGAGAACTTCACGAAGGCGAAGGAGGAGGCAAAAGGTATGTTTGGTGAGAACCTTGATGAGTGCCTTTGTTTCTTGTCCACTCCTGAGTCTGATCTCACTGTGATTTTGCGGATAAACTCGGGGATTCTCTAAAGAAGAAGGATCTTGACCTCGCTGAGGCGCAGAAAGCAGCTTCGGAGAAGACCAAACTCGCAGAAGAAAAGCTGGCTTCAATCAGCAAACTTGAAGAGGAGAATACCAATCTGAAAGCTGCTCTTGACGCGGCCAACAAAGAGATTAGTCGAATGAAGAATTACAAGATAGCCCTGAGTGACAAGGCCAGCGAATTGGTGGGAAAGAAGAATGATCTGGAGGCTTATCTGGGAGGACTCGCCAAGAAGCTATTCCTCATGCTTGAAGGTAATCTCTTGTATCCGACAGGCTTTTAATTATGGACTTACCACCAAACTGCTGCCTTAGCTTTGGGTTGTGTCTACAGAGTTCTGCCAGAACTTTGAGGAAGAGACTGGTCGACTGGAGACAAGCCTAGATCCCATCAACTCTCCTGTGAAGGATGAAGCCGCCATGAACGTGCTCCGACTCGAGTCTCGCATTGCTGCTGTGGTCGACTATCTTGCAAGACTGAAGGTTGCAACGTCACACATCTACAGGACACTCTGGCCAGGAGAAACACTTAAGAATGACCTTGAGTCTCTGATGACTCGACTGAACGAAGTTCCAAGTCGAGTGCAAGAATGGAAGAAGTCTTCTGCCAGGTGTGGGGCCGATGTTGCTCTGTCTCTGGTCCTTGTTCACTGCAAGGACGCGCGAGAGGACAAGCTGGCGGCTGTCAAGGTGGCCAATACCAAGAAGCATGACTTCCGATCCTTCATGGAGACCTTCATCGCTGCTGCCACTCGGATCGCAGATGGAATCGACCTGAACGAGTTTGTTGCGCCTTCCAGCCCTCCGCAGGAGGGAAAAAAACTTCTATGCTTGATGCCTTAAATTTGCCTCGGTATGCCGAGTGGTTTTTGTAACCGATAAACTTTAACAGGCTTGGTGCCTGAGCACTTCTGGTTCCGTAGGACGCTATCTGAACTTGGGTTTGACGTTGAATATGTTTGCATCTGCCTTCGAACGAACATTGTTCTTCGCTCGGAATATATGCTAGTGTTTGAGATGCTCTTTTGCAAGTAGGGATGAAGCACAGATTGCAATCGACTTGTACCTGGTCATACTTAGGCTGGCACTGGGCCGCAGCTAAGCCCCCGAGCGGAAAGTTTGCTCTCCACTCAGTAGGATTTTCAAAAACTTAGGCGAGCACTGGGCTGCAGCTAAGCCCCCGAGTGGGAGGTCTTCTCTCCACTCGGTAGGATTTTTAAAAACTTAGGCGAGCACTGGGCTGCAGCTAAGCCCCCGAGTGGGAGGTCTGCTCTCCACTCCGTAGGATTTTCAAAAACTTAGGCAAGCACTGGGCTGCAGCTAAGCCCCCGAGTGGGAGGTCTGCTCTCCACTTGGTAGGATTTTCAAAAACTTAGGCGAGCACTAGGCTGCAGCTAAGCCCCCAAGTGAGAGGTTTGCTCTCCACTCGGTAGGGTTTTTGTGGCGTACTTCCGAAGGAGAAGGTAACAGTCGACCTGCACCTCGAACTTCTTGCGGGTCGCACATTGTATTTGTGGCGTAGCTCGGAAGGAGAGGGTAGCACTCGACCTGCGCCTCGTGCTCCTTACGGACCGCACAATGTATTTGTTGGCGTAGCTCGGAAGGAGAGGGTAGCAGTCGACCTGTGCCTCGTCCTCCTTGCGGAGCGCACGTTTTATTTGTGGCGTAGCTCAGAAGGAGAGGGTAGCAATCGACCCGCGCCTCGTCCTCCTTGCGGAGCGCACATTGTGTTCGTACTTAGGCGAGCGCTAGACTGCAGCTAAGCCCCCGAGTGGGAGGCTGGCTCACCACTCGGTAGGATTTTGTTAAACTTAGGCGAGTACTTGGACTGCATCTAAGCCCCCGAGTGGGAGGATGGCTCACCACTCGGTAGGATTTCGTTAAACTTAGGCAAGTACTTGGACTGCAGCTAAGCCCCTGAGTGGGAGGCTGGCTCACCACTCGGTAGGATTTTGCTAAACTTAGGCGAAACGGATTCGCAGCTAAACCCCCGAGTGGGGGACTGCTTTATGTGAACAAAAGTAACAACAATCACTGGGAAAATTATAACACTCTTGTCTTTGATAAACTATAGAAGTACTTTTATTACATCTCATCCGAGTGAATACTTAAGTATAAAAGGGGCGGAGCAGCTCCGTGTTCCATGCTCGGGGCTCGTCAATCTGGTGCTCAACATTGTAAAGGCGGTACACCCCGTTGTGGAGAACCTTGGTGATGATGAAGGGACCTTCCCAAGTAGGAGCAAGCTTGTGTGGCTTCTGCTGATCCACTCGGAGAACCAAATCTCCTTCTTGGAAGGCTCGACTCTTCACATTTTTGGCATGGAAGCGACGCAAGTCCTGCTGATAAATGGTCGATCGGATCAAAGCCATCTCTCTTTCTTCTTCTAGAAGGTCGATTGCATCCTGCCGGGCTTGCTCTGCTTCAGCTCCAGTGTAGAGTTCAACTCGGGGTGCATTGTGAAGCAGGTCACTCGGCAAGAATGCTTCGGCTCCGTAGACCAAGAAGAACAGAGTTCTCCCAGTCGACCGATTAGGTGTGGTCCTTAATCCCCAAATTACTGACGGAAGTTCGTCGACCCATGCACCAGCAGCGTGCTTGAGATCGCGCATCAGTCAAAGTTTTAGTCCTTTGAGAATTAAACCATTTGCTCGTTCTGCTTGTCCTTTCGACTGGGGGTGAGCGACTGAAGCATAGTCAACTCGCGTGCCCTGAGATGTGCAAAAGGCTCTGAATTCTTTGGAATCGAAGTTCGACCCATTGTCAGTGATGATGCTATGTGGAACTCCATATATGAATATCAACTCCCTGATGAAGCTGACAGCAGTGCCGGCATCAAGATTCTTGATGGGTTTAGCTTCAATCCACTTGGTGAACTTGTCGACTGCCACCAGCACATGGGTGAAGCCGCTTCTGCCTATTCTCAGTGGCCCAACCATATCCAATCCCCACACAGCGAAAGGCCAGACGAGTGGGATGGTCTTCAAGGCTGAGGCGGGCTTGTGTGACATATTGGAGTAAAATTGACATCCTTCACACTTGTCGACTATCTCCTTTGCCATTTCATTTGCTCTTGGCTAGTAAAATCCCACTCGGTATGCTTTAGCCACAATGGTCCGAGAGGACGCATGATGGCCACAGGTCCTCGAGTGGATATCGTCAAGGATTATCCGACCTTCTTCTGGCGCTATACACTTCTGACCAACTCCTGTCGCGCTTTCTCTGTACAACTGTCCCTTTATCACGGTAAAGGCCTTAGATTGGCGGACGATCTGTGGAGCCTCTTCTTCATCCTCTGGGAGCTCTTTCCTTAAGATATACGCGATTTACGACACTGTCCAATCAGGAGTGATCACCAACGCTTCCATGATCAGGTCGACCACTGTTGGAACTTCAACTTCAGTCGGATATGTGACACTTTTAGGCTACGGAGCTTCTTTGGTAAAAGGATCTTCCTGAACTGATGGAGTACGGATATGCTCCAAGAACACATCACTGGGAATGGCTTCTCTCTTGGAACCTATCTTCGCCAAATCATCAGCCGCTTGATTCTTCAGTCGGGGTATATGATGGAGCTCTAACCCTTCAAATTTCCTTTCAAGCTTTCTCACTGCATTGCAGTATCCAGTCATGGCTGGGCTTCTAACGTCCCACTCCTTCATCACTTGATTGACCACCAAATCTGAGTCGCCATAAACCATAAGGCGACGGACGCCGAGTGAAATGGCCATGCGCAACCCATACAAAAGTGCCTCGTATTCTGCTTCATTGTTGGAGGAATCAAAGTGGATCTGGGGCACATATCTGAGCTTATCTCCTCGGCGGGAAACCAATACTACCCCAGCACCGGAACCATTTAACGTCTTAGAACCGTCAAAGAACATGGTCCAGTGCTCTGAGTGAACTTGAGTCGGCAGTTGTTGTTCAATCCACTCGGCGATGAAATCCGCTATTGCTTGGGACATAATGGCTTTCTTTGCCTCAAACTTGATATCAAGGGGAAGGATTTCAATCGCCCACTTTGCCACTCGACCAGTTGCATCTCTGTTGTGCAAAATCTTTGACAATGGAGCGTCGTTGACGACTGTAATGGAATGATCAGAGAAATAATGAGCAACCTTCTTCGTGGTCATGTAAATCCCAAATACAAGCTTCTAATAATGAGGGTACCTTTGCTTCGATGGTGTCAATACTTCGGAAAGATAATATACAGGGCGCTAAACTTTGAAGGCTTTCCCTTCTTCTTCCCGCTCGACCGTAAGCACTGTACTGACGACTTGTCCTATGGCTGCAATGTAAAGCAACAAAGGCTCTTTGCTGATTGGAGCAGCAAGCACCGGCTGGGCGGAGAGCAAAGCTTTTAGCTCTGCAAACACTGCATCAGCTTCTGGAGTCCACTCGAACTTGTCTGACTTCTTCATCAGTCGGTAAAGAGGCAATGCCTTTTCACCGAGGCGAGAGATGAATCAACTTAATGCGGCCAAGCATCCAGTAAGCTTCTGGACATCATGCACACGCACGGGGCATTTCATTCGGAGTATTGTGCCAACTTTTTCTGGTTTGGCGTCGATTCCTCGTTCGAAAACGAGAAACCGAGTAACTTTCTGCCAGGAACTCCGAATGTGCACTTTGATGGATTAAGCTTGATATCATACCTCCTGAGATTGGCAAATGTTTCAGCGTGGTCAGTCAACAGGTCAGAACCCTTCCGTGATTTGACCACAATATCATCCATGTATGCTTCCACGTTCTGACTGATTTGAGTGAGTAAACACTTCTGAATCATCCTCATGAACGTGGCTCCGGCATTCTTGAGGCCGAATGGCATGGTGACATAGCAGAAGCACCCGAATGGAGTGATGAAAGCTGTTTTGATCTCGTCGGGTCCATACAGACGGATCTGATGGTAACCGGAATAGGCGTCTAAAAAAGACAGGCGCTCACATCCCGCAGTAGAGTCGACTATTTGGTCTATGCGGGGGAGAGGAAAATGATCTTTCGGGCAGGCCCGATTGATATGCTTGAAATCAGTGCACATGCGAAGTGACTTGTCCTTCTTGGGGACCATGACAACATTGGCAAGCCACTCGGAGTGGTAAATTTCTCGGATAAACTCTGTTGCCAGGAGCCGAGCAACCTCCTCGCCAATGGCCTTTCTCTTCTGGATGGCGGACCGTCGAAGATGTTCTTTGACAGGCTTTGCTTTTGAGTCGACTCGTAAACGATGCTCAGCCAGCCCCCTGGGAACACCCAGCATGTCAGCAGGCTTCCATGTGAAGATGTCCCAGTTCTCACGGAGGAACTAGATGAGCGCTTCTTCCTATTTAGAGTCGAGTGTTGTGGAGATATGAGTCAGAGCAGCACTGGGGTCGGTCGGGTGGATGTGAACGGGCTTCGTTTCACCAGATGACTGGAACGCTGACTCCGTGGCGGGCTTCTTGGCCTGCAACAAATCACTCGGATCTGCATTTTTCTGGTATTCTTGCAGCTCCACCACTGTTATCTGAGCATCGGCAATCTTCGAGCCCTTCTGAAAGCACTCTTCTGCCTTTTTCCGATTGCCAGTGATGGTGATCACACCTTTGGGACCAGGCATCTTCAATTTGAGATACACGTAACATGGTCGAGCCATGAATCGTGCACAAGCTGGCCTGCCTAAAATGGCGTGATAAGCACTCTGGAAATCCACAACCTCAAATGTTAACTTTTCCTTGCGGAAATGCTTTGAATCGCCGAAAACCACATCAAGAGCAATTTGGCCGAGTGACTCAACCTTCTTCCCAAGAATGACTCCATGGAAACTCATGTTGCTGGAACTGAGTCTGGACATCGGAATGCCCATTCCCTTCAGCGTCTCTGCATACAATATGTTCAGCCTGCTGCCGCCATCCATCAGAAACTTAGTCAGTCGAGTGCCTTCAACAACTAGGTCGACCACCAAAGCTTGCCTCCCAGGGGTGGCTATGTGTGTCGGATGATCAGACTGGTCAAACGTGATGGCAGTCTGAGACCATTTCAGATAACTGGGTGTCGCCGGAGCAACCATATTCACCTCACGGTTGATAACTTTCAATCGAATTTTGCTCTCAACATCAGCAAAAATCATCAGGGTGGAATTGACATGGGGGTATCCTTCATCACTGTCTTCTTTGTCCTCGACCTTGTCTGACTACTTTTCTTTATCCTTCGGCTGGTTCCCTTGAAACTGCTGGATTAAGAGCCGACACTGGCGAGTGGTATGTTTCGGGTAGATGAAGTTACCCTCTTCGTCTTTCTTCGTGTGGATGTGGCATGGAAAATCCATCATGTCGTTTCCTTCCTTGTCCTTCACCTTCTTGGGGTTCCAGGATCCTTTGGGCTTCCCTTTAAACTTGCCCTGACTCACGGCCAAGGCTTCTCTAGGAGCAGCTGGCTCGGCTTTCCGCTTCTGCTTCCGACTGGAGTTTCCTTTTTCTGACTGGCTCGGCTTATACTTACCACTCCGGAGCCGATCCTCTTCTTCACCATTGGCATATTTGGTGGCAATCTCCATCATTCGACTCAGGGTCATGTCTCCGGTCCGACCAAACTTCAAACTTAACTCTCTATTCTTAACGCCTTCCTTGAAGGCACAGACTGCTTGGTGATCAGATATGTTCTCCATCGTATGATGCAATGTGATCCACCTCTGGATATAATCTCTCAGGGTCTCATTCGACTTCTGCACGCAAACTTGCAGTTCCATCAAACCTGCTGGTCGCTTGCAAGTTCCTTCAAATGTCCTGACGAACACTCGGGCAAGATCTTCCCAAGTGTAAATGCTGCTAGGCGCCAACTGATTCAGCCAGGCTCTGGCCGAACCCTCCAACATAAGCGGTAGGTGTTTCATGGCCACCTCATCATTACCACCGCCAATCTGAACAGCCACTCGGTAGTCCTCAAGCCAAGTATCGGGCTTGGACTCACGAGTGAACTTACTCACCCCAGTCGCCAACCTGAAGTTGGGAGGGATCACCGCGGCTTTGATGGCTCTGCTAAAACACTCTGGTCCTGAGACATGAACTCGGCTGCTGGTGGGCACATCTCTGTGGCCTTCTCGGTGACCTCTGTTCCGGTCGACCAGACCTTGCACGATAATAGATCTCGCGTCAAAGCCTGGTTCTCTGGGGTCGACTAGAACCCTTTGCCCAACACTGCGCTGGCATCTATCATCTTGCTGCCGAGGGGCGTACGACCCACCCCTTGGGGGAGGAGTGGGCACTCGACGCTGATCATCGTGATCGAATCGGTCATCATACTAATCACGTCGACCTCCACGTCCTTCACGCCGCGGAGGCGATCTTGGGCTATGGGCCGACTGGAGTCTGGTACTCGTTGCCGCGCGCGCTTGTCGAGTGCTTGCTGGAGGTTCTCCAGTCGAGTGCGCTCAGCCAAGTTGGCCAAACGCGCGTCCTCCAAGGCACGGGCCTCAGGAGTTTCTCCTATGATAGGAGTATGCAGAGTATCCATGTTCCAGCGGCGAAGATCTTCCCTTTGCAGCAAAGTGAGTGGCTCGGGTTGATACTCCTCGTGGACCTGAGCTGGGTTGCCTCCGCCGTCCTCTCCGTCGGTGCGGGGGAAGCCGGGAGGACTACGAGGCCCATTGTCCATAAGGACCTCTGCCGCTTGATCACTGCTGTCGCACTCGGATGCAGTCTCTACGGAGCCAGTCGACAGATCGAACAGGCCGTAGAGAGACTCGTCGGGCTCGATCGCCGCGACTTGGGGGTGGCCGACTGGCGGGCCACTGCATGCCTCACCCACCGCTGAAGCCTCGACCGACCAGAGCGCTTGCGCTGGCAGGAGACAGGGAGGGAAGATGACACAGGAGTCGACCGATACGGGGACGACGGTTGCCGCAGCAGGACGCCGCGGACACACGCGCGAAAGTGTGTCGCACCGCGGACTGGAAGCACGTCGATGTCGAGTGGAGCCTCCTGGAGCCAAGTGGAGTCGTCAGCGATGAACGTGAGTGCACCGAGACGGATCTCGCGGCCCTCAACCAAAACTCCGCCGGAAACCATGGTGAAGGCGATCGGAACAATTGCAACTTCTCCGATAAGTCGCTAAGACACCTGCCCCAAGGTGGGCGCCAACTGTCGTGGTACTAAGACTGACAGTAGAATAGAGGGTAGGTATGGAGAGGCAAGATCCTAGCTATGGAGTAGTTGTATATGCAAGAGATTTACGAGTTCAGGCCCTTCTCGGAGGAAGTAACAGCCCTACGTCTCGGAGCCCGGAGGCGGTCGACTGGATTATATGCGTATGAGTTACAGGGGTGCGAACCCTTCTGTCTGTGGAGGGGGTGGCTTATATAGAGTGTGCCAGGACCCCAGCCAGCCCACGTAGCGGAGGGTTTAAGGTACATTAAGGCCTGGCGTTACTGGTAACGCCTTACATAAAGTGTCATCATGGCCATAAAGACTACTTAATTACATACCGTTTGGATACAGAGTGGCTGTTGAACTCCTGGTGGTCGAGTGAGTCTTCATGGTCGAGTGTCTTTGAGTCTGTCGAGTGGAATCCTTCCAGGTCGACTGGAAGGCAGTTTCTTCTAAAGATGTCCTTGGGGAGGGTACCTTGGACAGGTCCATGACCCTACCCTAAGTACATGACTTCATCAATGAGGACGGCCCTTGCTCCTGCGCATTGTCGTACGAACGCTCCATCAAAGTACATGATCCACCCGTCTGGCTCCTCGTCCCCAGGTAAGAGGGAGCAGTCCTCGCGCACCCCGTGGTCAGGGATGTCAATCCACTCGGCAACGAAGTCAGCGAGGGCCGCAGCCTTGATGACCCTGGTGGTGCTGAACTCGAGATGGAATGCCTGAAGCCTGACGTTCCATTCTGCAACTCTCCCGGCGGCGTTCGGGCTCCGGAGCACCCTCTCCAACGGGTATGCCGAAATGACTTTGATGGGGTGGCCTTGGAAGTAGTGGCGCAGCTTTCAAGAGGCGACAAGGAGCGCGAGCAAGAATATTTGAGGCATAGGGTAACATGCCCAAGCCTCCCTCAGCACCGTGCTGACGAAGTAGACATGGTGCTCGACGAGGGGAGAGGCACCGATGGAGTCTTGTTCTTCATGAGGACGCGAGCCTTCGGTTGTCTCGAGAGGACCATCCTCAGGAGCCCCCCCAGCTGAGGGGTCAATCGTGGCCTCAGGAGGAATGCCGGCCGCTGGGTCGGCTGAGGCCCCAGGTGTGCTGTCCTGAGGATGCGGCGCTTTGTTCGGTGGTTGAGCGCCCTGCCGAGGGCCCTTGGACGGGCGCTCCTTCCTTAGCGCCACCAGGGTAGCGCTTGGTGAGTGAGGGGTGGCTGCCAAGTAGAGGACCAAGGGCTCCATAGCGCGCGGCGCGACCATCACTGGTGGGCTGGTCAGGTATCTCTTGAGGTCTTGAAAGGCTGCGTCTACCTCAGGGGTCCAATCGAACGACTCCTTCTTTTTCATCAGCTCGAAGAACGGGAGGGCGAGCTCCCCCAGCTTGGGGAAGCACCCCAACGAGGTTATGCAGCCCGCCAGCTTCTGCATCTCCTTCAAGGTCTGCGGGGGGCTCATGTCTTCTATGGCCTTGACCTTCTCTGGATTGGCCTTGATCCCACTGTGCGACACTAGGAAGCCCAGCAGCTTGCCAGAGGGGACCCCGAAGAGGCACTTCTCGGGATTGAGCCGCAGGTCCACCTTGCGCAAGCTGGCAAATGTCTCCTCCAGATCTATTATCAGGGTCCCAGCCTACCGAGACTTCACTACTATGTCATCAACATAGGCCTCCGCGTTTCTCCCGAGCTGCATGCCCAAGGCGATACGCATTAGACGCTGGAAGGTAGCCCCAGCATTGCGCAGCCCAAAGGGCATGCAGGTGTAGCAGTACACTCCGCAGGGGGTGAGGAACACCGTCTTCTCCACATCTTGCACAACCATCTTGATATGGTGGTAGCCTTCTCAGGTAGCACTCGGCGGTGGAGTCCACGATCTGGTCGATGCGAGGAAGCTGAAAGGGATCTTGAGGGCAAGCCTTGTTGAGGTTAGTGAAGTCGACACACATGTGTTCCTTTCCTCCTTTCTTGGGGACGACCATAGGGTTTGCCAACCATTCTGGGTATCATACTTCCCTGATGACCCCAGCGTCCTGCAGCTTGCAGGTTTCTTGGATGAAAAACGCTTGCTTCTCGGTGGACTGGCGGCGGGCCTTCTGCTGCACTGGCCACACGTTTGGGCATACCTTACAGGTGGTGCTCGATTATTCCCCTTGGGACTCCAGCCAGGTCTCTGGGCTCCCAAGTGAATACGTCCTTGTTGGCGCACAAGAAGTCGACCAACGCTTTCGCCTGGTCCTGAGGGAGGCCAGATCCTATGGTGAAGCTGGCGCTTGTCGTCCCCCCCTCACTGACTAGCACTTGCTTCGTCTTGTCTCGGTCTTGGGAGAATAGCGGCTTCTTATTGGTCGGTGCTGCTCCCGGGTACCCAGGACCCCCCTTCTCACCAGGCAGTACAGTCGCCACGGACCTGAAGGTGAGCTTGAGGGCCTGTACCGCGTCTTTGGTGTCCCCTGCCACCGTGAGGATGCCGTTGCTGCTTGGCATCTTCATGAGGTTGTAAGCTGGGTGAGTTGCCGCCATGAACTTGGCCAAGGCACGGTATCCGAGAATGGCATTATATGGCAAGTCGATCCGGGCGATGTCGAAGTCGATGAGCTCGGTGCGGTAGTTTTCGCGGATCCCGAAGGTGACGGGGAGACGGATCTGCCACAGGTGGCGGGTGAAGCCACCACCGACCCTGGAGAAGGGCTTGGTGGGGCGGAGCCGGCCAGGAGGCACGTGCAGTAGGCCGAACGCCTCTGCAGAGAATCGTTGAGGCCGGCTCCGCTGTCGACGAGGGTCCTAGTGACCACCACATTGCAGATGGTGGGGGTGCAGAGCATTGGGAGCACTCCTGCTCCTGTTGTGGTTGCTGGATGGTCTTCTGGGCTAAAGGCGAGGTCGGCCTTCGGCGCTGCCCAGCCCTAAGGGGCCCCCGAGCTCACCTGGGAATCACTTACTTGACGGTAGAACTGCTAGATATGCCGATTAGAAGGTGGTGCCTACGAGCCGCCCAAGAGAGCTGCAACGAGAAGAGGCACCGGCACCACAAGTGCACAACGAAGAGGCTATGCAGCTCCTCCCAAGAGGCCGTAGAGGACTCTAGCAGGTGGAGCAGCCAGGCGCGCGGCAATCCTACGAGGGCCATGGGGAGCCAGTTGGCCTTCACCTTGTCGTCTCCGCCGGCCGCCAAGACTGCCTCCTCGTATTCCTGGAGGAAGCCAGGCGGGTCCGCAGTGTCGTCGTACCGTGGCGGCATCTTGGGCTTGAACTTGGTTGGCCATTCCACCCGCCGCAGGGAGGGGGTGAAATGGCGCAGCCCCGGCACTTCTTCGAAGGCGTGCGAGGGCCGATTTGATGGAGAAGCGCCCGCCATTGAAGCCGATGGTGCGATCTGACGGACGGAGCAGAGAATCCCCGACACACCCCTATGTGGCGCGCCAAATGTTGGATCACGGGTTCCACAAACCCTTGAAAGGTTCGAACTCTAGGGTGCGTGCGGAGATCTCAACCTACCTAGTCTGCCTACTCGCAATCCTCCTAAGCCTAGCGCGTCGGGCCCAAAGAGACAAAGAGACACAACGGTTTATCCTGGTTCGGGCCACCTTGCGGTGTAATACCCAACTCCAGCATTTTGGTTGATTGCCTCGAAGGGCTGAGGATGAACTAGTACAGTGGATGAACCGGCCTTAGGAGGTGAGGCGTTCTTGAGCTCAAGAGATCTGGTGAGGTGGTCGGGTGAGAATGGATCCGATCCTCCCCTATGGTGGTGGCTAAGTCCTATTTATAATGGCCTTGGTCCTCTTCCCAAATGTTGGGGGAACGGATCCCACTACAGCCAGATTTGAAATGGGACAAGTAGTACATCCTATCCTGACTAAAGTGGTCTTCGCCTGCAAAAAGCCTCTGGTCGTGATGCTACGGTGGGCTCGGTGATGACCTCCGTCCTGCCGTCCTTGTGGTCTTGGTCTTGTTGCACCAGAATGGAAACCTTTGGCTGATTCCTCGGGACTCCATGCCCGCGGCTTGCCCCCCTTGCACCGAAGAGGAAACTGGCGCTCTGCGCCCGCCTAGCGCCCGACTGGCCTTGGTCGTGAGGTGCACCTTGCATAGAACTCTCCGCCCTCGGGAGCCAGCCTGAGGAGGCCAATCTCCTCGGGGGTCTTGCTGTTGTCTGCCTCGCGAGGCTTGGCCCGTCGCAGGCGTCTTGAGTTGTTGATGCTGAAGATGGGTTGTACCAGGCCGTTGATGGATCCACGTAGCGGGCCGCGGGTAGGCAAGTCTGGATACCCCCATATCCATAACGCCAACAGAAACGGTTCATCTTAAAAAGATGTGTGTGATATGCGGCATTTGCGGTCAGCCAAAAGAACACAAAAGATTCGTGTAAACGAGATGTGTGGGATATGTAGCAAACAGCCCACTCAGATGAACTGTTTGGGATGAGAAATTATAACATAGACGGTAACTATAGTAAGTTTGTGTGTGATTCTGTTCCTACAAAAAACTTTGAAAAATGCAAACTAGTTGCTTGCGGTGGCTAGGAGTATCGCACATGATGCGTCTGTGAGCACTCGTGTTCGATGATTAGTAAGTTACACATAATCAACGGCCGCAAGGGTGATATGCTGATCATGGAGTCCGAGAAGACTGTAGTCGGAAGGCCGCCGGCTCAGCTTTTTAGCCTATATATATTTTATTATAATTGTATGCATAAGTAGGTCGTGAGTGTTTTGTGCCTTGCCGCATGTGGCATTCTAAATTATCCTTAATATGTAACAACAACAACAACAAAGCCTTTAGTCCCAAGCAAGTTGGGGTAGGCTAGAGGTGAAACCCATAAGATCTCGCAACCAACTCATGGCTCTGGCACATGGATAGCAAGCTTCCACGCACCCCTGTCCATAGCTAGCTCTTTGTCGATACTCCAATCCTTCAGGTCTCTCTTAACGGACTCCTCCCATGTCAAAATCGGTCGACCCCGCCCTCTCTTGACATTCTCCGCACGCTTTAGCCGTCCGCTATGCACTGGAGCTTCTGGAGGCCTGCGCTGGATATGCCCAAACCATCTCAAACGATGTTGGACAAGCTTCTCCTCAATTGGTGCTACCCCAACTCTATCTCGTATATCATCATTCCAGACTCGATCCTTCCTCGTGTGGCCACACATCCATCTCAACATACGCATCTCTGCCACACCTAACTGTTGAACATGTCGCCTTTTAGTCGGCCAACACTCCGCGCCATACAACATTGCGGGTCGAACCGCCGTCATGTAGAACTTGCCTTTTAGCTTTTGTGGCACTCTCTTGTCACAGAGAATGCCAGAAGCTTGGCGCCACTTCATCCATCCGGCTTTGATTCGATGGTTCACATCTTCATCAATACCCCCATCCTCCTGCAACATTGACCGCAAATACCAAAAGGTGTCCTTCCGAGGTACCACCTGGCCATCAAGGCAAACCTCCTCCACCTCACAGCTAGTAGTACTGAAACCGCACATCATGTACTTGGTTTTAGTTCTACTAAGTCTAAACCCTTTCGATTCCAAGGTTTGTCTCCATAACTCTAACTTCCTATTTACCCCCGTCCGACTATCGTCAACTAGCACCACATCATCCGCAAAGAGCATACACCATGGGATATCTCCTTGTATACCCCTTGTGACCTCATCCATCACCAATGCAAAAAGTTAAGGGCTCAAAGCTGACCCCTGATGAAGTCCTATCTTAATCGGGAAGTCATCAGTGTCGACATCACTTGTTCGAACACTTGTCACAACATTATTGTACATGTCCTTGATGAGGGTAATGTACTTTGCTGGGACTTTGTGTTTCTCCAAGGCCCACCACATGACATTCCGCGGTATCTTATCAAAGGCCTTCTCCAAGTCAATGAACACCATATGCAAGTCCTTCTTATGCTCCCTATATCTCTCCATAAGTTGTCGTACCAAGAAAATGGCTTCCATGGTCGACCTCCCAGGCATGAAACCAAACTAATTTTTGGTCACGCTTGTCATTCTTCTTAAGCGGTGCTCAATGACTCTCTCCCATAGCTTCATTGTATGGCTCATCAGCTTAATTCCACGGTAATTAGTACAACTCTTAAATTATCCTTAATATGTAAGACAATTATTAACTCTTGCCATTGTAAATTTTCCTGAACTGCGAGCAGAGCGCGCAGGGATGCCATGGACCCGCAAAAAGAAGAAGAAAAAAGCAGGGACGGCACCGTGAGCAACCACGTGGTCAACCTTCTACCACCACGTGGGAGACCCGACGGCGCACCATAGGACACGTGATAGTGGGCAGACACGTATTCGTACATCCGAGAACAAGAGCCCATGTTTCGGGCTTCCGATGCATGGCATACGGTTGATCCAAAAGAATTGTTTGCGATGAGACAGAACAACAAAAAGAGGGCTTTGTGGGCCCAGAACAATCAATAAAATTGGACTTTGTTTCTCCTCACATTGCAGATTACAACGCAATAAGTAATTGCAAATCTGTTAACATAGATCAAACTAATATGTGTTCACACCGATCAAACTAATATGTGTTCACACTTAGCACCGAGCTATGAAAACTACCCACTCGAAAATTACTTCACAGTTCCTCTCCTCATCACCTATAAAACTGGTCTTTCCTGTCAAATCGTTCCGCCATGACTGGTAGGAGGAGTTTTGGGTGGGCATACAACCAGGCAGGAAAGACCAAGGCTGCAGAAGCACTAGAGAGGTCCCGCCGCGAAGCGGCAGCCGCAGCAGAGATGTCCCGGCATGCCGCGGAGCCCTTGAACGAGCTCTCATTGGCACGTGAGGGCTCTCACAAGCGCACTCGCCGCATCGGCGATCACGACGAGTTGGCGTTGCTAAAGTCCTTGGCCGGTGACGACGACATTCTCACAGGCCTCATTAAGCAGCAGGAGCTGGTCGACGACTTGATGAAGCTGCTCGCGATCAATGATGCCTCGGTTGACAAGGCGACCGACCTCGTTGAGCAACTCATGGGTGACAATGCGAAGCTCCTCAAGGCGCTCACTGAGAAGGAGGAGGAGGCCGCCGGCTGGAAGATGTTGCATGAGCAGACCAGTGCCTCGGGGATGACGCTGACAGTGGTCATCGTGGAACTGATGGGTGACTTGAGGAAGATTCAGATCGAGTGCGAGCAGGATTTGGAGGAATCCGTGGCTGCTTTCAAGCAAAGCTGTGAGGAAATGAGGAATGAGCTGGAGGATGTCATCGCCCGGCGATCCATCAAAGAGTAGATACAGTAGCGATCTAGATTGTTGTCGATGATTTCCTAGTTCTCTTGTCCCCGTGTCTTCCAAAGTTTGCCACATGTGGCATGTAAAATTATCCAAAATATGTAAGACAATTATTATCTGCTCCATTGTAAATTTGTCGTCATACTATCCATTGCCATTTTATTTGTTGTCGTATTATCCGTTGCCTTACATGACAGTTTAAATTAGGCTGGAATACGAGTTGAAAACATGAACAAAGCAAATGCTGCCATGGGATCACAACCAAACACCCTCCGTCCACCCTAAAAAACCACCGTCCAGGCGCTTTAATTAACCCATTAATGACGAAGTTTTGAGCGAGGCGGGCGGCGGCTGGTGCATGGAGGTCAAAGAGCTCACTTCCTAGTGAGCATGGGAGGCCCTGCTGCTTGCACGTGTCTCATCGAGCCTGCGAGGTGGACAGGATGCACGTGTCCCATCGAGCCTGCGCGGTGGACTGCTCGCACGCGTCTTGTCGAGCCTGCACGGCGGACTTCTCACGCTCATCCCGTGTAATCAAACAGCTGCACGCACGCCACTCGGTATGGTTAAATATTGACATGGTTCATATAATACAACCCTTTGTGATATTAACGTGTCAGCTTGTTGTTTCAGAAAGGACTTCGTTGGCTACTAATGTGTGCGCCTTTTCTCAAACTGGACGTTTTTTTACCATGACATATATGTGCCATGTCATGAAACCATGCCAAGTTTCATGTTTTTTGGGTGTGTTTTTGATTTGCTAGGATTTAAAAACCGAGATTCTCAATGTTTCAGGACGATGACAAGTTTGTAATTCATTCCCATTCCTTAAATGAGACCTAAACATGCACCCAATGACACATGTACGATTTCCCACTCATTTTGTGCTTGTAGTTCAAATTTGAATTATGGACTACATTTAATGCGTAGAAAACTTAATTAGTGATATATACAATGGCCAAACAAACCCTAAACATGCACCCCAAGGACACATGTACATTTTTTCTAGCCATTTTGGTGCACTGGAGCATGTATTTGTAGTTCGGATTTGAATTATGGACATTAAATGCCTAGATAACTCAATTAATGAATAAAAAGGGTCAAACGAACCCTGAATAATTTCAAAGTTCAGCGTGAATCTCCCGTTGTTCCGTACGTGTTGCATGTAGAAAAAAATACGAGGCTAGAAGAGGGAGTGATTATCGTTTGGCCCACAAGGGGACACGTTTCCCTACCGAAACCATGAGGGTTCCTGAGATAGGCTCCGGTTTGTAAGTTTGTAACAAAGCTTGGCCCAAATTGGCAATGTTTTTACTATGACATATATGTGCCATGACGTGACACCATGCCACCTTTGATGACTTTCTAGTGAGTTTTGGATTTATGGGGACTTAAAAACTGAGATTCCAACTGTTTGTGGACGAGCCAAGACGCCGGTGAGGTTGTAATTCATTCCCATTCCTTGCGTGGGACCAAAACATGCACCCAAGGACACATGCATGTACAATTTTTCTAGCCACTTTGATGAACTGGAGCATGTATTTGTACTTTAGATTTGAATTCTGGACATTAAATACCTAGGAAACTCAATTAGTGTATAAAAAGGCCAAACGAAACCTGAACAAGTTTAAATTTCAGCATGGATATCATGTAGTTCCATGTTGCCCGTAGAAGAAAATAAAACGTGAAAAGAGGCCGTGATTATGTTTCGACAACTAGGGGAACACGTTTCCCTATCGGAACCACGAGGCTACTTGTTGAGAGAAGCTCCGGTTTGTAGGAGTTTGTAATAAAGCTTGGCCCAAATTGGCAATGTTTTTACCACGGCATATATGTGCCATGACGTGACACCATGCCACCATTGATGACTTCTGGTGAGTTTTGGATTTTATGGGGATTTAAAACCCAAGATTCCAAATGTTTGAGGATGAGCCAGGACGCCGGTTCGGTTGGAATTCGTTCCCATTCCTGGCACGGGACCTAATTAAACATGCAACAAAGGACACATGCATGTACAATTTTTTTAGCCATTTTTTGGTGAACTTGAGCATGTATTTGTAGTTCAGATTTGAATTATGGACATTAAATGCCTAGGAAACTCAGTTAGTGTATAGAAAGGCCAAACGTACCCTGAATAAGTTTAAATTTCAGCATGGATATCATGTAGTTCGATGTTGCCCGTAGAAGAAAATACAAGGTGAAAAGTGGTCGTGATTACGTTTCGACAACGAGGGGAACATGTTTCCCTATTGGAACCACAAGGATTCTTGTTGAGAGAAGCTCCGGTTTGTAAGAGGTTCGTTATAAAGCTTGGCCCAAATTGGACAATGTTTTTACCACGACATATATGTGCCATGGCGTGACAACATGCCTTCAAAAGAGATTGTCCATTTTGCACAGGAAGTGCATCCAGTTTTTGCCTTAACCCTCTCAAATTTTTAGAACATGCTTTGCGTGTCAAATGATGATACCATGCCAATTTTCAACCTTTTCAGATTTCATTTGAAGTGCTTTTCAATTTCAGGGTCATTTAGCTCAAAAAATCAGTAAATGGATGAAAAATACCAAATGAAGTCAGAAAGGATTGAAAATTGATGATTTCGCTTTGAATGGTGCATTTTGAACACACAAAACGTCTGGACTTCAAATAAGTTCAAAATAATGAAATCCCTTTGTAACAGATGAGTTTTCGTTCGAAACCCTGATACTTCGAAAGAGATTGTCCATTTTGCACAGGAAGTGCATCCAATTTTTTTTGTAACCCTCTCAACTTTTTAGAACATGCTATGTGGGTGAAATGGTGATACAATGCCAACTTTCAACCTTTACAGAGTTCATTTGAGGTTTGTAATAAAGCTTGGCCCAAATTGGACAATGATTTTACCACGACATATATGTGCTATAACGTGACACCATGCCAACTCTCATGACTTTCTGGTGAGTTTAGGATTTACGGGGATTTAAAAACCGAGATTTTAAATGTTGGAGGACAAGCTAGGACGCCGGAACGGTTGCAATTCGTTCCCATTCCTGGCATGGGAACTAAACACGCACCCAAGGACACATGTATAATATTTCTAGCCATTTTGCTGAACTGGAGCATGTATTTGAAGTTCAGATTTGAATTAGACATTAAATGCCTAGGAAACTCAATTAGTGTGTAAAAAGGCCAAACGAAAGTCATGTGCCTACCAAACCATGACTGATGTCGCCCGCGACCTAAGTCGTGCATTCTGATTGGCCAGAACGCAAACCCCACGGATCGTACGTCTGCACCGTTGGATGCTCCCAGATCAAACGGCAACCCTCAGCCCTTTCGACAACACATCCAGTACATGGGTAAGTACTGTGTGCATGCATCGTGCTAGCTCATGCTTCCTTCTCTTATAGGTTTTCTAAACAGGCTACTGTTTCCCGCTACACTTCTCATTGGTTTCCCGCCTCTTCTCCCATCGGTTTCCCGCTACCAGTGTCAGTGCTCATTGAAGGCTAGGCGGAGACACACCACCCATCGCACACATTTTCTAAAAGAACAAATGTGCATGATAGGAGGGAGTAGGTCCCACAGGGTGACCAGCATGAGCAAAATTGTGCAGGTACTGGCATAACCGTGTGCGATGCAAGTGCGCTGTAAAATCAGCACGACTGCGCAAGCGCGAGCAAATGGTGGAGGTACTGGTTTAACCGTGTGCGATGCAAGTGCACTATGAAATCACCATGACTGTGCAAGCGCGGGCAAAATGGTGCAGGTACTGGCTTAACCGTGTGTGATGCAAGTGCGCTATAAAATCACCACGACTGCGCAAGGGCGATCAAAATGGTGTACGTACTGGCTTAACCGTGTGTGATGCAAGTACGCTGTAAAATCACCACGACTAAGCAAG
>NC_041389.1:200492968-200584718 GCF_002162155.2 Triticum dicoccoides | reverse complement strand
GATGCAAGCGCTGTGAAATCACCACGACTGCGCAAGCGCGAGAAAAATGGTGCAGGTATTGGCTTAACTGTGTGCGATGCAAGTGCGCTGTAAAATCACCACAACTGCGCAAGCGCGAGCAAATGGTGGAGGTACTGGTTTAACCGTGTGCGATGCAAGTGCGCTGTAAAATCACCACGACCGAGCAAGCGCGAGCAAAATGGTGCAGGTACTGGCTTAACTGTATGCGATGCAAGTGCGCTGTAAAATCACCACGACTGCGCAAGTTAAAGGCGGGTGAGTTTATTTAGAAATTAGGATGAACCGTGTGCGATAGACCAGCTAGCTAGAAATATAAAAACAAACTACCCGCCTTGAGTGTTGCAAAAATCGGCGGTTCCGCCACTTTTCGTTATTATCATACACACATATTCTTATTGGACCATGCGCGATCTTGGGCACTCCCTCCCTGCATCAATTCCTTTACCCAAATTTTAGTAGCCGCCGTACTTCAACCGTCGCCCACACTCCTCTAGCATGGACCATATAGTAAAATAGTAGTAGCCAAGGCATTTGAAACGTCACCCTCCCTCGTCCACCACCATCTCTGCCCATCATTCGTAAAACTTTCAGTAGCCGCGGCGTATCCTCAAACACCACAATCCCCCACGCCACCACCATAGTCCCTCCATCCACCCCCTCCCCCCTAGAACCCTAGCTTGCGACCGCCTCCGCCAACCCATGTCGGTCTGCCTGTTCCTCCTAGCTTAGATAATAAAGTTTACGTTACCCAGCGATTCCCATACCTTCGCCCCACTCCCCTGTGTTTTTAGATGAGGCCTGTGGTGTCCCTCCCCGTCAGATCCACATCCCCTACTCCAGAACGTCGCAGCCTAAGCTTGACAACGTATCCCGGGGAGCCCGACGAGCGCTCGGCTAAGAATTGGTTTATCATGGCCTCTCCGGCGGACATTGGTGAGGTGCCTCCCGTTCGCCCCGACCTGTCGATCCCGGAGCAACACGCCACCATGGAAGCCGGCGAAGATGTTGACTATGTTGCCATGTTGAAGGCTTCATGTCAGCGGGCTTGCATATTACTGTATCTTAGGAAATCTGGCTACGACATCAAGCTCGTCGATAGTGACGGCTTCACGCAGGCCATGTCACAGGTTACGTGGTCCATCCCCAACCCCTCTGGTTCAACCGCCGTCGATCTCTTCAACGGTCCTGCCGATGATCTCCTCTGCCAAGCGGTCAAGGATTTGCAATCCTTATACACCATCGAGCCCATTTTGTCATTTTTGAAGGACACGTTCTAGGGCGGCAGCTTGGAATCCTCAATTGCCAAGTCAGATCTCATCGACCACGACCACGAGGAGGGCACCCACAAAGGTTCTTCCACCATGGGTCTGTGCTCTTCCAACTAGGAGGATCCCGTCCATGAAATGTGAGGCAACATCCTATCAGCAAATCTTACCTTTTCTAGCTTGCCAACACGTACCCTTTGTTGTAGTATCATTTGTCGTGCGGTGCTATAACTGTGTCGTGTTTAATTATTTTAGTTATGCAAAAATGTATTGTTCAATAGGGCTATGTGATGTTTAAGTATGAATTGTCCACTTCAGTTTAGCAAATGGCTATATTTGGTTGTTTATAGTGAGTAGATGCCTTGTTTACCTATGTTAGGCTGATAGGTTGGTTGTAGTGAGCATTTTTCCAGTTATCGAGCCGATTCCTTGTTTATATGTATTTTGTCTTCGTTTGGTTGAAGTGAGCATTTGTCCAGTTATCAAGCAGGTGCCTTGTTTTATCTGTATTGTGTTGTTAGGTTGCTTTTTTTAGCAGTTGTCCAGTTTTCGAGCAGATGCCTTGTTTATCTGTATTTGCTTGTTAGGTTGGTTGTAGTGAGCATTTGTCCAGTTTTCAAGCATATGCCCTGTTTATATTTATTTGCTTGTTAGGTTGGTTCCAGTAAGACTTTGTCCAGTTTTCAATGGCTATATTTGGTTGTTATACTGATCATTTATGCCTTGTTTATTTCAGTCATTCACAATGTGTTGTTCATTATGTGCAAGTCGGAACTGTGTCGCTCGACTACATCAATACCAGTTTGAATGGCTATATTTGCTTCCAGTTATGCCTGGTGTAGTTAACACATGCCCTTTATTGCAGTTTTACACATTTATCGTGATGTTTAAGCATTACTGAGGGAGTCCTGGACTAGGGGGTGTCCGAATAGCCGAACTACCACTATCGGCCGAACTATCATCGGCCGGACTATCATCATCGACCGGACTCCAAGACTATGAAGATACAAGATTGAAGACTTCGTCCCGTGTCCGGATGGGACTTTCCTTGGCGTGGAAGGCAAGCTTGGCGATACGGATATGTAGATCTCCTACCATTGTAACCGACTCTATGTAACCCTAGCCCTCTCCGGTGTCTATATAAACCGGATGGCTCTAGTCCGTAGGACAACAACATCAACCCTTACAATCATACCATAGGCTAGCTTTTAGGGTTTAGCCTCCTTGATCTCGTGGTAGATCCACTCTTGTAAACATCCACAATATCAATATCAATCAAGCAGGACGTAGGGTTTTACCTCCATCAAGAGGGCCCGAACCTGGGTAAAACATCGTGTCCCTTGTCTCCTGTTACCATCCGCCTAGACGCACAGTTCGGGACCCCCTACCCGAGATCCGCCGGTTTTGACACCGACATTGGTTCTTTCATTGAGTGTTCCTCTGTGCCGTCACCGATAGGAAGGATGCCTCTTCCCGTCTTCAAGGACGATATCTTCGCCAATGGAGCCTTGGCCGCCGCCAAACTATCCGGCTAGGAGGTTTTCTTATTGCCGCCTGTCCGGCCACCGCCTCCGCAATGACCTCTCGAGTCATCGAGCGCAATCTTCACGTCAACTCGGAATTCGCCGAGCATCTAGATCAAGCAGAGCTCTCGTCCGTAAATGAACTCTTGGATCGGATCGCCGCCCTGGGAGTCGCTACAGAATACAATCAGATCGGGCTTAAAACCGATCTGAGAGAGATTAACTCTCCCCAGGTCACCCACCATGTTACGGTGGTAGAAGAACAATGCGGCGACTCTTCTCCTATATTGAAAACTAGTCATGTCCGGGCTCCCAAACCCTCCACGCCGGATTCCCGCGGAGGGGCGGACTTCGATCGAGCACTGAACTTAAAATCAGGCTTCGTTCCGGATTCGTTGGACAATGTCCAGCGATCAAAGCTTCCGAGCTTGGAAGCTCCTCGGCCTTCGAGCCTTGAGATGGGTAGGGTTCCGGACTTAGTTCCGCCCACCCGACCAGATATATGCGATCTATCTCTAATCCGGCAAGAGCCCACGGAAACAGTACATCACTACTGGGCCAGATTCCTCCTGGTTATGGACAGGATAAAAGACTGCCGAGAGGAAAACGCAATCTCAATTTTTTGCAATAATTGCACGGACGAGGGAATCCTAAACGCCGTCAGCCGTCGTGAAATCACACGCTTCGCCGACCTGGCATCCATAGTACAGAAATACTGTGCGATAGAGAGTTTCCGGAAAACCGAAAATAGGTTTTGGGACAATCCGGCCCCGGATACAGACCCAGTCCACAATAAAAGGGTGCATCACACTCAGGCACCAGGTGCAAGAACCAAAAAACAGAAACCCCTTAAAGGGAACGGAACCGTACTGGAGGGATGGCTCAGCAGACCCTGTACAATTCACAGTACAGAGGGCGCCGTCCCAACACATAGCCTTCGAGCATGTTGGATACTACGGCAGGTGGCCAAAAGTGGCGAGGAGCTTCTAGCCCCGGAAAACCACACCAAAAATACCGGTACGGTATTAACAGTCTTCGAGACTTTTGCATCAAACAATATGCGGAAACGAACAATCCGCAGCCTTGCCGAAGCTTACCAAGTAGCCACAGCAAATCCTTGGAGTGACGCGGCCATCACCTTCAATGCCAGCGACGAACCTAAATTCCGAGCAGCCCGAGCACCAGCCGCATTGGTCCTCAGTCCGATAGTGGACGGCTTTCGGCTTACCAAGGTGCTCATGGATGGCGGCAGCGGATTAAACCTCATCTACGAGGAAACCCTTCAAAAATGGAAATAGACTGGAGCCGCATTGAGCGAAGCAGCACAACCTTCAGAGGAATAATCCCTAGCCGGGAAGCGCGCTGCACAGGAAAAATCACACTCGATGTGGTATTCGGCTCACCGGACAATTACAGGTCCGAGGAAATCATGTTCCAGGTGGCCCCGTTTAACAGCGGATACCACGCTATATTAGGACGAGAGGCATTCACAATCTTCCAAGCCGTACCCCATTACGGGTACATGAAGCTCAAAATGCCTGGGCCCGGCGGAATAATCACTCTCGTTAGTGATCCGGACATAGCACTCCGCGCCGAAAACAAGACGGCCCATTAGCCCTGGAGGCACTATCCGAAGCCTTAGCGGCAGAGGAACTCACCGCGCTGCGCTCTACGGTGAATAGGGACGATGTGATACTCGATAAGAGATCCAAGTCCACCTCCTTTAAACCAGCCGAAGAAATAGTAAAATTCCAGGTCCACCCAACGGACCCGACAAAGACGGCCCCCATTGGGGCACAATTGAACCCTGATGTAGACGCCGCACTGCGAGAATTCCTTCGGGAAAATTGGGACATTTTCGCCTAGCACCCCTCGGATATGCCCGGAATCCCATGCAGATTAGCAGACCACAGCCTGAACATCCTAAAAGGATTCAAGCCAGTCAAACAGGCTCTTCGACGATTTTCCGAACCCAAAAGACAGGCAATGGGATAGGAACTAGCCAAACTATTGGAAGCCGGATTCATCAGAGACATCAAACATCCGGATTGGCTAGCAAACCTGGTAATGGTACCAAAGAAAGACAAATCCTGGCGCCTATGTGTCGATTTCAAAGACCTAAATAAAGCATGCCCAAAGGATCCCTTCCCCCTCCCCCGCATCGACCAAATTATCGATGCCACTGCAGGGCACGACTCATTGTGCTTCCTGGACGCATACTCCGGCTATCATCAAATCAAGATGGCAGAAGCAGATCAAGCCGCAATGACATTCATTACTCCATATGGACCATTCTGCTTCAACACGATGCCCTTTGGACTTAAAAACGTCGGCGCAACATATCAGTGCATGATTCAGACATGTCTGGCTACCCAGATCGGCAAAACAGTAGAGGCATATGTAGACGATGTGATCGTCAAAAGTAAACGCGTCGAAACTCTAGTAGACGACTTGAGGGTCACATTTGACAACCTCCGAGAATATGATATCAAACTGAATCTGGAAAAATGCGTTTTCGGCGTGCCAGCCGGAAAGCTCCTGGGCTTCATCGTATCCGGTAGAGGAATGGAAGCAAATCCGGCCAAGATCCGAGCTCTATCATAGCTGGATATTCCAAAAAACCTCAAACAGATCCAGAAATTGACGGGATGTGTGGCGGCCCTCAGCCGCTTTATCTCCCGCTTAGGAGAAAAGGCATTGCCCCTCTATCACCTCCTCAGGCACACCGAACACTTCGAGTGGACGGATGCTGCCACCACCGGACTCGAAGAAATAAAGGCCATATTGGCAACGAATCCGGTCCTGGCTGCGCCCAACCTGGGCGAACCAATGCTGTTATACATCGCAGCAACACATCAAGTTGTAAGCGCGGTACTCATCGTCGAACTAGTGACAGAAGGGCATAAATTCCCTCTTCAAAAACCAGTGTACTACGTATCCACTGTGTTAACCCCCTGCAAGTCCCGTTACCCGCACTATCAGAAGATCGCGTATGCAGTGTTCATGGCATCCCGGAAGCTCCGACACTACTTTCAAGAGTGTTCGATAACAGTGGCCTCTGAAGTACCACTCAATGACATTATAAACAACCGCGACGCAACGGGCAGGATTGCAAAATGGGCCATTGAGCTCTTGCCATTCGATATAACTTACAGACCTCGGTGAGCTATAAAGTCACAAGTTTTGGCTGACTTTGTCGCCGAATGGACCGAAGCCGAACTCCCTAAAGAGTACGGCGCATACTCCAATTGGATTATGCACTTCGACGGCTCTAAAATGTTGGCCGGACTGGGGGCTGGCGTCGTATTGACATCCCTGACCGGTGATATAGTCCAATGCGTACTTCAAATAATGTACACGGACTCCAACAACGCAGCCGAATACGAGGCCCTTTTACATGGTCTCCGGATGGCAATCTCCATGGGCATTCAACGCCAAGAGGTGCGCGGGGATTCAAACCTCGCAATATACCAAATAAATGGAGACTTTGATGCCAAGGATCCAAAAATGGCAGCATATCGCAACGCTGTCCTAAAAATGTCAGCTCGGTTCGACGGACTCGAATTCCATCATGTAGCCAGGGATAACAACCAAGCGGCCGACGTATTGGCACGCATCGGCACAAAGCGTGACGTTGTCCCTCCAAACATCTTCCTCGAACGGCTGTTCAAGCCATCTATACTATGGGAAGGGGAGTCCGGAAATAACAAACCGGAAGCAGCCACACCAACCGACACAGAGCAATTTGACATAAGCGGCAATTCCGCCGCCGAAATAACACCCTCAGCCCACGACATAATGGTCGTAGTCGCCCCGTGGACAGAACCATTCCTAGCCTACTTACTTAGGCAGGAACTTCCCGAAGACCAAAATGAGGCCCGCTGCATAGTTCGGCGATCTAAAGCCTACAAGGTCCACGAGGGAGAACTTTATAAGAAAAGCACAACCGGAGTCCTTCAAAGGTGTATCCCGAAGAGGAAGGGCGAAGCCGGACTAGGCGGACACCACGCAGCAGCCCTGGCCCTCGTAGGAAAGGCATTCTGTACAGGATTTTATTGGCCGACGGCCCGGGCAGATGCTCAGGACTTAGTCCAGCGATGCGTCGGTTGTCAGCTCTTTGCTAATCAGAGCCATATGCCACCCACCGCCCTCAAAACTATACCCATTACCTGGCCGTTCGTGGTCTGGGGGCTTGACATGGTTGGACCACTTAAAGGGGGAACCCACAAGCAAAGATACCTATTGGTCATGGTGGATAAATTCACCAAATGGATAGAGGCCAAGCCAGTTAAAACGGCAGAGTCCGGACCAGTGATAGACTTTATATCCGGGGTAGTACACTGTTACGGTGTCCCCCACAGCATCATCGCCGATAACGGCACGAATTTTACGGCCGATGAGGTTAAATCATGGTGCAAAAATATGGGCATCAAGCTCGATTATGCTTCAGTCTATCATCCTCAAACCAGCGGTCAAGTGGAATGAGCAAATGGTCTAATAATGAGCGGCATCAAACCCAGACTAGTGCGGTCACTTACGAAATCTGATGCGCACTGGGTAGAGGAGCTCGACTCCGTACTCTGGGGGCTGCGGACAATGCCCAACCGTACTACCGGATTCACACCATTTTTTATGGTGTACGGCGCAGAGGCAGTTTTGCCCTGCGACGTTATTCATGACTCACCTCGAGTGCGCATGTATGAAGAAAGAGAGGCCGAGCTGGATCGGCAGGACAGCTTAGACGCATTGGAGGAAGAACGCAACGTCGCCAAGGCTCGTTCAGCATTCTATCAGCAGCAGGCTCGAAGATATCAAAGTAGAGAAGTACGGGCCAAGACTTACAACGTGGGCGAACTAGTTCTACGCTTGCCGGACAAGAAAAAGGACAAGCTCAAGCCCAAATGGGAGGGGCCCTTCATCATCGATCAAGTCCTGACCGGCGGAGCGTACCATCTACGAAATGCATCGGATAATCGACTCGAGCCGAACCCATGGAACGCAGCCCGCCTCCGAAGATTCTATGCCTAGCGCCGGATTAAGAGTTCGTCCCTTTCTCCCGTCCAAATTTTTTATACTTCAGCTGCCTTTTTTCTCTTTTTTCTCTCACCCCTATTCATAAACAGCCTTAAAAGGCTTATTTGCGCATAAGTCCGCACATAATCGATGTGCTATCTGCACTCACTATACCTGGGGGCTTCTTTACCAGAAGCTTAAATTATAAGGGCTTCGTGCCCAGCACATGTGTCAAGCTCCCACATGTACCTTTTATTCACCATTATATGCATCGATATGACTTAAGTTTTGGCCAAGCTGGGTTGTCTGGCTCCTGTGCTTACCCCTACGTTCCCGATTGTTCGGCTAGGAGGTAAAGGGAGCACCTCTGCGATTGTTACTGCCGGGTCAGCCGGATGTGTACCTCAGACTGGGTGAAGCTGAAAGCTAGCGTTCTTAAGGGAATACTCGGTCGGTGACTTGAAAGATGATTTTACCTACTTATTTATCTGCCCCCAGATGTTTTTCTGCTTTTTTCGCAGTCCGGACATGCACTTTAGGGCATGCCACCCCCCAGAGGAAAGGAACCCTTAACGGAACTATTCTCCCTGGAAGATGTTTCTTACTAACCATGTAATATAACATAACTAGTTGGGCACTTGTCTGATAAAGCACTAATGACCCCTACGCCTGGTCTCCATGCATACCCCGGTTGTTTCATAACCGAGAAGGTATTTGGACACACTCCAGACTCTAGGGTCCCGAGGTCGAAGCGAAAAGGTCGGCAAAGACAAACGATCTACAATCCGGCTAGAAGGCATTTTACATGTCATTTTATAATACATTGTCAAATTGACTGACTGTATTCTTCCTCAATCCCGTCTAACAGACTGTCTAATTTACAGTCCTATTGGGAAAACTTAGCAGCCAACTCTACTTGGCCGTATACTAAACTTACAGGGATCTCCTTCCCATCGGGCCCCACAGGTCCGACTTCGGTCATGTGGTTGGGATTCGCCTTCTTGTACCGCGTCTTCACCATGGCCCAGGCCTCCCTGGCACCTTGGCGGCAGGCTGAAATCTTCCATAAATGGAAGCGCTGCCGCACTCCCTGAAGCTTCTCCGCAAGCTCCTCAAGTCCCTCGGCTAGGGAGAAGGTTGGCCATAAAGCCTGGATGACGCTGCTCATTGCCTGCTGAACTCGTTCGGTCAGTCGCAACAACTCAGGAAGTTGATCACCCGTTGATACGGGCATCTCCTCCGCGGGGCGACCCGTGAGTATACCTACAGACATATTTTGTCAATTAACTTCCTCGCCGAACTCTTCTTTTCAAAGGAGTTCGCTCAAGCACTTACTATAGATGCCGCGACGAAGCCGCTGATTCTTCTTAACGGAGCCAGACAGCTCGGCCCGAACGCCTTTCAGCTCTTCTCCAAGCTGGGCATGGGCATCCTGGAGCTTGTTCCTTTCATGCTGCACCTTATGCAGCACCCTCTCGCCGGCCTTTAGCTGGCAAAGAAGTTCTTGCATGTCCGGATCTTGTCCGGCGGCACCTGCAACGTCATTATCAGACTTGCACACAGGCCAAACACTACTTATCTTTTTAAAAAAAATGTGTGTTACCAGGAAAGGTCGCTGCGTTTCCTCCTGCGGCAGCGAGTGCGGCTTCAAGTTGAGCCTTGCACTCTTGCAGCTCCTGAGACAGTTGGGTATTCTTCTCGGTAAGACCCTGCGTTTCATATGATCCTTAAATCAGTTAATATAACTACTTTAAGTCTCGGGGGCTACTGGCACATATAACTATTAAATTCGCTTACCCGTATGTCCTTTACATACTGCTCCGTGGCTCTGGTCAAACCATCTTGAGCGGCACGGAGGTGTGTGTCCCCAGCGTTAAAGGCATCCAACGCCTCAGAGGAGAAGCACGCGTCACGATAAATAGTCCGGCGGCGCCTATGGTTCATGGCACTCTCCACCTCAGATTTGGTGGCGGACAGACGGTCGGCATCCTCCGTTGGAGGAGTATCCGGCTCGCGCCTTGCGCTCGCCTCCCCCTCCGGACCAAGCGCTGGAGCTTGGCTGGTAGAAGCCGGATTGGCAGCCTCTGCACCCGCAGTCCGGCGGGCGCTTTTTCCCCTACAGAAAGTCATGAGCATTCGAACGCTTCCTAGGAACGTTGCTCCAGATAATGAATTTTGAGCTGTACCTTTGCGGCGACATTTCAGTCCGCACCGCGCTCCTCTTCCGTCTACTTGTCCGGACTGGCCTTTGACGGTCAGCCGCCGCGGGCTCGGCTTCCCGCCCTAGAGGCGCCTCCTGCACAGCGTCATCATATACGGTGGTCAAACATAAGCAAGGAAGGACTAACGGTATCAGAACTTCGGTCACAAGCACCTGGGAAGCCGGATATAGTCCGGGATAGTCGGCCGTAATGGCGACTAAGGCATTATCCATGATGAGCTGGTGGAACACCCCGTCGATTAGCTCCACTCCTATGTCCGGATCCTCTTCGGAGGCTGGGTCCCGGGATCTCTCTGGATCCTCGGGTTGCGGAGCTGGACTTAGCATGTCCTCCACCGTCCGACGCAGCTCCTGCGTCGAAAGAAGAACACAATATAAGAAACTTAGGTTTCAAAGGCATGGGTTGGACACGTGTAGTGTTCGCTTACCCAAGGCCGGGGATTATTCATGGAGAACCCATTTAACGGGTTCGTCCGAAGGAAATCCTCCTTCTCCCCCTTATACAGGCCGGACAGGACCTTCACCAGGTCTTCGGCCGAATCCGGCCCTTTGCGGCCGTGACGGGTGGCATCGTCCTCCCCGTTGAAATCCCACATAGGGTGGCCCCTGTATTGTAGTGGCTGCACTCCCCTCATAATGCATGTTGCCATGACTCCAATCATGGTCAACCCGGAATGGGTCAGTAACCTTATCCGGCCCATCAAATAATGAACGCTCTTGTCTTCCTCCAGTTGGGGGCTCCGTGGGCGCCAACTAAGGCGTTTCTTCAGAGGAGCATTGTTGAACTCCGGGAGGCCGATCCGGACAGGGTCCGGCAGCGAAGCGTCTTCTATATAAAACCATAACGAAGGCCAGTCTTCGGACGCCTTCTTAGGGGTTCCGGATGGATATCCGGTCCCGGCAATGCGCCATATTTCGGCGCCGCCCACTTGATATATTAACCCCTCGTGAGAGCGGGGTACAAGGCAAAACAACCTCTTCCACGGCGCAAAATGGGGCTCGACGCCCAGGAATAGCTCGCAAAGAGCTACGTAACCCGCAATATGCAGGATCGAGGCGGGCGTGAGGTGATGAAGCTGGAGTCCGTAGAACTCCAGGAGCCCGAGGAGGAACGGATGTACGGGAAATCCAAGCCCCCTTATCAGATAGGGGATGAAGCATACCCGCTCCCCTTTGTTGGGATTTGGGGTAGCCTCCGCTTGCTTCCCACCTTTATAGGTGGCCAGCCCGGCTCGGACAGGAACCATGAAGGCCGGAGGGAGATATCCCCCCGTTTGGAGCTTCACCAGCTCGTTATGTGGAAGAGAGCATCTCCTCCAATCTCCTGGCAGAGGGCTGGGAGCGCGAGAAGAAGAGCTGCGCTGGGGATCCATGATGGAATGGATTCCGGGTCGAAAGCGCTCTGATGAGTGTTTGCGGGAGGAAGATTGTGATTTGGATCTGGATTCGTGCCTCTCTTATAGGCAGATTACTCGCACAACTAGGGGGTAAAACATAAAAGACACCCTGGCTTTTCGCATTCGTGCAACGCGTGGAAGAAGGCCATTATTGGGCGTGGGAGCCAAGAAACGCAACTTTACTGAAGAAGCCAGACACTATTCGGCAGGTACATGGAACTTGAAGAAGAACCTGCCTTGCAACACCGAAGACTACACACATGCTGGACTTATCGTCATTGAAGACTGGTTCGGGGGCTACTGAGGGAGTCCTGGACTAGGGGGTGTCCGGATAGCCGAACTACCACTACCGGCCGAACTATCATCGGCCGGACTATCATCATCGACCGGACTCCAAGACTATGAAGATACAAGATTGAAGACTTTGTCCCGTGTCCGGATGGGACTTTCCTTGGCGTGGAAGGCAAGCTTGGCGATATGGATATGTAGATCTCCTACCATTGTAACCGACTCTATGTAACCCTAGCCCTCTCTGGTGTCTATATAAACCGGATGGCTCTAGTCCGTAGGACAACAACATCAACCCTTACAATCATACCATAGGCTAGCTTTTAGGGTTTAGCCTCCTTGATCTCGTGGTAGATCCACTCTTGTAAACATCCACAATATCAATATCAATCAAGCAGGACGTAGGGTTTTACCTCCATCAAGAGGGCCCGAACCTGGGTAAAACATCGTGTCCCTTGTCTCCAGTTACTATCCGCCTAGACGCACAGTTCGGGACCCCATACCCGAGATCCACTGGTTTTGACACCGACAATTACCTATGTTCTATTCATTTTCAACAATACCAGTTTGAATTGCAATATTTGATGGATGTTAAGCCTGCTGTTGGTTAAATTTCCTTCCATTTTATATATGCTTTAATAGCATGCTGAAACCAACACATTCAAGCTATTATTTGGAGATGGTATTGTTTACCTTTGATATATTTGTTTGATGTTAAGGTTGTCGTACTTACCATGCCTTTCCACTACTTATGCAGGACAACAACGGGAGTGGCCACCATTTTCCGCCAAGGTTATCTTCATCCCTCGGCTTGTACTCCCCCGTCAATCCATAATGTAGTGCATATAGATCCAGGCATGGACACTTGTTAGCTTCTAATATTGACTTGTTGCTTGTGAGTACATATGCCCTTGGCCAGGATCCACGCATCGACCCTTTTTGCGTATGGGGCAATGAGATATTCATGAAGAAGCATCAATTGAGAAAACTAATAAGGATTATTAGCAAAAAGATACGAATGGTGGCAAGCAAATTATTGGTTTATGCTCTATCCAACACAATAGTGAGTTGTAGGATGGTAACTACAAACTCTGCAGCCTTCTCTTTTTACTACCCATAATGAGTTGTTAGACAACAATGTCTGAACACTGAAGATTACCTCGCAAAGTACATGATTTGTGGACACACAATGAAGGTTAAAGTATTTCATCCAGACTACAATGAGCATCGAGAATTCGTAATGAAGATAATGAAGGATGGACGGGCAGCCATCACAAGGGGTTGGCCTAGAGTCGTGCGCGCATTACGCATGGAGGAGGGCACAATATGGGCATTCCGCTTCAGCTTCTCCAGCAACCAGGATGTCTTTCATCTCTCTCTTTATAGTCTTTAGTACAACTGTGGTTCATCATTATTTACTTGGTGTTGCTGTAGTTCTTCCGTATATGTACCTGTGCATCGAATTGTGCATTCGTGGTTGATCCTATATTTGTAGTAAACCTGGTTGGATATGAAATAAGTGATTTCCTACTTTCAAATTCAAAAAGGTGATTTTTAAATTAGGGATTAATTAGGGTTGACACTGCACATGGTTTGCAAAAGCAAAACGTCTGCGATAGACGTGGAGATCAGACACGTTTCTAGGATCCACTATGTGTGCGATCAATCTCCACCGCACACACTATCGGCCACGAAAAAACATGTGCGATCAATCTCCACTGCACACACAGTTAGCCAAAAAAACGTGTGCGATTAACAACAGGATCACACACAGTTCTTTCTTATTAAATGTTTGCGATAGTCACCTTATCGCACACGCTTCGAAATTATTGACTGTTTGAGATGTTGTGCGCATCGCAAACATTTGGTACTTCTTGGATTAACTGTGTGGGATGTACATACTAACGGAAACGTATTCCTTGGATGGACTGTGTAGAATGTACATACGAACGGAAACGTTTAGTGGGGGCTGACTGTGTGGGATGTACTTACGACCAGAAATGATTTTGCCTGTATAATTGTATTTTTTAGCACTATTGTACGTATAACCGTATTTGCTCGCTCGCCGGTCGCACATGACCTCATTTTGCCGAGCGTGTGTGCCAGGAGGGCATATCTCCGACGGTTTCTGGGTCGTCTGGGAAGGCCCCCCTATTGCCCACACTCACCTGGCGACAGTTCCAAATGTCGTCGCGGAAAGGGGTTTAAAACTGTTAGTATAGCACCGACGCGTACCAGTGTATCTTGTCTCTTCTGGGCATTTATCTATATATGAGTTGTTGAGTTATGTTGTGATGCCATGTTGTACAACACATACTTGCATGTTGTGTGTATGTACAATGTGTATTGCTATGTGTGGGATCCGACACCTAGTTGTTTATTCTTGGTGACCTTCCTTATGGGGAAATGTCTCCTAGTGCTTCCACTAAGCCATGGTAGTTCGCTACTGCTCCGGAACACTTGGGTTGGCCAGCATGTATCCTTCTTTGTTCTTGTGTCTGTCCCTTTGGGGAAATGTCACACGTTGTTCCTTTAAGTCTTGGTAGCTTGCTATGACTGGGGTTCATACGTTGATGACCGACACGTTCATTGCTGGGTTACGTATGCGTGTCCCTGTAAGTTTGTGCCACATTGGCTTTACGACTAGTCAAGTCGGCTCGGGTTCTTTGTCATATGGATGCTAGAGACACAACCATATACGTGAGCCAAAAGGCGTAAATGGTCCCAGCCAAGGTAAGGCTGCAGCCATAGGAATACCGTGTGTGAGGCAGCAAAGTGATATGATGTGTTACATGCTAGACCGGTGTGACTTAGGATCGGGCTCCCGACAATTTTCAACAAGATTTTTACCCTCTGAATTATTTGTACGCCTTCTAGCTAAAGTTGTCTCTTCTTCGGTCCCTTTATCATCAATTTTAATATTGCTAAAAAGGAATCAATAGAAGAAATACCAATCATTTTAAGATCTTCATCATTGTTATGAAAGCAATCGGTAGAAAACGCTTTTTCTAAAAATTCTCTTTTTGCTCTAAGCATAGCGGTTCTTTTCTTACTTTCATCCATAGAAACATATAAAGCTTTAACTGATTCATTGACATCAACCTTAGGTGGAAAAATTTTAATCTTGAGATTTTCTACATCATGCGAAGTTACAGCAATGCTTGTAGACATATCATCAATCTTAGTTAACTTTTATTCTATCGTAGTATTGAATGCTTTTTGAGCATTGGTAAATTCTTTATATTACTCTCAAGATCAGAAGGGTTCCTATTATTATTGTAAGAAGAATTACCATAGGAATTGCCATAATTATTAGGGGAATTTCCAGGAAAAGGCCCAGGATTAAAATTACCTCTATAAACATTGTTATTAAAATTGTTTTGCGAGACAAAAGTCACATGTACGGGATCACTATTTTTCTCAATCAAAGTAGAGAAAGGTACATCATTAATATTAATAGGAACATTCTTTCTAGCAACCAATTTCATAAGAGCATCAACTTTTTCACTCAAAGTAGTAATTTCTTCAACTGAATTAACCTTTTTACTAATAGGTACTCTTTCAGTATGCCATTGTGAATAATTTACCATAATATTACCTAGAAATTTAGTAGCTTCACCCAAAGTAATCTCCATAAAAGTACCACCTGTGGTGGAATCTAAAAGATTTCTAGAAACAAAATTCAATCCCACATAAAAAATTTGTATAATCATACAAAGATTTAAACCATGAGTAGGATAATTTCTTAGCATCAATTTCATTCTTTCCCAAGATTGTGCAACATGTTCATGCTTAGGTTGCTTAAAATTCATGATTTGATTCCAAGGGAAATAACTTTCGTGTGCGCAAAATACTTTGTAATAAAAGCACCTTTGCACTTATCCCAAGAATCGATACTATTGCAAGGCAAAGAAGGAAACTAAATTTTTGTACGATCCCTCAAGGAGAAAGGAAGTAATTTCAACTTCAGAATATGATTGGCCACATTTTTTTGTTTTGCATATCACACAATTCAATGAATGTGTTTAGATGGGACGTTGTATCCACACTAGGAGTACCGAAAATTTGGTCTTTCATAACAAGATTCAACAAAGCGACATTAATATCACACTCCACACTAGTGGCTAGAGAAGCAATCAGAGTAGTGATAAAATAATTATTTGTAGTATTGGAAAACTCACACAATTTGGTATTTTCATGAGACATCATGACTACACAAACAAGATTGCAAGAAAAAAAGATCTACTGAGAAAAAGGCGAATGAGAAAGATGGCAAATAAAAAGGCAATTTTTTGTGAAGTGGGGGGATGAAAACGAGAGGCAAATGGCAAATGATGTAAATTGCAAGGAGATGAGATTTGTGATTAGGAACCTGATAAATGTTGATGATGTCTCCCCGACAACGGCGCCAGAAATCCTTTTGACGTGGCTAGACTATGTTAGTAATTCCCAAAAGAGGAAGCAATGATGGTAAGTATTTCCCTGAGTTGTAAACCAAAGTTATCGATCCAGTAGTAGAACCAAGCAACACTATGTAAGTGGCACATGCACATAAAGAAAAAAATACTTGCAACCCAACGCGTAAGAGGGGTTTTCAATCTATGTACAATAAAAAGATAGATAAAATTGTGGTAGATTGGATAAATAGTGTTGGGGAACGTAGTAATTTCAAAAAAAATCCTACGCACACGCAACATCATGGTGATGACATAGCAACGAGAGGGGAGAGTGTTGTCCACGTACCCTCGTAAACCGTAAGCGGAAGCGTTATAACAACACGGTTGATGTAGTCGTACGTCTTCACGATCCGACCGATCCAAGCACCGAACGTACGGCACCTCCGTGTTCAGCACACGTTCAGCTCGATGACGTTCCCCGGGCTCCAATCCAGTAGAGCGTCGGGGATGAGTTCCATCAGCACGACGGCGTGGTGACGATGATGATGTTCTACCGGCGTAGGGCTTCGCCTAAACTCCGTGACGATATGACCGAGGTGGAATATGGTGGAGGGGGGCACCGCACACAGCTAAGGAACAATCCGTAGATCAACTTGTGTGTCTATGGGGTGGCCCCCTGCCCCCGTATATAAAGGAGCAAGGGGGGAGGCCGGCCGGCCCTAGAGGGCGCGCCAAGGAGAAGGAGTCCTCCTCCTAGTAGGAGTAGGACTCCCCCTTTCCTACTCCTACTAGGAGGGGGAAAGGAAGGTGGAGAGGGAGAAGGAAAGGGGGGCGCCGCCCCCCCCCCTCCTAGTACAATTCGGACCAGAGGGGGAGGGGGCGCGCGGCCCATGCTGGCTGCCCCTCTCTCTCTCCACTAAGGCCCATAAGGCCCATTACTTCTCTCGGGGGGTTCCGGTAACCCTCCGGCACTCCGGTTTTCTCTGAAAACGCCCAGAACACTTCTGGTGTCCGAATATTGCCGTCCAATATATCAATCTTTATGTCTCGACCATTTCGAGACTCCTCGTCATGTCCGTGATCGCATCCGGGACTCTGAACAAACTTCGGTACTTCAAAACTTATAAACTCATAATGAAACTGTCATCGTAACGTTAAGCGTGCGGACCCTACGGGTTCGAGAACTATGTAGACATGACCTAAAACTGTTTCTGATCAATAACCAATAGTGGAACCTAGATGTTCATATTGGTTCCTACATATTCTACGAAGATCTTTATCGGTCAAACCGCATAACAACATACGTTGTTCCCTTTGTCATCGGTATGTTACTTGCCCGAGATTCGATCGTCGGTATCCAATACCTAGTTCAATCTCGTTACCGGCAAGTCTCTTTACTCGTTCCGTAATACATCATTTCATAACTAACTCATTAGTTACAATGCTTGCAAGGCTTAAGTGATGTGTATTACCAAGAGGGCCCAGAGATACCTCTCCGACAATCGGAGTGACAAAACCTAATCTTGAATTATGCCAACTCAACATGTACCTTTGGAGACACCTGTAGAGCACCTTTATAATCACCCAGTTACGTTGTGACGTTTGGTAGCACACAAAGTGTTCCACCGGTAAACGGGAGTTGCACAATCTCATAGTTGTAGGAACTTTGTATAAGTCATGAAGAAAGCAATAGCAACATACTAAACGATCAAGTGCTAGGCTAATAGAATGGGTCAAGTCAATCACATCATTCTCCTACTGATGTGATCCCGTTAATCAAATGACAACTCTTTTGTCCATGGCTAGGAAACATAACCATCTTTGATAAACGAGCTAGTCAAGTAGAGGCATACTAGTGACACTATGTTTCTCTATGTATTCACACATGTATTATGTTTCCGGTTAATACAATTCTAGCATGAATAATAAACATTTATCATGATATGAGGAAATAAATAATAACTTTATTATTGCCTCTAGGGCATATTTCCTTCAAATAGATCTTGCAAAAACATGAAATAAAACAAGTAAAGAAAAAGTGCAGCAAGGTATTTTTGTGTTTTTGGAATAATAGATCTGAAAACAATATGATAAAACATAGACCAAGTGGCTGTAAATTTCTCTAGTGGCTTCTCTCAAGAAAATAGGATACGGTGGGTAAACAAATCACCGTTGGGCAATTGATAGAAGAACAAATAATTATGAGGATATCCAAGGCAATGATCATGTATATAGGCATCACATCCAAGATTAGTAGACCGACTCCTGCCTACATCTACTACTATTACTCCACACATCTACTGCAATCTAGCATGCATCTAGTGTATTAAGTTCATGGAGAAACAATGTAATTCGATAAGAACGATGACATGATGTAGACAAGATCTATTCATGTAGGAATAGACCCCACATTTTTATCCTGAATTGCAACGATACAAGTGTGCCTCGCTGCCCCTTCTATCCCTGGGTGAGGACACCACAAGATCACAAAGCACCTCTTCCCTTTGCAAGAAAAATCGATCTAGTCGGCCTAAGTAAACCAAAGATTCAGCGAAGAAATACAAGACTATAACAATCATGCATATAAGAGATCAAAGAAAACTCAAATAATATTCATGGATAGATCTGATCATAAATTCAAACTTCATCGGATCCCAACAAACACACCACAAAAACATATTACATCAAATAGATTTCCAAGAACATCGAGGAGAACATTGTATTGAGAATCAAAAAGAGAGAAGAAGCCATCTAGCTACTGCCTACGAACCCATAGGTCTATGGTTAACAACTCATGCATCATCGAAGGAGCACCAATGAGGATGATGAACCCCTCCGTGATTGTGTTCCCCTCCAGCAAGGTGCCAGAATAAGGCTCTAGATTGGATCTCATGGTTCTAGAAGTTGTAGTCGCTGGAATTGTGTTTGGTCGACTCCCCTAGGGTTTCCGGAATTTCTGGGGATTTATGGAGCAGAGAGGCTGTAGAAACAGCTCCGTGGGCCCCCTGATCCACCAGGGCGCGCCTGGGCTCTCTAGCTTGCCCTGGTGTATCATGGGCCCACGGGCCTCCCCCCGGGCACTTCCTTGTCTCCCAAGTTGTCTTCTGGAACAAAAATCTCCATAAAGTTTCGCTATGTTTGGACTATGTTTGATATGGATATTCTGCGACGTAAAAAACAAGCAAAAAACAACAACTGGCACTGGGCACTATGTCAATAGGTTAGTCCCAAAAAATGATATAAAGTTGCTACAAATGAAGGTAAAACATTCAAGAATGATAATATAATAGCACGAAACAATAAAAAATTATAGATACATTGGAGGCGTATCAATCATTTACAAGCCCCAAGCCGCCGCAGGCTGACTACCCGGCACTTGGGGGCTACAAGAGGAAAACATTGCTATATATATATAAAGTTCCAAGTAGATGCAAGCACCTACATGGAACTTGGGGGCTAATGCATGCCACTTTTTCATACTTGTACACTAGCAAGACCCGGCTATATCACGAAGATGAGCCGGCCCTTGGGGGTCTACATGTCGCTCTTTTTTAGATAAGTGACTAAGGTGACATTCTAAAGTACCGACTTGTTATTTTCATAACGAGCCGTCCCTTGGGGGCTACAGGTCCCTCTCTTTCAATTAAGTGATTAAGGTGTTATTTTGAAGAACCGGCTTGTTATTTTCATAACGACCCGGTCATTGGGGGCTACACTGTGCTCGTTACATTTTCCACAAAGTCTAAAGCAAACTCATATTTTCCTATGCTTAAGACGTGGGGGCTACAAGAGTATATCTGACAAAAGTGAAGGAGTATTTCATACCTCATATTTGCGCTTTAGTGTATTTACCATACTCATCTCAGCATCCCGGCTCTCAGACAGCCGGGTCAAATATTGTTGATGAAGGTCATTAGCGCTCAACTCCTCAAAGTTGGGAAGCTCCAACCTAGTTTTCCCTTTAGTCAACAGCTCCAGCTCATCCTAGGCCATGAATTTGGCCAAACTGTTCGATGTCTCTGGATCCTTATAACCTTAACCAGTAACTTTGACTTCTTTATCGACCACTCGGTGTGATGAAATGATACTTCGACCTCCTTCACAGGACTGGAGGCTCGAGCAGGACTTGGTGGGTTGGTGTTGTGTGTTGGGTCATCCGTGTTGCCCTGTTCGTCCATATGGACTGGCTCCACTGTACCGACTCGTTAGCACCCGCCAGCTCATCTTGTTGTGTTGGCTCAACCCTTTGATCAGGGTTGTCTTCGACTGCAATTTCAGCTTAGACCTCTGGAGTCACCAACGGCGGGTTGACTGCTTGTATCTGCGTTGGTAATTCCCCAAAGAGGAGGGGATGATCCAGCACAACAACGGTAAGTATTTCCCTCAGTTACAAAACCAAGGTTATCAATCTAATAGGAGAACCAAGCAACACTATGTAAATAGTACCTGCAGACAAACCACAAAAACTTGCAACCGGACGCATAAGACGGGTTATCAATCCCTCCTCAGTATTGCGATAGATTAAACAATATGATATTTGGTAAATAGATCTAGCAAAACCACAAAATAAAATAAGTAAATAAAAAGTGCAACAAGGTATTTGTGGATTTTTGGATAAATAGATCTGAAAACAATATGACAAGAAATAGACCCGAGGGCCGTAAATTTCCCTTGATGCTTTTCTCGAGAAAATAGCATATGGTGGGTAGACAAAATATTGTTGGCCAATTGATAGAAAATCAAAAAATTATGACGATATCCAAGGCAATGATCATGTATATAGTCATCACATGCAATATTAGTAGACTGACTCATGTCTGCATCTACTACTAATACTCCACACATCGACCTCTATTCAGCATGCATCTAGTGTATTAAGTTCATGGAAAAATGGAGTAATACAATAAGAATGATGACATGATGTAGACAAGATCTATTCATGTAGGAATAGAACCCATCTTTTTATCCTTAATGGCAACAATACATGCATGTCATGTCTCTTTGTGTCACTAAGATTGAGCACCGAAAGATCAAACCCATCACAAAGCACCTCTTACCATTGCAAGAAAACTCAATCTAACTGGCCAAACCAATCCAAAGTTTCGGAGAAGATATACGAGGCTATAAAGATCATGCATAAAAGAGTTCAACCAAGACCCAAATAATATTCATGGATATATATGATCATAAACTCACAATTCATCGGATCACAACAAACATACTGTAAAAAGTCATTACATCAAATAGATCTCCAAGAACATTGAGCATCATATTGTATTGAAGATCTAAAAGAGAGAAGAAACAATCTAGCTACTGGCTACGGACTCGTAGATCTATGGTAAACTAATCATGCATCATCGGAGGGGCAAGGGTGATGATGATGAATCCCTCCGTGATCGTTGGCCCCTCCGGTAGAGTGCCGGAAAAGGCCTCCAGATTGGATCTCATGCTTCTGGAACTTGTCGCGGCTTTAATGGTGTTTCATCGACTCCCCTATGGTTTTTGTAATATTAGAGTATTTATAGTGCTGAGAGGCGGTGCAGGGGGTGCCTTCGGCCCCGTTACCCACCAGGGCGTGCCTGGGGGGCCTGGCGCACCCTGGTGCCTAGTGGACCCCACATGCCCCCCTAGTGCACTTCTTGGGCCTCCTGGGTGTCTTTTGGGCAGAAAAAAAATCTCCAAAAAGTTCTACTACATTTGGAATCCGTTTGGTATTGATTTTCTCGAAGTAACAAACAAGCAAAAATAGCAACTAGCACTGGGCACTATGTCAATAGGTTAGTCCCAAAAAATGATATAAAGTTCCTAGTAAATGAGTATAAAACATCCAAGAATGATACTTTAATTGCATGGATCAATCAAAAGTTATAGATACGTTGGATACGTATCAACATACCCAAACTTAATTCCTGCTCGTCCTAGAGTAGGTAAATGATAAAAACAGATTTTTTTTATATATGAAATGCTGCCCATCATATGTTCATCACATATTCTTTTCTTTGTAGCATGGACATTTGGACTTTAGATGATTCAAAACAATATTCTATAATTTGACATGAAGACCTCAATACTCAAGCATATCAACAAGCAACCATGTCTTCCAAAATGTCAACACTAAAGAAAGCGATCCCTAGCCCATCATGCTCAATCATTGATCCATTCATGAAACACACTCAAATATTAGCTACATCCAATGCACAAGTATGATAATATTGTTCTTTATAACAGAAGATGGAGAAACAAATAAAAATAAAAATTGCATAAAGTAAATAGATAGGCCCTTTGTAGAGGGAAGCAGAGATTTGTACAGGTGCGAGAGCTCAAAGCTTAAATTGAGAGATAGAATTGTCTTGAGAGGCATGTGTTTTCTCTCAACGAAAATGACTGAGAATTCCCAATACTTTCCATGCTAGATACATCATAGGCGGTTCCCAAACAAAAATTAAAGTTTATTCCTTTTTCCACCATTCTTTCACAATCCATGGCTAGCCGTATCCACGGGTGCCTTCCATACCAACACTTTCCAAGGAATTTATTATTTGACAACATAAAGTAAAATTTATTTTTCAATTCATGACTAGGCATCCCTATTTCCGGCCGCAGTCTCGTGCAATGAAAAGTGAATAAACACTCATCTTGAGAATAACACATCTAGCATGGAAAAATATTGGCCACCCCCTACCATTTCATGGGCGGTACGGGCACACAAAAGAGAAATTCATTTTGAAAAATTAGAGTTGGCACATATAAATTTACTTGGAACAGCATGGAAATAATGCATATGGGTAGGTATGGTGTACTCATTTGACACAACTTGGTTTAAGGGGTTTCGAAGCACAATCAGTATTCCCGCTTACTACAAGGAAAGGATAGCAAATAGATTGGAAAGCAACAAACCAAGAAACAAAAACGATCATAAACGAGCATTAAGCATAACTAACACCGAATAATGCACCACAAGTAGGATGCAATTTCATTGCATAACTATTGACTTTTGTGCTTGCATAGGGAATCACAAACCTTAACACCAATATTCTTACTAAAGCATATTTACTCACCAACATGACTCACATATTACTGATACGTCTCCAACGTATCTACAATTTTTTATTGTTCCAAGCAATTATATTACCTGTTTTGGATGTTTTATATGCATTAATATGCTACTTTATATTATTTTTGGGACTAACCTATTACCCTAGAGACCAGTGCCAGTTTCTGTTTTTTCCTTGTTTTTGAGCTTCACAGAAAAGCAATATCAAATGGAGTCCAAACGGAATAAAACTTTTGCGGTGATTTTCTTGGACCAGAAGACACCTGTTGGACTTGGACTCCAAGGCAGAAGACCTTGGAATAGATGAGAAGCCATATGTGTGGCACCCCAGCTCAGAGAGACTGAAACGCCCCATATTCTAGCCAAGAGATCGAGGTGAAGTCTTCTGGAATACATCACTGCTGGGCATAGAACAAATCAGCTCTTATTACAAAGGATAATGATACAAGGGTCTGATGTTATGAAGGTTTACATCAGCACGGCGACACTACTCCTGCGATACTACACTTACTCTAAGCTAGTAGCGAAACAACTCATAGCAGTGGAATACTTCTAGCAGGGGAACAAAGGGAGGTGATAGATCGGGAAGAGGAGCACTAGAGAGAGGTGAGGGATCACTGAAAGTTTGTTGCACCAAACTTAATCATGATGTAGTGATCAGCAGAGATGAGCTTGGAGACAAAGATGATGTCCGTGGTATTTAGCTTAGGAAGGACTATAATCCTGGGGAGTTTGAGAATAATTGGACCATAAATGAATATAGTTGCTTTGCAACTGACCAAAATGGTCCAGAATAAAGATTATGATGATGCACTCAAATGAATAAGCCAATTTTGCAAGGCAGTGTTGTACGGACATATGAAGATGTTGTAGAAGTTTCATACCATTTGGGCTTGCGAAAATGGTACTTGCTTCACAAACATCCTCACTGTCCAGAAACTTGCAATAATATTAGGGAGAAAATGGCTTAATGAAATGGTCCCAAATTTGGTGGAGAGAAGTTATAAGGGTAGGAGCATGATCATGTAATTTCTCGGAATTAATGAAGCAATATAAATTATACTTGCTTCACAACCTGAAAAGACTACCAGAATCAATGATTTGAAGTTGTGCTGACATTGATGATGGAATGGAGCTAGAAAATGGAGGGGGTATTGATATGAGCACATGAAGAGGCATGCAAATTTCAACTTATTTGCATACCACTAGCTAGTACTTCCTTCACAAGGGCTTCTGGCTGACAGAAACTTTGAAAATTCACCGAGGAAGATTCACTAGGCAAATGGAGCTAAATTTTCGCACGTGGCAATGATTTGGATAGGAAAGAATGACCAAAAAGTTTGGGAGCAAACAAGATAAGATAAATTACACTTCCTTCACAAAGTTCCATTCCGGATAGAAGTGAAGAAGGAAAATTGGGGAATTCTTTTTGAACATGGCAAAGAAAGGTTTGGACATATTTGAGCAATATATGATGTAGACAATTCATGAGAATTATTTGGGAATTTTAGGATGATAGAAATATAGGTTGCTTCACAACCTAGGGCAAATGAGGTTATTCCTTTAATAAGAAAAAGGAATATTCCCCCAAGAAAAGAATTATGAAGTTGGGCTAGAATGGAAATTGCATGGTCTTGGAATAGGTTTGAGAATGATGAACCACTTGGGAGAAGAAGAAATGATGATCTCCGAGGTTTCAAGTCCACAGATACACTCCAAAAAGGAAATCAGGGCAAAAATCAAATAAATCCAAAAGAAAATGAAAAGGACAAAAACCAAGCTGTTACAAACCTCCCCTCCCTTAAAGAAATCTCGTCCTCGAGATTTGGTTGCTCAGGGAACAAGTATAAATATACCTTAAGGAAATCATTTCCAACTCGGGTATCCTTTTCCTTTGAATATTGTTTTTCGAAGAATTTCATAAGATCTTCTTACCTTCCTTTGTTGTGGTTTGCTTCACCTTTCCAAATTTCCAATGGTTCTTTCCTCTTATACCAAAGCCTTAGGCTGATGGTGATACTTTCATATTTGTTGGTGATGACTTTCCTTTGGTTGGGAATAAACATTTTAGATAGGCCATTTGGTTGTCCAAACAATTACATGTCTTCCGGGTTGAAACGTATTGAGAATCATGGCCACTCTTTTTGACGAGATCTGATTGCCAATAGTGATACTGACTCATCTTGAGAGCATGAAATATTTATCAAAGTTTCGACTGCCTTCAGTCACGGGCAATATAACGGAGTATGGGCTTGTAGGTGTAGCATATCTCAAACTTTGAGACTGGCCTGATAGAGATGCTGGCGGGAAAACGCTCTTCCTGACAGACTGTCTGTGCACTTAATTTTGCAAGTGGGTACACCTGATCTGAGCGATTGTTCTACTGTTGGATTACCCATGTTGTCGGTACACTCATCTGTGGTACTAGACTATGGGATGTGTTTTGACACTGTTGTCGGCATCAAACTGCGGAGGAACTCTTTAGTCTGACCGAGTAGACTGGAATATCCCGCATTAACCATTTTAAGCGGGTAAGTGAAATATGAGGATAGCGTAGACCTTTGAGGGTATGTCATTGTGGATCCATATGGAATATTGGCATCCAACTGTCTTGCGTATCTGGTCCCTGACGGCCGCAAAAAATCATCATACCTTTTCTTTCGGTCTCTTGTTCTGCCGATGATTTTCTTTGCCAGGGTATCTTACTGAAATATCTTGTACAGATATATATTTGATTCTTCGTGCATCCATTAATGTTGGCACTGCAATATTTTGGAACCATTACTTGTGCTTATTTTTATGACCTAGTTTCGCTGACATATACTCGGGGCTGGTGGCTGTACAAAGCTCGTTGTTGAGGCCAACCATACAAAAGGGTGACAAGAGTTCATGAGATCTCTTTGTCAGGTGTGCGAATATTGACCTTGGTGGCCATCTCAGGACCGTTGATGCTGCATTATTAGCTCCTGAACTTGTCAATCCTTTCATTACATGAGACGTATCTCTGCTTATCTTCATTAGGCATGAGTCATGAGGCTATTGAATCCTTACCTTCTTTAGTTAATTCTTTTGGATCATACTTGTATCCTTGAATGAGTGACTTGCATGTCTGGGGATACATTCTTACTGTATAGATGGAAAGATATGTAGTCGAACACTTGATTTCTGAACAAAAATATTGCTGACCTGATTCTTGAGATGCACTGCCATATACTACCAACTCACCGTATAATCTCTGAGGATGGTGCAATAGTGTTGTACTAACACGAGCTGAGTGGCTTACAAGAGAAGCCATCCGAATAGCTTGCTGAGGAAGACTCGTTAGCTTATGCTCGAAACTTTTGCCTGGGTATCATGCTGGAGAAGCCTGGGTTCTGTATCTGAGAAGCTTCCCCTCTGGTTGCTTGTTGAGAAAGACTCAATTCCTTATGTTAGAAGCTTTTACCGAGGTACCTTGCTATGAAAGACGGGGTATCTTAAACTGGAAGTGATCCACGTATCATACTGAAATTTTTTGAGGAGCATTGCACCATAAGCTTCTTCTGATAGCGTGTGGAGGAAGTCTGAGCTTCTTATATCAAAAACTTCTCGGAGTGGTAGATGGATCGTATACCATACATATTCCATAATATCTGTGTGTCTGGTTACTTTTATGATAACAATTATTTGACTGACTTCCTTGGTCAAAGCATATTTTGACTTTATTAAGTAGAGCATGTTTCCCAAGTTCATTCATAGGTGAAACATGCCTTGAATCGTACCTTGTTATGAAATACACCATGGGTCTTGTGTGTGCCTTACCTTCCTGCTGGTTTGATCATTATTGCTGCGAAAGGGGCATAACAGATGCGGACTTGCTCTTGATATTCGATTAGTGACACCATTTATGTACCGAGCAGATATTCCCAACATAATGCAGTCAACTGAGAGTGTCGTATTGTTGAGCTTCCATATCTTTTATATCCTTGGTGCTTCTTTGAGTTCGGCGCCGGTTGATGAGCAACTTTTATAGGGAAAAATGATGTAACAACAGGGCCCAAAAACAAGCAAGTAAAACAACTCAACCAAACAAAAGAATACAAAAAGGCATAGAGACCACACACAAACAATATCACATATATGCTATCCACACAATATGCACACCTACTTAAGCACACAGGTCTGGCAGAAACTCGGGTACTATGATCTAACATGTTGTGACGGTGTGCACGAAGACGGAACAATGTGTGGAAAAGTTGGTGTAAACTGCGCTACACCAAGTGCTGGCCTAGCAACGTAACAACCTTGACTAGCTCGGAGGTAAGGAAGTACTTGGTAACCATGTAGCAGGGCACCAATGTCGTGACCAAATTATTATCAAGCAGACAAAAGGGATCCGTACTCGTCCACGAAATAGAGTAGCAAGGAAAGCTGAGTCGGCTGACATTGCCCTTTCATGACAACTAAGATCATTCAGGGTTGCCAACACGACAAAAGGCATGATTCGGTGTAGCAACATGTATACCACCAAAGCGATAGGGATAGCTGGAAGGAAGAGATCGGTGTGATACCTGAGCACCGTTCCTGACAATAGTGTCCATATCACTTGCCATCACTCTGTTGGGACGGAGAAGACGCCAAATACCGAAGGAAAGAGGAAACTCAGGAAATGCAAGGGCTGAGTCGTAGTGGATCAGGATCCAATGCCATCTACACTCACTACATAAACCGTTAGTAACAAAATAAAAAGTCTATATGCATGCCATGCAACAAACAAATGCAGCAACCATATGCAACAGATGTGATAGACTCTATACTACCGATTTCTACCGCTCGCGCTAACTAGGGCGTCCTACAGCCAGACCAGCTCTGATACCAAGCCTTGTGGCACCCCGGCTCAGAGAGACCAGAACGCCCCATATTCCAGCCCAGAGATCGAGGTGAAGTCTTCTGGAATACGACACTACTAGGAATAGAACAAATCAGCTCTTATTACAAAGGCTAATGATACAAGGGTCTGATGTTACAAAGGTTCACATCAGCACAGCGACACTACGCCTACAATACTACACTTGCTCTAAGCTAGCAGCGAAACAACTCGTAGCAGCGGAATACATCTACCAGCAGAACAATGACGAAGGTGGTGAACTCCACTCCAAAGGGACTCTGGCTGGGACACGATCTAGCTCGCACAATTGGGAACCTCGACAAACAATCAATCAATCACGGCATCACCTGCAATCTGTTATGACATGCTAGGTCAGTACATTGAATGTACTTGCAAGCTCACAACAACCAAAATCATCAAATCAAGACAGCAAGATAGTTTTTAGCAGGTTAATTAATAAACAACTACTATGATGCGGAGGCACCTACTAAGCATGATATGATACTACAAAAATTCACTGCTGAACCACTATCTCAAGAACCATCCCACTCTTGGATATCCGGCCAAGCAAAGAATCACCTCGATCACCTCGTGATCAATATCTCCTCGTGATCATCGTGTGACCACATCACAAACCGCATGATCATCCTCAAGATCATCTCATCATCATCGACATCCTGCCAAATTGTTACTTATCACATCATAAACATATTAATGATCTATGTCATTCCGTCATGTGAGTGTGATATGTCTCCAACGTATCTATAACTTTTGATTGTTCCATGCTGCTATATTATCATTCTTGGATTTTTTACAACCATTTTATAATCATTTTGTATCTTTTTTGGGTACTAACCTATTGACATAGTGCCCAGTGCCAGTTGTTGTTTTCTGCTTGTTTTTTACATCGCAGGAAATCAATACCAAATGCAGTACAAACGCAATGAAACTTTTTGTGGATTTGTTTGGACCACAAAACATCCAGTGGGCCAAGAAAGTACCTGATGGGAGCTCCGAGGGGAGCACAACCCACCAGGGTGCACTTGGAGGCTCAGGCGTGCCCAGGTGGGTTGTGCCTACCTCGGTGGCCTCCCGCACTGCCTCTTTGCTCTATAAATACCCCAATATTCCAGAAACCCTAGGGGAGTCGACAAAAGTCAATTCCAGCCGCCGCAAGTTCCAGAAACACCAGATCCAATCTAGACACCATCACGGAGGGGTTCATCATGTCCATCGGTGCCTCTCCAATGATGCATGAGTAGTTCTTTGTAGACCTACGGGTCCATAGTTAGTAGCCAGATGGCTTTCTCTCTCTCTCTCTCTCTCTTGAATACAATGGTCTCTTGGAGATACATATGATGTAAGTCTTTTGCAGTGTGTTTATTGGGATCCGATGAACTTTGAGTTTATGATGAGATCTATGTTTTTATCCATGAAAGTTATTTGACTCTTCTTTGATTTCATATATGCATGATTGCTTATAGCCTCGTATTTCTGCTCCGATATTTGGGTTTTGTTTGGACAACTTGATCTATTTATCTTGCAATGGGAAGAGGTTCTTTGTAATGGGTTCGATCTTACGGTGCTTGATCCCAATGAGAGAAGGGGAAAGGACATGTATGTATCGTTGCTATTAAGGATAACAAGATGGGGTCTATTTCTACATAAATAGATCTTGTCTACATCATGTCATTGTTCTTATTGCATTACTCCATTTTTGCATGAACTTAATACAGTAGATGAATGCTGGATAGGAGTCGACGTGTGGAGTACTAGTAGTAGATGCAGGAATGAGTCAGTCTACTAATCTTGGACGTGATGCCTATATAATGATCATTGCCTTGATGTTGTCATGATATTTGAAGATATATCAATTGCCCAACAATAATTGTTTCCCCACCATTTGCTATTTTTCTCGAGAGAAGCCACTACTGAAACCTACGGCCCCTGAGTCTCTTTTCATCATATTTGCCTTTGCGATCTATTTTTCTTCGCTTTTATTTTCAGATATATTAAACCAAAAATATAAAAACTCATTGCTGCACTTTATTTTATTTGTGATCTATCTGTCCTATCTATCACAACTTTATCACGTCTTCTCGCCAATTTGAGGCAATGTTACCTGAAAGGGATTGACAACCCCTTTAACACGTCGGGGTGCGGGTATTTGTTGTTTGTGTGTAGGGGCTATTTACATTGTGATGCTTGGTTCTCCTGCTGGTTCGACAACCTTGGTCTCATCACTGAGGGAAATACCTACCGTCGATGTGCTCCATCATCCCTTCCTCTTTGGGGAAATACTGACATAGTTCAAGCAGGCACCAAAAGGAATTTCTGGCTCCTTTGTCGGGGAGGATCACCAACATCAACCAGGTTCCTAATCACAAACCTCATCTCCTCGCAATTTACATTATTTGCCATTTTCCCCTCGTTTTCCTCTACCCCACTTCACAAAAATTTGTCATTTTATTCGCCCCCTTTTTCATTTGCCATTTTCTCATCAGATCTATTCGTGTTCTTGTTCTCTCGTCACAATGGCTAGCTTGAACGCTCCTCCTTTGTTACCAGATTTTGAAGTTTTATACTTCAAACAAAGACAAGGAGAAAATTTGAAAGATGCTTGGTATAGTCTAATGGAGTCCTATCGTGTTTGCAATTTAAAGGGAGACACATAACATTTTTCTTAGAAATTTTTATGTGGGATTGTCTTTGCATCATACACAACTTTTAGATTTTGCCGCAAAAGGGAATTTTATTGAGCTTGATGTCAATGATGGCTATAAAATCTTAGAAGGAAGTTTGGGGGTTCCACCACAAAAGAAAGGATTTTCTTTCACCCCAGAGGGTGCTCAAATATTAGACAAACTTCATGATTTGCATAAGCATATGGTCGAGTTGCAAAAATATAATGAACCTCTTAAACATCTCAATGGTAGCATCAACAGGATGACCACTTTGATTAACCTTTGTAATAAACGGTTGCATATTTTAGATCTCAAGATGGTTTCTTTCCCGGAAAATTTAGGGAAGCGCAAAGAGCCTCCCGGATTTGAAAAGACCCTCACTAAGTGGCAAAGATCACGGAGGACAAAACTTAGATCATTCGCGTTATGCCTAGCTAAGGGCGTAAAACAATAGCGCTCATTGGGAGGCAACCCAACTTGTATCTTTTTTTCTTTTTTGTTTTCTTGTTGTTTTGAATAAAATACACAATTCTGCCTTTGGTTAGATGTGTTTTGTTGTTTAAATTAGTGTTTGTGCCAAGCGAGGCCTTTGGGATGATTTGGGTGAGAGTTGATTTGATCTTGCTGAAAAACAGAAACTTTTGCGCTCGCGAAATTATTTTTCATTGTTATCAGAAGAGTGCTTTTGAGCTAATTCATTTTGTGTAAGATTAATAAACAAATTATTCACGTCGTCCCACTTTTACAGAATTTTTGGAGTTACAGAAGTATTGGAATTAGTCAGATTGCTATAGACTGTTGTTTTTTGACAGATTCTATTTTCTTTGCGTTGTGTGCTTGTTTTGATGATTCTATGGATTTCTTTGAAGTTTTTTTGCCATAGAAAAGTTGGAATACAGTGTTATAATGCAAAAATAAAATATGGGTGGGTTTGCAACAATACTTATAGTAGTGGTTTGCTTTCTTATACTAAGGGATCTCACGAAGGTTTTGTTGAGTTTTGTGTGATTGAACTTTTCAAGTTTTTGGGTGATCTTACAATGGATGAATGAATAAAGATTAGCAAAAGGCTAACTTGGTTATGCCGAGGCACCCCAAGATAATATTCAAAAAAGTAGCAAGCAACTAAGCTTGGGGATGCCCCCAAGTGGCATCCCTCTTTCTTCTAACAACCATTGGTATATTACTTGGAACTATATTTTTATTTGTCACATATTATGAGTTTTGCTTGGAGTGTCTTGTATGATATGAGTCTTTGCTTGTTTGTCTTTGTGTTTTAAGTCTTGAATCCTTGCTGAACACACATTTTGAGAGATCCAAAAATTATTCTATGATTGCTCTGATGCTTCATTTAAATTTTTAGAGTCATGGAATTGCTCTAGTGCTTCACTTATATCTTTTTGAGCACGGTGTGCTTTATTATTTTTGAAGAAATGCTCTCATGCTTCACTTATGTTTATTTGGGAGTTATTAAAAATTTTAAGAAATTCTCTCTTGCTTCACTTAGATTATTTTGGGAGAAAGAATATTATGCTCACGTTCTTTACTTAAATTTGTTTGAGCTTGTCAAAAGCAACATATGAAAATAGTCCCAAAGTGATAGATATCCAAGTAGGATATAATAAAAAAATTGTGAATATCATTGGACAAAATAAACTTGATTCTTAGTAATGGTTTTGAGATATGACGATATGATATGTGAGTCATGTTGACGAGTAATTGTGCTTTAGTAAGAATATTGGTGTTAAGGTTTGCGATTCCCTATGCAAGAACAAAAGTCAATAGTTATGCAATGAAATTTATATCCTACTTGTGGTGCATTATTTGCTGTTACTTATGCTAAATGCTTGGGTACGAGATTTTTTGTTTCTTGGTTGTTCGCTTCTCAATCTTTTTGCTAGCCTTCGTTTTGCACTAAGTATGATCACTACTTGTGCATCCAAAATCTTTTAAACCAAATTTGCCATATGAGTCTAATATACCTACCTATATGTAGTATTTTCGTGCCGTTCTAAGCAAATTTGCATGTGCCATCTCTAATTTCAAAATCAATTTATCTTTTGTGTGCTCGTACCGCTCGCGAGGTGGTGAGGGGACCAATATTTTCCATGCTAGATGTGTTATTCTCACGATGAGTGTTTAGTAACTTGTCATTGCACGAGAGTACGGCAAAGGTATTAGCGATGCCAAGTCCCGAAATGAAAAATGAATTTACATTATATTGTCAAAAATAAATTCCTTAGGAAGTGTTGTTATGGAGGGCACCTGTGCATACGGACAAGCCATGGAAAGTGAAAGTAATGGTGGAAAAAGGAATAAAATTTATTTTCTCTTTGGGAACCGCCTATGATGTATCTAGCATGGAAAGTGTTGGGATCTCTAAATCGTTTTCGTTGGTGGGAAAAGTATGCCTCCCAAAATGTTTTTATCTCTCAATTTTTGCATTGAGCTCTGGCACCTCTACGAATCCCTACTTCCCTCTACGAAGGGCCTTTCTTTTACTTTATGAAATTTTTATTTTGAATTTGTGTCTCCATCTTCTCTCATAAAGCACCAACTAAGGGGCACTATGATCGTATTTGAGCATCGGTTGTAGCTAATATTCGAGTGTGTTTCATGAATGGATCAATGGTTGAGCATAATGGGCTAGGGATAACTTTCTTTAGTGTTGATATTTTGAAAGACATGGTTACTTGTTGAAATGCTTGAGTATTAAAGTCTTCATGTCAAAACTAGACTATTGCTTTGAACCATATAAAAGTCCAACTGTTCATGATACAAAGAAAAGAATATGTGATGAACATGTTAGGAAGCATTCCACATCAAAAAATTCTGTTTTTATCATTTCCTACTCGAGGACGAGCAGGAATTAAGCTTGGGGATGCTAATACGTCTCCAACATATCTTTATGGTTCCATGATGTTATATTATCATTCTTGGATGTTTCACAATCATTTTATAATCATTTTTTGGTACTAACCTATTAACATAGTGCCAGTTGCTGTTTTCTGCTTGTTTTTTTACATCACAGGAAATCAATACCAAACGGAGTCCAAACGAGCAAAACAATTTGTGGATTTTTTTGGAGAAGAAGACATCCAGTGGGCCAAAAAGTACGTGAGGGGAGCTCCGAGGGGAGCACAACCCACGAGGGCGCGCCTAGAGGCCCAGGCGCACCCAGGTGGGTTGTGCCCACCTCGGTGGCCTCCCGCACCGCCTCTTTGCTCTATAAATACCCCAATATGCGAGAAACCCTAGGGGAGTCGAAGAAAATCAATTCCAGCCACGGCAAGTTCCAGAAACACCAGATCCAATCTAGACACCATCACGGAGGGGTACATCATGTCCATTGGTGCCTCTCCGATGATGCTTGAGTAGTTTTTTGTAGACCCACTTGTCCATAGTTAATAACCAGATGGCTTCCTCTCTCTCTCTTGATTCTCAATACAATGGTCTCTTGGAGATCCATATGATGTAAGTCTTTTGCGATGTGTTTTCTGGGATCCGATGAACTTTGAGTTTATGATCAGATCTATGTTTTTATCCATGAAAGATATTTAAGTCTTTTTTGATCTCTTATAAGCATGATGTCTTATAGCCTCGCATTTCTTCTCCGATAATTGTTTTTTTTGGCCAACTTGATCTATTTATCTTGCAATGGGAAGAGGTGCGTTGTGATGGGTTCGATCTTAGGGTGCTTGATCCAAGTGACAGAAGGGGAAACGACACATATGTATCGTTGCTATTAAGGATAACAATATGGGGTCTATTTCTACATAAATAGATCTTGTCTACATCATGCCATCATTCTTATTGCATTACTCCGTTTTTCATGAACTTAATACACTAGATGCATGCTAGATAGCGGTCGACGTGTGGAGTAATAGTAGTAGATACAGGCAGGAGTCGGTCTACTAATCTTGGACGTGATGCCTATATAATGATCATTGCTTGGATATCGTCATGATTATTTGAAGTTCTATCAATTGCCCAACAATAATTGTTTTCCCACCGTTTACTATTTTCTAGAGAGAAGCCACTAGTGAAACCTACGGCCCCCAGGTCTCTTTTCATCATATTTGCCTTTGCGATTTATTTTCCTTTGCTTTTATTTTCAGATCTATTAAACCAAAAATAAAAAAAATACCTTGCTGCACTTTATTTGACTTGCGATCTATTTATCCTATCTATCACAACTTTATCACGTCTTCTCGCCAATTTGATGCACCGTTACCCGAAAGGGATTGACAACCCCTTTAACACGTTGGGTTGCGAGTATTTGGTATTTTTGTGCAGGGGCTATTTACATTGTGTTGCTTGGTTCTCCCACAACCTTGGTCTCATCACTGAGGGAAATACCTACCGTCACTGTGCTGCATCATCCCTTCCTCTTTGGGGAAATACTGACGTAGTTCAAGCAGGCATCAGTGTGTTGATCGAACAGTGTGACCTAGTACGAACTTGCGCCCATGACTGAGGACGCCTCTATCGATAGAATAAACACACACTCTGTAGAGGTTAGTACACTGTACCCACATCACATAACCCATGGCCTCTTGCGCCCATTCGGGTGGACCGACGAGGTTCCGACAAAACCAATCTACTGCCATGACACTCTCCCGGCCACTCCGACCAACACCCTGTTTGGGTTTAGTCCTGGGTGGCCTTGATGTCAACTCGTGACATCCAACGGCCACCATCATGGCAAACATAAACGGTCCCAAACATGGACAAGAGATCTCAATACAAACTACGGAGACACAAGGTTATGCCTGCTTACCAGGCCAGGGTAACGAACGCCCGTAACCTTCCCTCGTTGGAGGCACCGGCGACAGACATGACAATAGACCGAATTAGGGCCTTCCCATAAAGGCAAATGTGGTTGCACTGGAAAAGCCGGGTTTGGTGGCACCTGACCAACTTAAATGACAGAATTTATCCCCGAGGTAGATCTGATACTCCGTTATCATATATCCATTTGTAATCCAATTTATAGCAATATCCAACAAATAATCCAAAGCATAACCTAGCCATAACATAATACTCCGAGGATAAAGAAATACTAAGAGCATGTTGAATTCAAGAACCATAATACTACTACTCCAATAGCAAAAGCCAGATATCAAGCTAAGATCCACATGCACTCATCATACTCCAAAACATAATATCCACTACCATAATGATGCAAATAATACTAGCCACTAATAATCCAATGGCAACATGCATCCATCAACTGCAAGCATAAATCCTAGTAATCCAAATAGTAGCATGGCAATAGCAAGATCAGAACAACTCCAAGAAATGCCATGCACATAGTCATGTAGCTAAAGAAATATTTTAAATGAGTTCAACTAAATAAACCATGTCACTGCATTGCAGTCATGCAAGTGGAGAGTGTGGCTTTCCTTGGAGGGATGGATTCACTAGGAAGAAGTGCGGGGAACTCGCGAAAAGAATCGTCGGAAAATGTGCTCTCTAGGAGTGGGCTGAATAAGGGCAAGAGAAAAATGGTCACTTTAAGAATGTGAAAACATGGTAAAAATGATTCAATCGTAACGGGCTCGACGAAACGAAGAAGGGGGCTTTGGACTCACCTCATTTGGAGTTGTGAGCAAAAAGTTATGAATGTTTTTTTGCCAGGGACCCATTTGTAATAAAAAGCATCACAAACAGGCACTCTGCAGGAAAAACAGAACGTGCCCTTAGGAGAATACGCTTTCCAATTGAGAAAACATAAACTTGGTCGAATGAAAGCCAAAGTACGCTTTCACCAGGGGAAAACGCATTCTGGCGGATGCGCGTCCACTTATCCATGTCAGCAGCGCCGGGTCAACCCCCTGTGCGGCTGACGGGTGGGGTCACCGGGACGACTAGGGTCGTCGTCTTCCCTTGCTCGCGCCCGTGTCTGGATGAGGTAGAGTGAGCATCCGACAGCAACCGCGGGCAGCTCTGGCCACCTCTCGCGCCTTGCCGCCTACCGGCATGATCAGCGGGACGACCCGCACCGGCATGTACCACTCACGCATCCCGGGAAGTTCAGTGTCGATCAGGGCAGAAACCATGGCGAACGGCGGCAACGGACAAAGTTGAGCTCGTGGCTACGGTCGAGGAGAGGAGGGAGAGATGGAAGGGGGGTGGCTCCCTAGTGGTGATGGAGATCTCTGGTGGCGGTGGAAGGAGGGGAGGGGCTCGGGCTCGAGCTAATTGGAGAGGATGGCCGCCGCGGCCATGGCGGTGATGGCGAGTGATGTCTACTACACAACCTTCTTCTTGTAGACGTTGTTGGGCCTGCAAGTGCACAAGTTTGTCGGACAGTAGCAAATTTCCCTCAAGTGGATGACCAAAGGTTTATCAATCCGTGGGAGGCGTAGGATGAAGATGGTCTCTCTCAAACAACCCTGCAACCAAATAACAAAGAGTCTCTTGTGTGCCCAACACACCCAATACAATGCTAAATTGTATAGGTGCACTAGTTTGGCGAAGAGATGGTGATACAAGTGCAATATGGATAGTAGATAAAGATATTTGTAATCTGAAAATATAAAACCAGCAAGGTAACTAATGATAAAAGTGAGCGTAAATGGTATTGCAATGGTAGGAAACAAGGCATAGGGTTGATACTTTCACTAGTGCAAGTTCTCTCAACAATAATAACATAGATAGATCATATAACAATCCCTCAACATGCAACAAAGATTCACTCCAAAGCCACTAATAGTGGAGAACAAACGAAGAGATTATGGTAGGGTACAAAACCACCTCAAAGTTATTCTTTCGGATCAATCTATTAAAGAGTTCGTACTAGAATAACACCTTAAGACACAAATCAACCAAAACCCTAATGTAACCTTGGTACTCCATTGTCACCTCAAGTATCCGTGGGCATGATTATACGATATGCATTACACAATCTCAGATTCATCCAACCAACACAAAGTACTTCAAAGAGTGCCCAAAGTTTCTACCGGAGAGTCAAGACGAAAACGTGTGTCAACCCCTATGCATAGGTTCATGGGTGGAACCCGCAAGTTGATCACCAAAACATACATCAAGTGGCACGTGAAATCCCATTGTCACCACAGATACGCACGGCAAGACATACATCAAGTGTTCTCAAATCATTAAAGACTCAATACGACAAGATAACTTCAAGAGGAAAACACAATTCATCACAAGAGAGTAGAGGGGGAGAAACATCATAAGATCCAACTATAATAGGAAAGACTGCAATACATCAAGATCATGCCATAGAGAGAACACGAGAGAGAGAGAGAGAGAGAGAGAGAGAGAGATCAAACACATAGCTACTGGTACATACCCTCGGCTCCGAGGGTGAAATACTCCCTCCTTGTCATGGATAGCGCCGGGATGATGAAGATGGCCACCGGTGATGGGTTCCCCCTCCGACAGGGTGCCGGAACTGGCTCCCGAGAGGTTTTTGGTGGCTACAGAGGCTTGCGGCGGCGGAACTCCCGATCTATCTTATGTTTCGATGTTTTTAGGTTACGTAGGCTTATATGGGCGAAAGAAGTCGGTTGGGGGAGCCTCAAGGGGCCCACGAGAGGGTAGGGCGCGCCCAGGGGGTGGGCGCACCCCCCTATCTCGTGGCTTCCTTGATGCTCCCCTGGCTTGCACTCCAAGTCTCCTGGGTCACGTTCTTTCCAACAATCACGCTGCCGAAGGTTTCATTCCATTTGGACTCCGTTTGATATTCCTTTTCTTCGAAATACTGAAAAAGGCAATAAAACAACAATATGGGCTGGGACTCCGGTTAGTAGGTTAGTTCCAAAAGTAATATAAAAGTGTATAATAAATCCCGTAATCATTCAAAACACATAATAATATAGCATGAATGCTTCATAAATTATAGATACGTTGGAGACGTATCAGCATCCCCAAGCTTAATTCCTACTCGTCCTCGAGTAGGTAAATAATAAAAGAAAGAATTTATGAAGTGTGAATGCTAGAAGGTGCACAATTTTGATCAATGATAATTTCAATCACCTTTTCTAGCATGATTATAAGTCATAACAGTAGTTCATCTCATAAAACTTCTCACGAACAAGTAACAAGCAATTCATATGTTAAAGCATAGACCATAAACTTTCTTGAAAACTAGCAAACTTCATACTCAGTCATCAAACAATTACAATTCATCTTATTTTCAGGCATAGCAAACTCCACATACTCAACTATCATATAGTATTCTACAATTGCTAACACTCACGCAATACTAATGGTTATGGAGTTTCAATCGGACACTGAGAAAGATAGGGGCTTATAGTGTTGCCTGCCAACGTATTCACCTTTGGGTGATGTCAACAATAATAGTTCATGCTAACTTACATCCAATTGGATATATATATATCAGGATCTTTCCAACACGTGGTGCTTGCCAAAGGATAAAATGAAAAAGGGAAAGGTGAAGATCACCATGACTCTTGCATAAAGTAAAATATAGGCCCTTTGTAGAGGGAAGTAGAGGTTGTCTTGCGCTTTTAGGGTTGGATGCACAAAATCTTAATGCGAATGAACGTCACTTTATATTGCCACTTGTATATGGACCTTTATTATGTAGTCTGTCGCTTTTATTGCTTCCATAACAAGATCGTATAAAGCTATTTTCTTCACACCAAAATATCATACATATTTAGAGAGAAATTTTTATTGCTTGCATCGATGACAACTTACTTGAAGGATCTTACTCAATCCATAGGTCGGTATGGTGGACTCTCATGGCAAAACTGGGTTTAAGGATATTTGGAAGGACAAGTAGTACCTCTACTTGGTGCAAGGAATTTTGGCTAGCATGAGGGGGAAAGGCAAGCTCAACATGTTTGAATGATCCATGACAATATACTTTAACTGAGATCTGCGAAAAAATTACCCATTACGTTGTCTTACTTGTCCAACATAAACTCTTTAGAATGTAATACTTAATGAGTGCTCCCAATTATAAAAGATGTCTAGGATAGTGTATTTATATGTGAATTCTCTCTTCCTTCAATATTCTTTCATGAATTGTTCAAATGGCCAATACGATGCTTGCTAACCTTCAATAAATTTCCAACCTCTACTTCTTAGATGTGAAGTCATTACTCCCCATGGGATAAGCAAATGAGACATATATAATTTCAGATTTATGACAATCAACTCATTCAACAATTTACTCATATGATATAAGTGAAGCACACGAGTAAATGGCAAACTACTCCAAAAAGATATAAGTGAAGATCAATGAGTCGCTAAATAATTATGTAATTATGTGAAGACTCTCTCTCATTAAAGAAATTCAGATCTCGGTATTGTATTCAAACAGAAATCAATGCAAAGTAAAATGACATTCCAAGGATAGCACAACTCATGTGAAGAAGCAAAAACTTAGGCTCAACCGATACTAACCGATAGTTGTTGAAGAAGAAAGGTGGGATGCCTAACGGGGCATCCCCAAGCTTAGATGCTTGAGACTTCTTGAAATATTATCTTGGCATGCATTGGGAATCCCCAAACTTGAACTTTTGTGTCTCCTTAATTCCTCTCATATCATGGTTTCTCTTTTTATCAAAAGCTTCATCGACAACAAACTCAACAAGAACTCGTTAGATAGGTTATATAAACCAATGCAAAACCTTATCATTTTCTACTGTAATAAATCACTAAAATTATTATTCAACATTGCATACTAAATGCCTCTGCATATTTAATACTCCTATCCTCAAATAGAATCATTAAACAAGCAAACATATGCAAACAATGCAAACATAACAGCAATCTGTCAAAACAGTAAAGTCTGTAAAGAATGCAAGATTCATCATAATTCTCCAACTCCAAAAATTATTAAATAAAATTCCCACTGTAGAATATTTATCAGAGCTCATTATGCAAAAAGTTTCAACATTATACCATTCTCTGAATTTTCTAGGGAATTTTTGCAACAGTGGTAAACTTTCTGTTTTCAAACAGCAACATGTATACTAGCAAAATAAGCATGGCAATGGCTATCCTTGACATTTTTATTGAAAATATAGATGCAAAACATTATTATAAATAATAGAAAGAAAATACTAACAAGAGAAAATGACGCTCCAAGCAAAACACATATCATGTGGTGAATAAAAATATAGCTCCAAGTAAAGTTACCGATGAACGAAGACGAAAGAGGGGATGCCATCCGGGGCATCCCCCAAGCTTAGGCTCTTGGTTATCCTTGAATATTACCTTGGGTGCCTTGGTCATCCCCAAGCTTAGGCTCTTGCGACTCCTTATTCCATAGTCCATCGAATACCCAAAACTTGAAAACTCCACAACACAAAACTCAACAGAAAACTCGTAAGCTCCGTCAGTATAATAAAATAAAACCACCACTTAGGTACTGTAATGAACTCATTATAAATTCATATTGGTGTAATACCTACTGTATTCCAACTTATCTATGGTTCATACCCTCCGATACTACTCATAGATTCATCAAAATAAGCAAACAACACATAGAAAACAGAATCTGTCAAAAACAGAATAGTCTGTAGTCATCTGAATCAAATTTATACTTCTGGAACTCCAAAAATCCTACCAAATTAGGAAGTCCTAATAAATTTGTGTACCAATCAAGATCAAAAAGAATCAGATCAGAAGCACGTTTCTGTGAATTAAAAAAACTAATTTACTGGGTGAAAAAGTTTCTGATTCTCAGCAGGATAAATACCACTATCACCGTAAGCTATCCTAAAGGTCTTACTTGGCACTTTATTGAAACAAAAGCTATAAAACATGATTACTACAGTAGAATAATCATGTCGACACACAAAAACAGTAAAGGTAAATATTGCGTTGTCTCCCAACAAGCGCTTTTCTTTAATGCCTTTCTAGCTAGGCATGATGATGGCAATGATGCTCACATAAAAGATAAGAATTGAAACATAACAGGAGCATCATGAAGCATATGACTAGCACATTTAAGTCTAACCCACTTCCTATGCATAGGGATTTTGTGAGCAAACAACTTATGGGAACAATAATCAACTAGCATAGGAAGGCAAAACAAGCATAACTTCAAAACTTGAAGCGCATAGAGAGGAAACTTGACATTATTGCAATTCCTACAAGCATATGTTCCTCCCTCATAATAATTTTCAGTAGCATCATGAATGAATTCAACAATATAACCAGCACCTAAAGCATTCTTTTCATGATCTACAAGCATAGAAAATTTACTACTTTCCACATAAGCAAAATTCTTCTCATTCGGAATAGTGGGAGTATCATAAGAGACTTGAACACTAAAAATTGCTTCCATGTTAAAAGAGTAATGTTCAGAAAAAGGGTAATCATAATAATGACAAGTTTTATAAATATAATCATCACTACTTTTTATAGAATAAGTTTCATCACAATAATCATCATAAGTAGCAACTTCGTTCTCATCATAATCGAATGAAACCTCTCCAAGATAGTGGAATCACTAAATAAAGTTGACACTCTTCCAAATCCACATTAATATTCATCACAATAAGATTCAACATCCTCCAAAATAGTGGGATAACTACTTCCTAAAGTTTACACTCTTCCAAACCCACTTTCATCAGTATAATCATGATAGGTAAGAGGCATGCTATCATCATAACAACTTTGCATATCAAAACTTGGGATGCTAAAAATATCGTATTCATTAAACATAGCATCCCCAATCTTGGGACAAACATTAATTTCAGAAAATACATTCTCAAATATTTCATCCTCATCACACATAGCTTCCCCAAGCTTGGGCCCTTTCATATCATAAGCATAATCACTCTCATCATTAAAAATATGGATAGCACCAATAGTATAGCAATTATCATCATCACAATGAGTAGTAGGGGCAACATCATTTGGGAGGGATACCTTTTTAACTTTGTTGCTCCTTCTTTCTTTTTCTTCTTCACATTATGTGTGGGTTCAACCTTCCTCTTTGATCTCCATATAGATGAGATTGGTTGAATAGAAAGCTCCTCCTCGTTACCTAATTCATCATAAGAAATAATAGGAGGATATTGGGAATTCTCCTCCCTTTCATTAGTATTCTCATCATATTCTATTTGCTTTCTTTTCTTTAGGTGATTGGCAATATAAGGATTTTCAATGCAATTCACTGCACAAAACAAATAAATCTCCTCCAAATCAATATCAAGGAAATGCTCAAGATTAAATTTTGGAATAAGCTTAGTTGCACGTTTCAATTCTTCATAACCCAAAAGCAAACTAAGTTCATTGTAATGAGCAAGGGAGATCAAATCGTCACAATTTTTGGACACGATTCGATCATGAAACAATTTGCATTGGAGATGTAAATGATCATGTCCATTGCAAAGTTCACAACGGTAAAGATATCTTAAATTCTCTGCACTCTTATCTAGCCTTTCTTGCAACCCTTTAGTTTTTAAATACTTATGCCTCTTGCAATATCTATTTTCTCTATTTGTTGTGTCCATGCAAACCCATTCTACTCCACAAAAATCAACATGCTTATAAGAGACATTTTCATCATAACTAGTGCAATCATCATTAGTACTATGGATATTCAAAGAGTTCATACTAACAACATTGCAGTCATGCTCATCATTCAAAGATTTAGTATCAAACATTCTATATATTTCTTCTTCTAGCACTTGAGCACAATTTTCTTTTTCATCAAACTCACGAAAGATATTAAAAAGATGAAGCGTATGAGAAAAACTTAACTCCATTTTTTGTAGTTTTCTTTTATAAACTAAACTAGTGATAAAACAAGAAACAAAAAGATTCGATTGCAAGATCTAAAGATATACCTTCAAGCACTCACCTCCCCGGCAACGGCGCCAGAAAAGAGCTTGATGTCTACTACACAACCTTCTTCTTGTAGATGTTGTTGGGCCTGCAAGTGCACATGTTTGTAGAACAGTAGCAAATTTCCCTCGAGTGGATGACCTAAGGTTTATCAATCCGTGGGAGGCGTAGGATGAAGATGGTCTCTCTCAAACAACCCTGCAACCAAATAACAAAGAGTCTCTTGTGTCCCCAACACACCCAACAAGTGCAACATGGATAGTAGATAAAGGTATTTGTAATCTGAAAATATAAAAACAGCAAGGTAACTAATGATAAAAGTGAGCGTAAACGGTATTGCAATGGTAGGAAACAAGGCATAGGGTTCATACTTTCACTAGTGCAAGTTCTCTCAACAATAATAACATAGATAGATCATATAACAATCCCGCAACATGCAACAAAGAGTCACTCCAAAGCCACTAATAGCGGAGAACAAACGAAGAGATTATGGTAGGGTGCGAAACCACCTCAAGGTTATTCTTTCGGATCAATCTATTCAAGAGTTCGTACTAGAATAACATCTTAAGACACAAATCAACCAAAAACCTAATGTCACTTAGGTACTCCATTGTCACCTCAAGTATCCGTGGGCATGATTATACGATATGCATCACACAATCTCAGATTCATCAAACCAACACAAAGTACTTCAAAGAGTGCCCCAAAGTTTCTATCGGAGAGTCAAGGCGAAAATGTGTGTCAACCCCTATGCATAGGTTCATGGGTGGAACCCGCAAGTTGATCACCAAAACATACATCAAGTGGCACGTGAAATTCCATTGTCACCACAGATACGCATGGCAAGACATACATCAAGTGTTCTCAAATTATTAAAGACTCAATCCGACAAGATAACTTCAAGAGGAAAACTCAATTCATCACAAGAGATTAGAGGGGGGGAAACATCATAAGATCCAACTATAATAGCAAAGCTCGCGATACATCAAGATCGTGCCATAGAGAGAACACAAGAGAGAGAGATCAAACACATAGCTACTGGTAACCCTCAGTCTCGAGGGTGAACTACTCCCTCCTCCTCATGGATAGCGTCGGGATGATGAAGATGGCCACCGGTGATGGGTTCCCCCTCCGGCAGGGTGCCGGAACGGGCTCCCGAGAGGTTTTTGGTGGCTACAGAGGCTTGCGGCGGCGGAACTCCCGATCTATCTTCTGTTTCGATGTTTTTAGGGTACGTAGGCTTATTGGGCGAAAGAAGTCAGTCAGGGGAGCCTCGAGGGGCCCACAGGAGGGTAGGGCGCGCCCCCTATCTCGTGGCTTCCTCGATGCTCCCCTGGCTTGCACTCCAAGTTTCCTGGGTCACGTTCGTTCCAAAAATCACGTTACCGAAGGTTTCATTCCGTTTGGACTCCGTTTGATATTCATTTTCTTCGAAATACTGAAACAGGCAATAAAACAGCAATACAGGCTGGTCCTCCAGTTAGTTGGTTAGTCCCAAAAGTAATATAAAAGTGTATAATAAAGCCATTAATCATTCAAAACACATAATAATATAGCATGAATGCTTCATAAATTATAGATACGTTGGAGATGTATCAGCGAGCAGGGAGGGGCTCCGGGGCTCGGGCAAGAGGCTATGTAGGGGTAGAGGAGTGAGACAAGGGCGATGGGGGTGCTCGGGAGGCTGCATGTAGGGGCTTAAATAGGCGGGCGAGGGTGGCCATGGCCAAGTGCCACCGCTTGAGCTCGGCCAAAGCTCTAGCGAGGCTCAGTGATAATGCAAGGGCACGAGAACGTGATGAGGAAGTGATGATAAGCTTCACGAGGCAGAGGATGCCAAGAGGCACGGGGAGGAAGACGAAGGGCGACGAACAGAGCCAAACGACAATTGTTTGCCTATGGGCGCGCGGCGTCTAGCTCTAGCGAGGAAGTTTCTAGAGGGGGCAGGGACACGAGAGCGACGGGAGAAGATGGGGGAGTCAGGTCGGCACGCTCGGACATGCGGAATCCGTTGATGCCGAGCTGCCCGTTGCTCAGAATGCGTCGGATGCCGCCAGAGCGCGAGAAACGCCCTGCCAGGGCTGGCATGGAGAGGTCAAGAGAGGCTGCAAGGACATATCTAGTGATGAGTCCCTACATCACCAAGACAGAGGGGGGTGATAGATCGGGAAGAGGAGCACTAGAGAGAAGTGAGGGATCACTGGAAGTTTGTTGCACCAAACTCAATCATGATGCTGCGATCAGCAGATATGAGCTTGGATACAAAGATGACGCCTGGGGTATTTATCTTAGGAAGGACTATAATCCTGGGGAGTTTGAGAACAATTGGACCAGAAATGAATATAGTTTCTTTGCAACTGACCAGAATGGTCCAGAATAAAGATTATGATGATGCACTCAAATGAAGAAGGCACCAAAGCTGAAATTTGGCAAGGAAGTGTTATATGGACATATGAAGATGTTGTAAAAGTTTCATACTATTTGGGCTTGCCAAAATGGTACTTGCTTCACAAACATCTTCACTGTCTAGAAACTTGCAATAATACTTGGGAGAGAATGGTTTAATGAAATGGTCCCTAATCTGGTAATTTCTTAGAATTAATGAAGCAATATAAATTATACTTGCTTCACAACCTAAAAATACTAATAGAATCAAAGATTTGAAGCTGTGATCACACTGATGATGGGATGGAGCTGAAAATTATCGGAGGGTAATGATATGAGCACATGAAGAGGCATGCAAAATTTCAACTTATTTGGATACTCCTAGCTAGTACTTCCTTCACAATGGCTTCTGTTTGACAAAAACTTTGAAAATTCATTGAGGAAGATTCACTAGGCCAATGGAGCTGAATTTTTGGCATGTGGCAATGATTTGGATAGGAAAGAATGCCCAAAGAGTTTGGGAGCAAACAAGATAAGATAAATGACACTTCCTTCAGAAAGTGCCATTCTGGACATAAGTGAAGAAGGAATATTGGGGAATTATTTTTGAACTTGGCAAATAAAGTTTGGACATATTTGAGAAATATATGACCCAATTTTTTTTGAGAATTATTTGGGAATTTTAGGATGGACAAAAATATAGGTTGCTTCACAAAATAGGGCAATTGAGGTTATTCCTTCTATAAGAAAAAGGAATGTACCCTCAAGAAAAGAATTATGGAGTTAGGCTAGAATGGAAATGGCATGATCTAGGAATAGGTTTGAGAATGATGAACCACTTGGCAGAAGAAGAATTGATGATCTCCCAGGTTTCAAGTCCACAGATCCACTCCAAAAAGAAAATCAGGGCAAAAATCAAATAAATCAAAAAGAAAATGAAAAAGCCAAATACCAGGCTGTTACAACACGGGCGCACCCTAGGGGGGTGGGCGCACCCCCCTTTCTTGCGGCCTACTTCAACACCCCCTGACCTAATTCTTTGTCCTATATATTCACATATATTCCCAAACCACCAGAAGCATCCACGAAAACACTTTTCCAGTGCCGTAACCTTCTGTTCCCGTGAGATCCCATCTCGGGACCTTTTCCTGGACCCTGTCAGAGGGGGATTCGATCATGGAGGGCTTCTACATCAGCTCTATTGCCCTTCCGATGAAGTGTGCACTACTAGGACATACCTTATAGATAGATATTTAGCAGTAGCGAGGGATAAGAGCCCCATGCTACTACTACTTAGTAGTAGCGTGGGTAAATATAATGCACTACTAGTATAGAATAGCTGTAGCGTGGGCCTACCATTCCCATGCAAATACTAAGTGATCCTCATGGTGTCCCCGGGACGGACCATAGTAGTAGCGTGGGGTATAAAAGCCACGCCACTACTAAGTTGACGGTAGTAACGTGGGTATAGCACAACTCGGTACAACTATGATAGAAAGGGTCAGCCCACTTAGCTATAGAGTGGCACCCTTGCCCGCGCTACAACTAATCGGCATGTCCCACTCCCTCTCCCTCTCACATCCCACCAAATTTTTCCCACGCTACCGCTCCTCCCAATCCCACCGCCGCTGATGCCTCCTCTGCCCCCAAACGACGGCGATAGGGACATCCTGTAAGTGCATCTAGTGCCATCCCTAGTTGGTTTTGGAGTATTGATGACAAACTTGGTTGAGGGACTAATGTGTTTGTGAGAATTGCAGGATAACACAGGTAGTAGTCCCATGTTGATTCGGTTTACCTACCAGAGATGACCCCAAAAAATGTGTGAAGACATTGAAGACAACGGTGGTCTGTGAAGACATTCACATTGAAGACTATGACAGGAGAAGACATCGCGTGAAGACTATGGAGTGCGAAGACATAGTTTTTTCGTAGTTTCCTTTTCTTCTTTGTTGAGTCATAGGAACCACCGTACTATTAAGTGGGGTCCACGTGAACAAAGTCAGAGTGACTGAAGTGATGCTCAACCAAATCCTATGTCTTCGAGCGAAGACAATGAGAGCAAATCTTATCCAGAGCTGGATGAGTCAGCTTTACTTGTAGCCCAAGTCAAGCTGTTGCGTGTGTTTGAAATCTGACCATTGGACACGTGTCAGTTCCTTAGTGACCCAGGGTCATTTTGGACAAATCAGGTCGGGTTGCCTCCTGGCTATAAATAGCCCACCCCCTACACCATAAATTGGTGGCTGCTCAGAGTTAGTGCACGACTTTTGTCGTTTGAGAGCAACCCACCTCCGAACCCTTTGAGAGAGAATCCTTGTGAGGACAAAGCCCAAAACACCCAGAGCCAAAGAGTGTTAGGCATCACTGAAGTCTTTCTGTATGCGTGATCTGAAGACTTATTACACTTGAGGACCGTGAATCCTCCGGCTGGTTAGGTGTCGTGTTCTGAGCATCCAAGAATCATTGTGGATTGCCGGTGAACGAAGTCTGTGAAGGTTTGGAAGTCTCCCTTGGAGAGTTACCAGAGTGATTGGGCGAGGACTAAGTGTTCTTAGCTCAAGGGGAATAAGGTGAAGACGCGGTCTTATGAGTTGAATCTCAGCCTCCCTAACCAGACGTACAGTTGTCACAGCAACTGGAACTGGTCCAAAAAATCCCTTGTCCTCTCCGAGCAACTGGTTCTATCCTACCTCTCTCACCTTACTTATAGTTTGTCTTCGTGAAGTCTTTGCCTACTTTATTGATCTGTTTGACTTAACTAAGTGAAGACTGTTGTCTGTTTGGCTTCATACTATCTTCCATCCTGATCCAATCTACCTAGCTGCTTATAGTCTTCGTGCTTTCACTTCATTGCTTACTTGACTATAGCTTGTCTAGTGTAGTCTACCTTTTACTGCATATCAATAGGGTCATTTCTATCATTTGTCTTCGAAACACCCATGTTTTGAAGACTTTCATAAAAATCGCCTATTCACCCCCCTCTAGTCGAATACTAGCACTTTCAATTGGTATCTGAGCAAGGTGCTCCCTTGTTTTGTGTGATTCGGTTTAACCACCTGGAGTTTAGCTATGTCGAATGCAGGGATAATCAAAGTCTTCGTTGCGTGACCTATCTTCGATGGCACTGATTACCCCTACTGGAAGAATAAGGTGTGCATGCATCTTGAAGCCATTGATGTCGATCTCTTGTATGTAGTCAAGGACGGCGTTCCGAAGATTGGTGAAGGTGTCACTCCTGCTGATGTCAAGAAGTTCCTGCAACTGGATTCAACTACCAAGAACATCATCTATGGTCATCTGACCAAGGGGCAGTATGGTCGTGTGAGTGCTCTCGAAACTTCAAAGCTGGTCTGGGACTGGCTCTCCAAGGTGAATGAAGGCGTCTCAACACAGAGAGATTCAAGGATCAGTGTTCTTCGCAATCTCTTCAACCGCTTCAAGAGAAATGACAATGAGAATGTCCATCTCACATTTGATTGCCTCACTGATATCACCAATGAGCTTCATGCACTCGGCGCCACTAAGATCACCAAGCACGAAATCATCAAGACACTTCTGAGATCTCTCGACATCTCATTTGACACCCTAGCCCTGATGATTCAAGAGTGCCCTGACTTCAAGACTCTCGATCCGTCTGGCATACTTGAGTGGCTCAACACACATGAGTTCCAGCTATCTAAGAAAAGAGATATCTATGGTCCCAACTATGGCCGTACTCGCTCTTTGAAGGCAAAGGCCGTCTCCTCGTCTGAAGAAGAATCTGGTTGCAGTTCTGGTGATCGTGAAGATATTGGAAAGGAGCTCGCTATGCTTGTGAAGAAGTTCCAGAAGTTCACCAAGAAGAAAGACTTTAGAAAGTCTTCAAGATCCAGCTCAAGGAATGATGAAGCTTCCTATCGTGATCACAAGAAGAGAACATGTCACAAGTGCAAGAAACCTGGTCACTACATCTCTGAGTGTCCACAGTGGGACAACAAGACAAAGAAGAAGAAGAAGAGCAAGGACTATGATTCTGATGACAAGCAGAAGAAGAAGAAATCCTCAAAGTCTTCTTCGAATTCTTCATCGAAGTCTTCTTCACACAAGAAGAGGTCATCTGGCAAGGCTCGTGCTTTTGTTGGAAAGGAGATGGATTCAGAGGAGGAGTGTGCATCTGAGGAGGCAGAGGTGGAGTTTGAGGAGGAATTTGATTCTGGAGTGGCAAGCCTGGCTCTAGCTTCTGCATACATCGCCAAATCCATCTTCAACACTGAAGACAATGGCCTCGTCACCAACGAGGATGTTAAGGATGAGGATGACTCTGCTCCCACCTACTGCTTCGTGGCACGTGATGCCAAGGTAAAATCACGCGATGCTTACTTTCAAACATCAAGTGAAGATGACTCTGAATGTGAATCTAAGCCTAGGTACGAAACACTTGCTAAAATTGCAAATGAACAACAGAATGCCATGAACATATTCAAAAACTATTAGACAAAAGCGGTGACATGTTGGACGCGGAAATGACCCGATCTCAGTCCTTAATTGAAGACATTAAAAATCTTCATGTTAAGTATGAGGAACTTGAAAGTCGTCATGAATCTCTCTCAACCTCTCATGAAAAGCTTTCCTATGATTATCTTCAAAGGAAGCAGGAACTTGAGAAACTGAGATCGGCTCATGAAGATCTTCAAAAGGAAAACGAGTCACTCCGCGCTCAACAGATCAGTTCCGCTTAGGAAGGATTTGAACCACCATATCTAAAATGTATTGAGCATGACAATGTTGTCTCTGTTGTTGAATGTTCAACTGTTACTACTGTTGCAATATCTTCAACTGCTGATGTGGTAACTAACCCCTCATCTAAGGATATCAGTACTATTGCTGATGAGAATGCCAGGTTGAAGTCATTACTTGAGACAGGAATGTACAAAAGTCTCAAAGGGCATCAGACACTATGTGATGTCCTTAAAAAGCAGATTCTGAACCGAAATCCTAGGAAAGAGGGTGTTGGGTTCAAGAGGAAAATGAATGTTGATGGTTCTTACTGGATGCCTGAGCAGTACCCAAAAACCACATGGGTTGCCGCTAAAGGACCTTTAGTAGATCCATCTACCTTATCTGGCTTCACGAGTGCTTACCCAATTATCATTGATGAATCCTTTGATGCAAACTATAAATTGTTAAGGAATCAGAATGGTGAAGTGTTTGCCATGTATATTGATACTAACTATGGGAATGGACCACCTCTTAAGAAGATCTGGGTACCCAAAAGGTGTCTCGAAAGTCTTCCCATGAATGTCGTTACGACACCACCTGGGAAGAAGACAAACCCCAGACCAAAGGCTTCGTATGGTCCAAAGGCTTCATATAGACAGAAGACTCACCTGAGTCACCCTAACGCCAATCCTTTGCAGGGAAATCATACTCAAACCTTTGAATATGAGCGTGTTTCATCAAACCGCTACGTTCATAAGTCTAAGAACTTTTCTGCTTATTCCCATGAGTATTATTCTCCTCCTACAAGGCTATTTGCTAGGGCTTCAAAGACGAAGTTCTCAGATGCTGCACTTAGAATCATTGCTTATAAGTCACCCCTGAAGATGTGGGTGGTTAACAAAACTTAACTCTCATTTGCAGGGAAAGGTCTCTAGCCGAAAATCAAAGACGTCTGATGCTTATGCTAGGGACCTTAAACATCTTGTGGGCGCAAGATAAAATTTCCAAATGCTCTTACTATGTATTTCGTCCCAGGATTCCTTGACACTCATCCTATCTATCCTAACCAAGATCTGAACTTCTATGTTCCACTTGTTCGTCAAATGTTTATGCTTCACAACTCTCTTGGTGAAGCCTATCCCCCAAACTGTACTATAGGCTATGACACCTCATGCTTCAGAATGGATTATGGATAGTGGGTGCACCAACCACATGACGGGTGATCGAAGTCTTCTGATGGATTCAACTCTTCGACCTTCTGATAGGAGTCATATCACATTTGCTGACACTGGTAAAAGTAAGGTATTGGGTCTAGGTAGAGTTGCAATCTCAAAGGATCAGCACATGGATAAAGTGATTCTTGTTGAATCTCTTGGTTTCAACTTAATGTCTGTATCAATGTTATGTTATTTGAACATGATTGTGATATTTGGAAAATATCGTTGCCTTGTCCTTATGGAATCTGACAAATCTCTAGTCTTTGAAGGGTATCGAAAAGATGATCTGTATATGGTAGATTTCTCAGCAGGACCACAGCTAGTCATATGTCTTCTATCAAAAGCTTCAGAGTGCTGGCTCTGGCATCGGAGGCTAGGACATGCGGGCATGAGGAACTTGTACACTCTCACGAAGAAAAAGCATGTCGTGGGCATCGAAGGCATCAAGTTGAAGAAAGACCATCTGTGTGGCGCCTGTGAAGCAGGGAAGATGACTAGGGCCAAGCATCCCGCAAAGACAATCATGACGACATTTCAACCCTTCGAGTTGCTTCACATGGACTTATTCGGCCCTACTCATTACTCTACTCTTACTACGACTGCTTGTCTCTATGGTTTCATTATTGTTGATGATTACTCAAGATATACATGGGTGCATATAATTCTCTATAAGACTGAAGTGCAGGATGTCTTCAGACGCTTCGCCAATCGTGCCACGATGAACTATGGTGCCAAGATCAAGCATATCAGAAGTGACAACAACACAGAATTGAAGAACACCGGCCCCGACACTTATCTTGATACATTGGGCATCACTCATGAGTTTTCTGCTCCCTACACACCTCAGCAGAATGGCATCATGAGCGCAAGAACAAACCCCTCATTGAGATGGCTCGGACGATGCTAGATGAGTACAAGACTCCAAGGAAGTTCTGGACTGAAGACATTAACACGGCATGCCACATCATCAGCTGAGTTTATCTTCACAAGCTTCTAAAGAAGACATCATATGAGCTGCTAACTGTTATGAAGCCAAATGTCTATTACTTTAGAGCATTTGGTGCTAGGTGCTGGATCAAGGATCCACATCACACTTCAAAATTTGACCAAAAGCACATGAAGGTTTTATGCTTGGATACGAAAAGTATTCGCACCCCTACAGAGTCTTCAACCTCTTTCACTATAAACTGGTTGAAACTGTGGATGTGCAATTCGATGAGACTAACGGCTCGCAAAGAGAGCACCTGCCAAATGTGCTAGATGAAGTTCCTCCTAGTGAATCTATCAAGCTCATGGGTACTGGAGTAATCATACCGTCCAAAGCTCAGGCTGAAGATGAACTCATCATTGCACCATGTCAACCTGAAGACAATGCTCAGCCTAAAGTCAATACTGAACCTGAAGACAATTATTTGCAAGGGCAAAATCTTCGTCCAGTACATCCCCATGTTGCAAATGAAGTACAGATTGAGAAGATAATTGACAGCACCAATACACCTGGTCCACTCACTCGTTCAAGAGCAACAGAACTAGCAAATTTCTATGGGCACTTTGCATTTGTCTCTATATCTGAACCCAAGAAAGTTGTTGAAGCCTTTATGGAACCTGAATGGATTCCAGCCATGCAAGAAGAGCTTCATCAGTTCGAGCTGAACAATGTTTGGGAACTTGTCAAGCGTCCTAATCCTCGCAAGCATAACATCATTGGCACCAAATGGCTCTATCGCAACAAACAAGATGAACATGGTAAAGTTGTCAGAAACAAGGCTCGTCTGGTTGCTCAAGGTTACACTCAAATAGAAGGGATTGATTTCGGTGAAACATTTGCTCCCGTGGCAAGACTTGAAGCCATTCACATACTGCTTGCATATGCCAACCATCACAACATCCTTCTGTACCAAATGGATGTGAAGAGAGCCTTTCTCAATGGCAAGATTGAAGAAGAAGTGTATGTTGCACAATCACCTGGCTTTGAAGATCCGAAACATCCTGATATGGTGCAAAATCTCAACAAGGCACTATATGGCCTCAAACAAGCTCCTCGCGGTTGGTATGACACGCTCAAAGACTTCTTGAAGAGCAAAGGCTTCAAACCTAGTTCACTAGATCCAATACTCTTCACGAAGTTGTACGATGATGAACTGTTTGTGTGCCAAATCTATGTGGATGACATTATCTTCGGCTGCACCGACAAGAGATACAACGATGAGTTTGGGCACATGATGCAAGAGCAATATTAGATGTTCATGATGGGTGAGCTGAAGTTCTTCCTTGGTCTCCAAATCCGTTAGCAGAGAAATCGCATCTCATATCAAAAGAGAAATACCTCAAAGATTGCCTGAAGAAGTTTGGAATTTAATACTGCAAAGGATACACGACGCCAATGCCAACCAAAAGTCATCTGGGTCCTAACAAAAATGGTAAAGAGTTCGATCAAAAGGTATACCGCTCCATGATTTGTTCCTTACTTTACTTATGTGCATCTAGGCCAGATATAATGCTTAGCGTTTGCATGTGTGCCCAATTACAAGCGGCACCAAAGGAGTCGCATCACCTAGCGGTGAAGCAAATTCTTCGATATTTGGCTTACACCCCAACGATAGCATTATGGTATCCAAAAGGGCTCAACATTTGATCTGATTGGGTATTTTGATGCTGATTATGCTGGTGACAAGGTTGATTGCAAGTCCACCTCAGGGACATGTCACTTTCTCGGTCGATCACTTGTCTGTCTGTCTTCAAAGAGGCAGAACTGTGTGTCACTCTCCATTGCTGAATCTGAATACATTGCTGCTGGATCGTGCTGTGCTCAACTTCTATGGATGAGGCAAACTCTCAAGTACTATGGCATCAATACGAAAAATGTGCCACTCTTCTGTGACAATGAAAGTGCCATCAAGCTTTCCAAGAATCCAGTTCAGCACTTCAAGACAAAGCACATTCAGATCTGTCATCACTTTCTCAGAGATCATGTCAGCAAGGAAGACATTGATGTCATTCACGTCAGCACTGAAGAGCAATTGGCAGATATCTTCACTAAGCCGTTGGATGAGAAAAGGTTTTGCAAGTTGCGGTGTGAGCTAAATATCTTAGAATCTTCGAATGTCGTGTGAATGGACACACATCCAAACGCTTATGCATGTTGACAACATAGATGTGCAAGACACGAAGTAACATATATCTTCAATTAATGAATACTTACCCTCTGAGTGTGAATACATTAATGTGGAATTTGACTTCGGAGCGCCACGATAATTGTGCGCCGTGTCTGGGTCTAATACTTCCTATACGGTGGGTAACACCACCACCAAATTCTTATTGAAGTGTTTCTCTTGGCGTTACAATTGCAAAGTCTTCGCATTTGGATTGTCCTCAACATTAATTTGTCTTCATTATTTATCTTCAAAATGCTGATTTGGTTCATATATATATATATATATATATATACACTGCTACCTCAACTCTATCTGTCCAAATCATATGCATTCTATTGAAACCTATCGATTGTCTTCTCTGAGTCCTTGTCAGCTGATGACAATTTGACAAACATTTAATCTATTTTTAATGCTGCATCCTTATTGCCTGAAAACCGGAGAAGCCGGAACGACCACCCGACAATCTAGGCATGCTGGGAACATGGAACAACTTCCAATGTGTTGCATGTTGGCCACGTGTCTCTCTCATTTGAACCGCCAGGGGCACCTGCGTAATTGATGTCCCTTTCCCTATAAATACACACTCATCGCTGTCAAAAATCCTTCTCCCACCTTCACACCTCGCACAAACCCTAGCGCCACCGCTTAGCTACCACGACCTCACCGACGCCGTCCTCACGCCGGCCGCGGACCTCTTCTTCTCCGCCGCCGCCGTAGGTGTCTTCCGTCGCCAAGTTAGGGCACGTGAGATTGAACTGCTCCGCTTCCTACTCTGTTCCGTCTAGCAGTTCTTCGTGTGGTAATTAAAACTTACTTTTTACTACCTTTTTGATTCGATAGATTTAACCTTCTCTCCCAAAAGTGGTTTCTATGTTTACACTGTTGAAATCTATCATGTTCTGCATCTCATATCAATACCTAGCATATTCACTTATGCCTCACATCAAGTTAGACTCCTCACTTGTACTTATTCTTGGATTCGTACAAATCTGGAACCAACTCTCAACAAATAAGTGAATGTCTTCGCGTTATGAGGTCAATATCTTCAAACTGATTTATCTTCAAAATCTTCTGAGAATGCATATGACCTCTTCCCCTTCCCTCGCACCTCCAATGCTGTCACAGGTACATGTCCGTGGGAGAATCCCTTGGTTCTCATAGTATACATTCATTTGCAGAATTCTTACAGTGTCACATCAATTCCCTTGAAGCCAGTTCCTTCCTGACCAGCCGTCGGAAGCCTTTGCAAGTCCTGAAGCCATCCAATTTAAACTTCATGGCCACAAAAAAGTCAGCTAGAAAGGGCGGCAGACAGCATCGTGGGAATACATCCAAAGATTTGCCACCTGATCTGTATGAGATGTACAAGATAGACCCTGAAGAAACCTATGGTGAACACAAAACTTGAATCCAATAGATTCGAAGATATTGGGCAGAGGAATGGTTTAAGTAGAGATTCGTCACTGCTGAGTATGTTGAGAAGAATGCCATCAAGCGACCTTGGGGAGATATCTTATAAAAAATCTTCAAGCCAAGTCCCAGTCTGAAGCCATTGATCAAGGCTTCTACCCTTGCATGGTTCGCGGATGAGGGAGTCCTAGATTAGGGGGTCCTCGGACAGCCGGACTATGTGCTTGTGCCGGATTGTTGGACTATGAAGATACAAGATTGAAGACTTCGTCCCGTGTCCGGATGGGACTCTCCTTTGCGTGGAAGGCAAGCTTGGAAATTCGGATATGTAAATTTCCTTCTCTGTAACCGACTCTGTGTAACCCTTGCCCCCTCCGGTGTCTTTATAAACCAGAGGGTTTAGTCCGTAGGACAACAACAATCATAATCATAGCCTAGCTTCTAGGGTTTAGCCTCTATGATCTCGTGGTAGATCAACTCTTATAATACTCATATCATTAAGATCAATCAAGCAGGAAGTAGGGTATTACCTCCATAGAGAGGGCATGAACCTGGGTTAGCATTGTGTCCCCCGCCTCCTGTTACCATTAGCCTTAGACGCACAGTTCGGGACCCCCTACCCGAGATCCGCCGGTTTTGACACCGACATTGGTGCTTTCATTGAGAGTTCCACTATGTCGTCACGATAAGGCTTGATGGCTCCTTCAATCATCCACAATGATGCGATCCAGGGTGAGATTCCCCCCCTCCCCGAACAGATCTTCGTATTCGGCAGCTTCGCACTACGGGCCAACTCATTTGGCCCTCTGGAGCAGATCGACAGCTACGCCCCTGGCCATCAGGTCAGGTTTGGAAGCCTGAACTACACTTCCGACATCCGCGGAGACTTGATCTTCGATGGATTTGAGTTCATAACAGGTGCGTCGTACAGTCGCGATGAGCATGACTTAGATCTGCCATCGGACACTGTTCAGGAGAATGCACCTGCAGCTGCCCTGGCTCTAAATCCGGAGCAGATCGCGCCATCCGAGGACGGGTGGTTGGACCCCGCCATGGAGGCTGCACACTTAGTGGCGATAGAGCCGAACACAGACTTCGCCTCCCATGAGGTCTGTGTCGTCGGACCCTCGGACTCGTCTCCGGACATAGGCTCCGAACCGCGCGCATCCGTGCCTATCGAACCTGATTGGGCACCGATCATGGAGTTCACCTCCGCAGATATCTTTTAGCACTCGCCCTTGGGCGATGTGCTAGATTCATTAAAATCTCTCTCCCTGTAAGGAGATTCTTGGCCGAACTATGTCCGGCTTGAGTGGGGAGCGGACGACGAAGGAATTCATTTTCCACCCACCACCGACTTAATAGCCATTGTCGATGACTTAACCGACATGCTTGATTTCGACTCCGAAGACATCGACAGTATGGACGACGATGCTGGGGAAGAACAGGAACCACCGCCCAAAGGGCGCTGGACAGCCACCTCATCATATGATATATATATGGTGGAGACACCCAAAGAAAGCAATGGTGATGAGGCAACCGAGGATAATCCCCTTGAGAAGCAATCTAAGCGCCGGCGTCAGCGGTGCCGCTCTAAACCCCATCATAGCAAAAATAGAGATACCGACACAAGAGACAATAGCACTCTGAATGATGCCGAAGACGAAAACAATCCCGCCAAGCCAAGCTTCGAGCAAGCCGCATGGGAGGATGGGCAAGCTAGCCTTCATAAACAGGCAATAGATGGAGACTCAGAGGATGACAATTACATGCCCCTCTCCAAAGACGAGGTGAGCCTCGGTGACGAAGAATTCATCGTGCCTAAGGATCCCGTCGAGCAGGAGCGCTTCAAGCGCCATCTTATAGCCACTACAAAGAGCCTGAAGAAAAAACAGCAGCAGCTTCAAGCTGACCAAGATCTGCTAACTGATAGATGGACTGAGGTCCTGGCAGCCAAGGAATACGGACTCGAGCGCCCAACCAAAAGTTACCCAAAGCGCAGGTTGTTACCTCAATTTGAGGAGGAGGCATTGGAGCCTACACTACCAGCGCAGGATGCAGCTGACCGGCCACCCCGTGGACGGGATAAAGCGGCGTATCATCCCGAACACCAGCCCGTGCCCCGTCGCCAAACAAACAAAAACACGAAGGCCCGGGGCTACACGCATGACCTCTGAGACAAATTGGAAAACAAAGCAGGAAAGTCAAGATCGATCTACGGATCACGGGGGTGCGCCCCAACGCGTGATGATGAACGCCACACCGGATATACTAAATACAAATCCGGCCAGGCCAAATACAATAGGCCAGACTCATTTGATCTACGTCGTGATGTAGCCCGGCATATAGGCGCCGCACACCCCTATGTTTCACTGACGAAGTAATGGAGCATGAATTTCCAGAAGAGTTTAAGCCCGTGAATATCGAGCCCTACGATGGGACTACAGACCCCGTGATATGGATAGAAGATTTCCTTCTCCACATTACATTGGCCCGCGGCAATGATCTACATGCCATCAAGTACCTCCCACTAAAACTCAAGGGACCGTCTCGGCATTGGCTGAATAGTTTGCCGGCAAACTCCATTGGAAGTTGGGAGAACCTGGAAGACGCATTCCTGGATAACTTCCAGGGCACTTACGTGCGACCACTGGATGCTGATGATCTAAGTCACATAACCCAACAGCCGGGAGAGTCAGCCAGGAAATTCTGGACTCGGTTCCTAACTAAAAAGAACCAAATTGTCGATTGTCCGGATGCCGAAGCCCTAGCGGCCTTTAAGCATAACATCCGTGACGAGTGGCTTGCCCGCCACCTTGGCCAAGAGAAGCCGAAGTCCATGGCAGCCCTCATGACACTCATGACCCGCTTCTGTGCGGGTGAAGATAGCTGGCTAGCTCGTAGCAACATCACATCAAGCAAGCCTAGGACTTCCAAACCAGGAGATAACAACAATAAGCCCCGACGCAGCAAACACAAGCGTCAAAATAATGGCGACAAAGCCGAAGACACGACCGTCAATACCGGATTCAGCGGCTCTAATACCGGTCAAAGGAAGAAACAATTCAAAATAAACAGTCCGGGCACGTCCAGTCTGGACCGCATACTCGACCGTTTATGCCAAATTCACGGCACCCTAGGAACACCAGCCAATCATACCAACAGAGAATGCTGGGTCTTCAAACAAACCGACAGTTCAAGTGCCGAAAATAAGGAGAAGGGATCGCAGAGCAATGACGACGATGAGGAGCCCCGACCACCAAGCATAGGAGGGCAAAAGAAGTTCCCTCCCCAAATTAAAACGGTGAATATGATAAACGCCACCCATATTCCTAATCGGGAGCGGAGGCGCACACCTAGGGATGCCGACGCAGCGGAGCCAGTCACCCCAAAATATAACATATAGTCGTCCGGCCCAATCATCTTCGATCGTAAGGATTCCCAGACAATATTCGTCAGGGCAACCCAGCCGCGTTAGTCCTCGACCCAATAATTGACGGATTCCACCTCACATGAGTCCTTATGGATGGAGGTAACAGCCTAAACCTGTTCTATCAGGATACAGTGCGTAAGATGGGCATCGATCCTTCAAAGATCAAACCCACTAAAACCACCTTTAAAGGTGTGATACCAGGTGCAGAGGCCCGCTGTACAGGCTCCGTCACTCAGGAAGTAGTCTTCGGGCACCCGAGTAACAACCGTAACAAAGAGTTAGTCTTTGACATCGTCCCTTTTTGCAGGAGCTATCATGCACTGCTCGGACGAACCGCGTTTGCTCGATTCAACGCGGTTCCACATTATGCCTACCTTAAGCTCAAGATGCCCGGTCCGCGTGGTGTCATAACAGTTAATGGAAAGGCCGAACGCTCCCTCCATGCCGAAGAGTACACCACCGCCTTGACAGTAGAGGGAACGAGTGGCATCTTTCAATGGAACCTTGAGTCGACGGCCCAGCTTCCGGACACCGTCAAAGGAGTCCGAACTACTTCGTGGTAGGATAGCCTGGCTCGTCAGGAGCTCAACTAAAACACTCCGGCAGTAAACAGAGGCAAAGCTAGGATAGGCCACAGAGTGCGGCTTAACCATCCCGTGGCACACGAACCCTTTTTGCATGTTTTTTGCAGGTCCCCTTTTATGTAGGCCAGGACTGGCGACATGGCAACAAGACCCACGAGGGGACGAACATACCAAGGAAGGAAATAGCTCGATTGCATACCGGAATCCTTAGATATTTGCCTTGATGATCATCCGATTATTATCCGGATCCGCACACGGCTTCCTCCCCTGGTCACAATAGGTTCTGAAGTCATATTTCTTTTTATCACACTATTCGTACTCATACGCATCAACATATTATTCAATTACAATATGTGGCTTTATATGATGCTTGCTTGCTGCTCTTTCTTATTGATATTCTTTGTCAATTGCCATCCGAAACACTGCGATGTGCCTTAATATGCCAAGGGCCTCGTTGTACCCATAATACGGCAACAAAGTCCGAACAGCCTCACGGTCGTTCGTTACCCCGAACTTATAGCATTATATGCATCGGCTCCGAATCATGTCTTGGGTCAATAGTTGGGTTGACCGGCTCCTGTGCTTGCTACCCTACGTTCCGCTATATCGGCTAGGGTAGTAAAGGGAGAACTACTGCGATTGTGTCCCGGTTCTTCCGGACGAGCGCCTCAGTAGAGAAAGCCGAAAACAGACTGTCATGATACGGCAAGAGCTAGTCAGCTGTTCGAGAGGTTGCAAAATCTTTAAGGATTTCTTCCGTATTATGTAATAACTAATGCAGCGCGCGATGGATCGGTTTTTCTTCCGATCAGGTGCTTATAGAGCCCCTCGTGCGGTCTTCCGAACACCAGGGGCTGCGCCTACCTTCCTTTTGTCAAACTCCTATGGCTAAGTGAGAGTGATAAAGCCTTATAGTCCGATTGCGTGGTTTGTTGCACGGAACACCTCCTTCAAGGACCCGAAACTGGGGCAAAGAGTGCTCAGGTTTATCCCGAACACCCCCGTACTTCCTACGTGGGGGCAGAAGCTGACGACTGGCCAACTCTCAGGATTAATATATAAAACGGCCGTATAGGAGGAAAAACTTTTAAATAACAGGCAATAAATAATAGAAATGACCTTGTTCAACATTACATATGACAACATGACTTCATGGGAATATAATGTCCTTGGCACATTGCTCCACCACAAGGCGGGATCCTTTCAGGACACTATCATAATATAACTTGGGCTTGCGGTGCTCCTTCCCCTCCGGCGGTCCTTCGGTCATCAGCTTCTCAGCATCCATCTTCGCCCAGTGCACCTTTGCATGGGCAAAGGCCATTCGCGCACCCTCCATACAGACCGACCGCTTGATGAATTCAAGTCGAGGGCAGGCACTCACAAGCCGCTTCACGAGCCCGAAGTAGCTGCTTGGATTCGGCTCGGCAGGCCATAGCCGGATAATTAAATCGTTCATGGCTAGTTCGGCCGCCTTACGCAATTCGGCCAGCTGTTTTAGCTGATCGGCAAAAGGCACTGGATACTTTGGCACCAGATACTTTGACCAGAAGAGCTTCTCTGTAGTGTTCCTTTCTTCGGCCCGGTAGAATTGGGCGGCATCAGATATACTACTTGGCAGCTCCACAAATACCCCTGGAGATATCTGAATTCAAATAAGTAAAACGTGATTTCCTCTCTTCAAATACCTGCTTTGCATAGAAAAAGCCTTACCCATCACGATCTTACTCGCCTCCTGGATTCCCTGCAGGGCGCCTTGGGCTTCCCCTCGGGTATCACATGCGGCTTGTCGAACCTGGGTGAGTTCGGATTCTTTCTCCGTTACACTCTGCTCCATGGTCTCGCATTTTTTCGCGGCCTCTTGAAGCTCTCGCTCAGCTTCAATAACCCTGGCCTCGTGCTTTTCGCGAAGAGCCTGCTCTGCGGCTGCCTTCTTCTCGGCTTCTGCCACAACCTTCTTAAGAGCCTCAACTTTGGCCGTCGCCCCTAGAGGACGCCATAAAGATACTTTCATCACACTAATATCTTCATTCGCGCTGAATGCGAACAAGGTTTTTGCATACCTTGGTTAACCTCCAACTACTTCTTCACTCGGCCGAGTTCTTCTTCGGCCAGCTCCAGACTCTGCTTCAGTCCAGAGACTTCTGCAGTATGAGAGGCGACAGTCGCTATAGACGCCTGCTTATAAAAAAAGAGGGAGATATGCAATAAAATGAGTCTCCTGTGAACATATATTTGATCCTCTGTCTGGTTCTTTCTTTCATCGAACAGTGTATCAGGGGCTACTACCTATACTATGGCACTGTTCGAAAACCTCACAAAACATACCTCAAAGCCAGTTATAAGGCTGACGCAGGCTTCATTAAGCCGACTCTCAGCGGACTGAATCTTCTCAATCACCACACCCATAAGGGCATGGTGTTCTTCAATGATGGAGGCTCTCTTTAGCGCCGCTGACAAAGTATCCAGCACCTCTAGTTGGGCAGAGGTTGCTGGTGGAACAGGCACACCCCCTCCAGTCGACGGAGGTTGCCTGCCTGATTCCGGAGACGTATCGGTCTCCGGAACTGTATCTAGCTGGGGGCCGAATTCGAGATAACCCCCGCCGTCGATGTCCATGGGAGCCTTTTCTACCGTGTGTCCGGCCACTGAAGTTTGACCTCCTGGCGCCGCCTTGTCGACCTTTTCCCCCCCTCCTTGGCCTGGGTCCCTCTGGGAAGATACCTCAGTGTCATTCACGTGTTTTGGGGCAGGGGCCTTCAGGGGTGTCCCGCTGTCCATAGCATCCGAGCCAGTAAATCCTCCCATGAGGATTGTTCTGTGCGGGACCTCGCCAGATGCAAAAAGTATGGCTCAATAATTAAAAGTGAGTCTGGATGCGCAAAACGCATTTGGCTTTTATATACTCACGAGTTAACCAGGGGCTGGTGAGGGAGTCCTGGATTAGGGGGTATCCAGACTGCCGGACTATATACTTTGGCCGGACTGATGGACCGTGAAGATACAAGACTCAAGACTTCGTCCCTTGTCCGGATGGGACTCTCCTTTGCGTGGAAGACAAGCTTGGCAATCCGGATATTGGATCTCCTTCTTTGTAACCGAATCTGTGTAAACCCTAGCCCCCTCCAGTGTCTTTATAAACCGAAGGGTTTAGTCCGTAGAGGGACAATCATAATCATCATAGGCTAGCTTCTAGGGTTTAGCCTCTACGATCTCGTGGTAGATCAACTCTTGTAATACTCATATCATCAAGATCAATCAAGCAGGAAGTTGGGTTTTACCTCCATCGAGAGGGCCCGAACTTGGGTAATACATTGTGTCCCTTGCCTCATGTTACCATTAGCCTTAGACGCACAGATCGGGACCCCCTACCCGAGATCCGCCGGTTTTGACACCGACATTGGTGCTTTCATTGAGAGTTCCTCTGTGTCCTCGATACAAGGCTCGATGGCTCCTTCAATCATCAACAACAACGCGGTCTAGGGTGAGACTTTTCTCCCCGGACTGATCTTCATGTTCGGCGGCTTCGCACTGCGGGCCAATTCGATTGGCCATCTGGAGCAGATCGACAGCTACGCCCCTGGCCATCAGGTCAAGTTCGGAAACTTGAACTACACGGCCGATATCCGCGGAGACTTGATCTTCGATGGATTCGGGCCTACGCCAGGAGTGCCGAACAGTCACGACGAGCACTGCTTTGGCCCGCTGTCAGACAATACTCGGGATATCGCACCTGTAGGAGCTCCGGACCTAAATCCGGGGCAGATCGCGTCGTCCGAGGACGGGTGGATGGCCCCGCCCCGGAGGCCGCACACTCATCGGCGGTAGAGCCAAACACAGACTCCACCCCAAGGAAGCCTGTGACACCGGACCCCCGGACTCGTGTCCGGCTGTAGGTTCCAGTCCGCGCACCCCCGAGCCCACCAAATCTGGTTGGGCTCCGGTAATGGAGTTCACCGCTGCGGATATCTTCGAGCACTTTCCATTTGGCGACATGCTGAACTCGTTAAAGTCTCTCTCTCTCTTTGTCAGGAGTCTCTTGGCCGAACTATGTCCGGCTCGAGTGGGAAACAGGCGACGAGGGAATTCTTTGCCCACCCACCACCCACTTCATTGCCACGATCGATGATTTTACCGACGTGCTTGACTTCGACTCTGAAGACATTGATGGTGTGGACGACGATGTAGGAGAAGAACAGGAACCACCGCCCATGGGGCGCCGGACAGCCAGCTCCTCATATGATATATATGGTGGACACATCGAAAGAAACCAATGGCGATGAGGCAATGGAGGATAACCCCTCAAGGAAGAAGGCAAAGTATGGGCGTCATCAGCACCGCTCCAAGCCCCGCCACAACAATACCAGCACAGGAGTCAAAAACAATCCGGATGGTGCCGAAGATGAATACAATCCCGATCAGCCTGCCTTCGAGCAGGCCGGATAGGCGACGGACGGATACTTGGAGGAGGACAACTACGTGCCCCCCTGAAGATGAGGTGAGCCTCGGCGACGATGAATTCGGCGTGCCTGAGGATCCCGCAAAGCAAGTTCGCTTTAAGCGACGGCTTACGTCCACGGCGAAAAGCCTGAAAAAGAAGCAACAACAGCTCAGAACTGACCAAGATTTACTCGCAGACAGATGGACCAAGGTACTGTCAACCGAGGAATATGGACTCAACCGCCCCGCCTAAGGGTACACAAAGCACAATTCACTACCTCAACCTAAGAAAGAGGTCCTAAAGCCCACACCCCGATGCCAATACACCACGGTCTGAGGCAATACGCAGGAAATACGAGGCAGCATCCATAAACCTCGACTCAACAGACATAAACGTCATAAAAATAATGATGACGACCAAGACAAGGGAGTTGGTGCCAAATTTCGCGGCCCCCAGTCCGGTCAGCGGAAAAAGAATAGCTCAGGCCCATCCGGCCCGGGTAGCATGCTTGACCAACCATGTCAAATTCATGGTACCCCTAGAATGGCGGCCAGGCATACCAATAGAGAATGCCAAATCCTCAAAACAAAATGGCCGGTCGCGCGCCGGAAACAATGAAAGGAGGTCTCAAACAACGAGAAGCCCAGACCACCAGACATGGTGAGGTCAAAGGAAGAACCTCCGCAGTACGAAAATACGACCGATCATCTTCGGTCACATAGACCATCCGGACAATATCAACCATAGCAATTTGTGGGTTCCCTCTCACACAAGCCCCTATGGGCATAAACAGCAGCCCAAACTTGCTGCGCCAGGACAAAATTTGCCAGACAGGTATTGAACGCTCGAGGATCAAACCCATCAATAACATCTTCTAAAAACATGCCACCCCAGGGACAAAGGCCAAGCTTTACAGGCCCACCACCCTTGAGGTCGTCTTCGGATCACCAAACAAATACCATGCCGAAGAATAAGTCTTCGGCATTAACCCCTTATACAGTAACTACCGTATACTATCGGGACGAACCACATTGGCTAGACTCAATGCGGTACAACATCAGGCCAAACCCATGTGACATGGTCACAATTATGGGCAAGGCCGCACTTCACCCTAAGAGTGGAAATTATACCGCCACTGATATAGCGAGTTGGGCCCATTTATCGAACTTCGATTCGGCAGCCAACCACCCGGACACCAACTGAGGAGTCCGAGCTACTTTGCGGCATGATAGCCTGGCTCGACCAGGCTCCGATCAGGCACTCGCGGTTCAACCACCATATGACATGCAACTGCCTCTAAGCATTTGTCTTTACAGACTGACTTTTGCGCAGAACAGGACTGGCGACATGGAATCAGCTCGGACGCACAAGGCGGGAACACATAAGTACCCCCCAAGGAGACAGTCCGGATACACTTCGGATCCGCACACAGCCTCCTCCAGTCCGGCCATGACAGGTTCCGCCAGCACACCTGTCGGTGTCAAAACCGGCGGATCTCGGGTAGGGGGTCCCGAACTGTGCGTCTAGGCAGATGGTAACAGGAGACAAGGGACACGATGTTTTACCCAGGTTCGGGCCCTCTTGATGGAGGTAAAACCCTACGTCCTGCTTGATTGATATTGATATTGTGGATGTTTACAAGAGTGGATCTACCACGAGATCAAGGAGGCTAAACCCTAAAAGCTAGCCTATGGTATGATTGTAAGGGTTGATGTTGTTGGTTGTCCTACGGACTAGAGCCATCTGGTTTATGTAGACACCGGAGAGGGCTAGGGTTACATAGAGTCGGTTACAATGGTTGGAGATCTACATATTCGTATTGCCAAGCTTGCCTTCCACGCCAAGGAAAGTCCCATCCGGACACGGGATGAAGTCTTCAATCTTGTATCTTCATAGTCTTGGAGTCCGGTCGATGATGATAGTCCGGCCGATGATAGTTTGGCTGATGATGGTAATCCGGCTATCCGGACACCCCCCAATCCAGGACTCCCTTAGTAGCCCCTGAACCAGGCTTCAATGATGATGAGTCCGGCGTGCATATTGTTCGGCATTGCAAGGCGGGTTCCTCCTCCGAATAATTCATAGAAGATTGTGAACACCGGGATAGTGTCCGGCTCTGCAAAATAAATTCCACATTCCACCGTAGAGAGAATAGTATATACATATACACAAGTTCAATCTGCTGACGTTTTTTGCAGCGTGACGTCACACCACTACCAAGCCATTACGTTTTTTTATTTTACCACCTCAGCACATTTAGCGAAGCGGTTTCCTTGGCACGTCTTGTCGAAGCAGAGATCGTGTTCCCCCTTAATCCGGGATTCTCATCAATATGAACGTGGGTAACCCAACCGCGCCCGTCGCCACGCCCCCTCTATCGAAGGCGAGTCCCGAACGGTCACGGAGACGGCTCTTGGTATTTCCCTCCTTTATAACGGGACCAAGGCTCGTTTCTTTTCTTCAATCCTCCATCGAATCCTCCTCCTGCCCAAAGTTCCAGCACCTAGAGCTCCAGATTCGAGCGCTTCGGACCTTGAACAATGTCCAGCTCCGAACTCCAGGGCTGGTGGATGCCTTCCTCCGTCACGGAGGAGGACGTGCTAAAGCTGCGGGAAGCCAAGTACCTGACTTACGAGATTTCGCACAGGTTGCCTGCAGAAGGGCAGGCCATCCCCACCCCCGAGCCCAGCGAGTATGTCGTCTTTGTATCCCACCTCCGTCGGGGTTTAGGCTTCCCGATAGATCCTTTTGTGAGAGGGCTCATGTTCTACTATGGGTTGGAATTCCACGATTTGGCTCCGGAGTCCATCCTCCATATCTCCGCATTTATCATCGTCTGCGAAGCCTTCCTCCGCGTCACCCCTCACTTCGGCTTGTGGCTGAAGACCTTCAATGTGACGCCGAAGATGATTGGGGGGCGTCAAGCGGAGTGCAGCGGGGCGGCCGTCAGTAGGAGGGCCGACGCCCCGTGGCCCGCAGGCTCCTTCCAAGAGGAGCTCGGCTTGTGGCAGCAAGAGTGGTTCTATATCACCGTTCCAAGGGGCCGCAAACAAAAGACGCCACCCTTATTCCGCCCGGGACCTCCACAACGGTTGATGTCGTGGGTCAACCAAGGGCTCAACTGGGGGCCGTCAAAGGACGTGCCCCTATTGCAGGGCCGGATTCGAGATCTCCGGGCGAGGGAGATCGATCTGGTCGTGGCGATGCAGGTTATGCTGATCAGGCATTATTTGCCCTGCAAACACCGTCCTCTCCGACTATGGGAATTTAATCCGGAGGGACCTCGGATTCTTCAACATTTCATGGGTATGACAACACTGGAAATGTACAAATTATTCTTCGGATCGCAAGAGGTGCGTCCGGAACTGACCGAGGATGCTGGCCTAAGCTGCAATCGCCCGGATACTCAGGTAAGTAGCTCCGAGTCCGAGCACATCATTTGTTTGCCCTTTGGTGGTCCACCTTATGACCAACTTCCTTCTAAACAGGAGTGGATAGCGGGAGCAAAATTAATATGGTGTCCGGCCCCCCTCCCAGACACCGCGCCAGATTCCACGCTGGTCCGGATGTTGGAGGTTGCGCCTCCAGAGGAAGGCGAAGGGGAAAGTGAAAAAGCTACTACCTCGCCTAAGGAGGCTTTTGAAAGAGGGGGGATCGAGAATCCCTCCCTCCAAGGGGAGAAGAGGATTGCGGATTGCCTCCGAGGACCCGGGGGCCAAAGCCCCTAAGCGGGGGAAGAAATCTTCGCCAGAGGGTCCTGCGTCCGGGGAGGCCCCGGCCGCATAGTCTCCCTTAAAGGATCAGCCCTCCAACGAGCCGTAAGTAGAAAGAAAGGATTTTTATAATAAGGGACATCCCTATTTGTGCTTCTGAGGATAACTAAAGTTTTTACCTTGTAGTTCAGATCTCCGTCCTTCGCAAATGAGCTCGTCTTCGGGGGACCTTCATCCGGATATGGTGGAGAGCGAGACGCCCCCGTCCGGGGCACCGTCGGATAGGGCGGACGAGCTTGAAGTGTCGTCACGGAGGGAGCCCCCGGGTTTGGCGAAGCCGGATAGTTTGGCGCCAGCTAGTGTACGGCTGAAGGATCTGCTTGAGAAGGCGTCTATCTCAGAAGATCACCACGCACTAATGAGTGTGGTGATTGAAAGGATTTCATCCGCCGAAGGCGGGTTGCATAATGCCGTCAGTAGTTTGCTGCCGGGGTTTGAGGTACGTAAAAATGACACACCTTTGGACAGTTTTGCATATAGAATGCGCTCTGTATGGGTAGTAGCCCCTGAGACTCGGTAGGTTGTCGAAAGCGACAGCGTGCCGAGGATCAAAATCGCAGGTTTAAATTTTCGCCGTACCTATGTAGGTGGCGGATCGTCCGGGGGCCAGCCGGACTGATGAAGTTGCCGAACTAAAGCGGCAACTCACCGTTGCGGATGCGGACATCACGATGGTCAACAGGCGGCTTGATGAGTCGCAAGGTAAGTGTTCCTGTGCGGTCACTTGGTAAGGGAGCCGAAGCCGTCTCCTTACTACATGTGTGTGAAATGCAGATAGTGCCACTGCTGTGGAGAGCCTTCGGGGCGAACTTGCTCAAGCCAAGGAGCAGGCCAGAAGGAGTGATGCGACGGCCTCGAGGGCGGCCGAAGAGTTAGCGGCCGAAAGGGCCGCACACTGCCGAAGCAGGGAAGAGATGGCTGAAATGGCCGTGAAGTTAAAAGATGCTACCAACCGCAATGAGGCTCTTGAGAAGGAGCGCCTGGTGGTGCAAGAAGACCTGGGGAAGGCCACCGCCGAAGCCAAGGATGCCCGCTCTGCAATGCGGGCTATAAAGGAAGAGCTGCGCCAGGCCGGAGATATTGTAGCTGGCAAGCCTTTTCTGCTGCGCCGAAGGTTTATGGATCCAAAGTATGCTCAGCTGGGCCAACTGTGGGGTCCGGAGTACCCTTATATGGACTTAGCAGCGAGTGCGGCGGATGCCGTTGTGCATTTTCGAAGCCAGAAGGATCACAAGATGGAAGAGCTGTTTTGGTCTCAATTCCATAGTCCGGAGCGTTCACTTCCGCTGACCGACCGCTTGGCCGAGTGGGCTGAGCTGAATAGGTTGTCCGGGCTTGCCATGACGGATATCGTGACCCATGTATGGCCGGATAGGCCCATGCCGAAGAGTTACTTTGGCTTATTGCAGCAATTTCTTGGGGCGGTGCCGCATATGAAGGCGATGAAGCGGTCGGCATGCATAGAGGGTGCACGGATGGCACTCGCCCGTGTGAAGACACATTGGACAGAGATGGATGCCACCGCTGTTGCGACCTCGGGTTCGGACGATAGCCGGTTACCCGCCGAGCACTATTTTGGCGAAGTGCTGCGTGGTGCTCGTGTAATAGAGTCGTAGTGTTCAAAAAATGTTACGTTCAAATGAACGTTTTTATGTTGTAAAACAATATTTATGATGTAAGCGCCTTTTATACTTGGGCGTTCAAGTAATGTAATATCTCCTATGCGGCCATTCATGTATACGTGTGTATAACCTGAAAGATGGCAGTCGTCGGCTTCAGCCCCCACGCACAAGGTGTGGGGGTGTTCGCAAAAAATAGCGCATTTTCACACTTAATCCGACGTCTCGGTCCTGTAAAGGAGGTGGTAGCGTAGCAAACGAGGCAATCGGACTATAATGCTTTATCACTTTCACTTAGCCATGGAGTTCGAGGGTGGGGCTACGACATAGCCCCTGGGGGCACCGTGCTCTCCGAATTCGGGGCGCGTATGTGCCTGACCGGGAAACGGCCCTTCGTCAAAGCGGAGGAATTCTAAACATTCCCTTGGTCGATCGAGTGGTTGACCAGTCTCTCGTTGTATCATGACAGTCAGTTTTCGGCTTTCTCTACTGAGGCGCTCGCCCAGCCGAACTGGGGCACAATCACAGTAGTTCTCCTGGTGCCGCGTTAGCCGATGATACGGAACGTAAGGCAGCAAAACACAGGAGCCGGGCAAACCCAACATTTGACCAAAGACATGATTCGGAGCTAATGCATATAAGGCCTAACTCGAGACGCCGAACACTCCCGAAGGTGTTCGGTCTTGTACAATAGCGGGCAGAATAATGCCCTAAGCCCCTTGTGTCCAGGTACGGGCAGGTTCCTCTGGCGCGGCCGATGCCAAAACGCCAGCCTCCACTCTGGTTATAATGGGAAACGAGGGGATTATAGCAACAAGAGACAGTAAGAAAGGTTTACGTAGGGTCTTAGTCTGAAAAGAGTCCTTGAAACGGGTCCCTACTGCACGCCTGCGCCTGTGTGTCCGTTGTGCCGTATCCTGGATGGGTGTGCACATTGTTCATCTATAAAAAGAGAGGAACTTAGTTTGAAAAAGAAATCATGCAAAAAGTTACATAAAAAATTGAAATATAAATGTAGAAAGCTGAGCCTATGGTAGCCCATTATAGCTTATATACACAAACCCTTGTAAGGGTGTGTGGCTAGGTAGCCCCTAGCTTATTTATTCCAGACCCGTCCAGCCGTGTTCGGGGTCTTAGCCGACCTTTTTAATGAAATGATGCCACGTGGACCGGGCATTTTAAGCGTAAGAGACGCGTAGTGTGGTATTGCGTTAAAGCGGACGAAAGCTTCACGTCCCAGTAGTGCTTGATAGCTACTTTTGAATGGGGCGACATGAAAGGTTAGCTTTTCTCGTCGGAAGTTGTCAGGTGACCCGAACACAACTTCTAGTAATAATGAACCTATGCACCTGGCGTAAGGGCCTGGCGCCACTCCTTTGAAGGAAGTGCGGCTATGTCGAATTGTAGTAGGGTCTATCCCCATCCCGCGGATTGTGTCCGGATATAGCAGGTTTAAGTCACTGCCACCGTCCATCAGAACGTGCGTAAATCGCAGTCCGTCTATTATGGGATCCAATATCAGAGCAGTCCATCCTGCGTTCCGGATACTTCTGGAATAATCCCGATGGTCAAAAGTGATTGGTTTTGACATCCAATCCCGGCGTTCCGCTGGGGTGGACCGTTCGGCACTTGTCTTAGTGAGTGTCGTGTTGGTTTTCCGTACTATCACATGAAGTGAGTTTACTGTTTTGACTTCTTGTGGGAAAGTCTTCTAACTTCCGTTGCTCTACTGATGTAGTGCGTCGTCGTCCTCGCTTGGCGCATCGAGCCCCTTGTGTTCGGCGTTGAGCCTGCCGGACTGTTTGAAAACCCAACAATTTCGGTTGGTATGGCTTGCAGGCCTTCCGGAGGTACTTTGGATTTGACATATCCGATCCAAAATTTGTTTAAGTTGGATAGCTCTTCACTGTTGTCCTTAAGAGGCAGTGTTTTATTGTTTGGCCGCGAGCTTTTGAATCCGGCGCTGACCGCCGTGCTCTTTGGGCTTCTTTCTTTATTCCGGCGCTTATCTTTCCTGTGCCGTGATTTTCCGTTTCCATCTCTGATCTCGGATGTACTCGGGTCGCTGGTGCTACATCTTGCTAGCCAGTTGTCTTCTCCTGCGGAAAAGCGCGTCATGAGGCTTGTTAGCGCGGCCATTGTTCTTGGCTTCTCTTGGCCGAGGTGTCTGGCGAGCCATTCGTCTCGGACGTTGTGTTTAAAAGCCGCTAAGGCTTCCGCGTCCGGACAGTCGACTACTTGGTTCTTTTTGGTAAGGAACCTGTTCCAGAATTTGCGCGCTGGCTCTCTGGGCTGTTGAGTTATGTGACTCAGATCGTCTGCATCCGGAAGGCGGACATAAGTCCCTTGAAAATTTGCTCTAAATGCGTCCTCAAGCTCTTCCCAACTTCCAACAGTGTTTTCTGGGAGGCTTTTGAGCCAATGCCAAGCTGGCCCTTTGAGCTTGAGGGGTAGATATTTTATGGCGTGGAGATCATCTCCTCTAGCCATGTGTATGTGTAGTATGTAATCTTCTATCCAGACTCCAGGTCTGTTGTTCCGTCATATGCCTCTATGTTTATGGGTTTAAACCCTGCTAGGAATTCATGATCCAGCACCTCATCGGTGAAACATAGCGGGTGTGCGGCGCCCCTGTATTTGGGTGTGCCGCTGTCTTCGGACACTTGTCGTGTTGTGTTACTTCCTGGGGCCCTCTTTTTTGGCCCGTAGATGGACCTAGTTGGGCCGTCTATTTTCCCAGGGTCATAGGTCGGCTTGTGTGCGGCGCCGTTTGCCGCTTTTGGCCTGTCATCTGGCCATCTATCCGGCCAGGCGGCCTCTTTATTTTTTGATGGTGAGGGCTCTATGGCTTCCTCGTCAAATTCTGGCAGCAGCTTGCACTTCGGGTTGCTCTTTGTGTGATGGCCATTGCCATATTTGCTTGCGGTCTTTAGTATTTTGTTCCACTTCATTCTGAGTATGTCTTCCGCTGTTTTGAGCTTCCGTTTTTCCTTCTTCAAACTTCTTGCAGTGGCGACGAGTCTTTTGTGAAGGTTCTTGTGCTCCGGTGGTGTGTCCGGTGTGAGGTTGTCCGGACTATTGGTTGCTCCGGGAAGGGGTTGATCATCCGGTTCATCTTGTCTGGACGGTTGCTTGGTTGCATGTTCGTCGTCCACTGGTTGGCCCTGCTCTAATGCTGGGTCATTGGGAATGTTGTTCTTGCCGAGGCGGGGTTTAGGGCGGCGCTTGTGTCGCCGCTTTGGTTGTTTATCGGCGGGATTATCCTTTGCCGCGCCCCGTTGATCCTCGTCGTCGCTCCCTTTTGGGGTATCCACCATATATACATCGTGTGACGAGTTGGCCTTCTAGTGCCCTGTAGGCGCTGGTTCTGGATTGTCTCCGTCATCGTCGTCCATACCGCCGATGTCTTCGGAGTCGTAGTTTAGCACGTCGGTTAAATCATCGACAGTGGCTACGAAGTGGGTGGTGGGTGGGCTTTGAATTTCTTCGTCGTCTACGTCCCAACCATCCTGGCCATAGTCCGGCCAGGGCTCTCCGGATAGCGAGAGACGCTTCAGCGAATTTACGATGTCGCTGAAGGGTGAGTGCTAAAGGCTGTCCGCAGCGGTGAATTCCATGATCGGTGCCCAATCGGATTCGACTAGCAGGGGCACGGGAGGTTCGGAGTCCGGTAGTGAGTCTGGTGCCTCGAAGTCATGAGTTTTATGCGGGACAAGGTTAGCGTTTGGCTCCATCGCCGTGGAAGTTGCAGTTCCCGAGGCGGTGTCTAGCCATCCGTCCTCGATCTGCGTGATCGGCTTCGGACTATAGGTCGGAGCGGATTCGTGTGCGGCCCCCAAGGCGCTGTCGGGCAGCAGAGTTAGGTCGTGCCCATCGTGACAGTGCGGCACGCTCGGTTGTGGCTCGGATCCGTCGAGAATCCAGTCCCCGCGGATATCGGCCGTGAAGTTTAGGCTTCCGAACCTGACCTAACGGCCAAGGGCGTAGCTTTCGATCTGCTCCAGATGGCCAAGCGAGTTGGCCCGCAGTGCGAAGCCGCCGAATACGAAGATCTGTCCGGGGAGAAAAGTCTCACCCAGGACCGCGTCGTTGTTGATTAGAGAGGCCATCAAGCCTATCGGTGACGACACAGAGGAACTCTCAATGAAAGCACCAATGTCAGTGTCAAAACCGGCGGATCTCGGGTAGGGGGTCCCGAACTGTGCGTCTAGGCAGATGGTAACAGGAGACAAGGGACACGATGTTTTACCCAGGTTTGGGCCCTCTTGATGGAGGTAAAACCCTACGTCCTGCTTGATTGATATTGATATTGTGGATGTTTACAAGAGTGGATCTACCACGAGATCAAGGAGGCTAAACCCTAAAAGCTAGCCTATGGTATGATTGTAAGGGTTGATGTTGTTGGTTGTCCTACGGACTAGAGCCATCCCGTTTATATAGACACCGGAGAGGGCTAGGGTTACATAGAGTCGGTTAAAATGGTAGGAGATCTACATATCCGTATTGCCAAGCTTGCCTTCCACGCCAAGGAAAGTCCCATCCGGACACGGGACGAAGTCTTCAATCTTGTATCTTCATAGTATTGGAGTCCGGTCGATGATGATAGTCTGGCCGATGATAGTTCGGCTGATGATGGTAATCCGGCTATCCGGACACCCCCCAATCCAGGACTCCCTCAACACCTCTTTTCATAAGCATAAACCGTACTCATACGCATAGACATGTCACTCTACTACAATACGTAAACTTAAATAACACTTGCTGGCCGTCATTCCTCATTGACGCTTTTTTCGTCATAACGGCACCCACACATAGTGTCTTGCCCCACTATGCCAGGGGCTTCATAGTACTCATAATATGGCAAAAAAGTTCAGCCACCTTCTCGGTCGCTCGGCACCCCGAACTTATAGCACTATATGCATCAGCTCCGAATCATGTCTTGGGTCATTAAGGTTTGCCTGGCTCCCATGTTTTGTACCTTACGTTCCTCTCCATCGGCTAAGGTAGCGCTGGGAGAACTACTGCGATTGTGTCCTGGTTCTTCCGGACGAGCACCTCAGTAGAGAAAGCCGAAAACTGACTGTCATGATATAGCGAGAGCTGATCAGCTGTTCGAGAGGTTGTAAAATCTTTAAAGATTTATTCCGCATAATGCCATAACAAATGCAAAGTGCGACGGATCGGTCCTCCGATCAGGCGCCGTTAGAGCCCCTCGCACGGTCTTCTGAATACCAGGGGTTGTGCCTACCATACTCGAATTTTTATGGCTAAGTGAGAATGATAAAGCCCTATAGTCTGATTGCCTAGTTCGCGGTGATGAACACCTCCTTCAAGGACCCAAAAATGGGATAAAGGGTGTTCAGGTATATCCCGAACACCCCCGTACTTTATACGTGGGGGCAGAAGCCGACGACTGGCCAACTCTCAGGATTTATATACACTAAACGGCCGCACAGGAAGAAAAAACGTTCATATAAGAGGCAATAAACAATAACAGTGCCAGTATCCCGCATTACAAATGACAGCATGACTGCCTTCAGGGAAATATAGTGTCTTTGGTACACTGTTCCACCACAAGGCGGGCTCCTTTCAGGACACCTTCATAGTATAATTCGGGCTTGCGATGCTCCTTACCCTTCGGTGGTCCCTCAGTCATCAGCTTCTCAGCATGAAGCTTCCCTCAGTGCACCTTCGCACGGGCAAACGCCATGCGTGCACCCTCTATACAGACCGATCGCTTAATGAATTCAAGCCGAGGGCAAGCACCAACAATCCGCTTCATGAGTCCGAAGTAACTGCTTGGAATTGGCTCCATGGGCCACAGCCGGACAACTAAGTCCTTCATGGCTAGTTCGGCCGCCTAGTGCAGTTCGACCAGCTGCTTCAGTTGATCGATAAAGGGCACCGGATAATTTGCGCGCCAAATACTATGGCCAGAAATGCTTCTCCGCAGACTTCTTCTGCTCGGCCCGGTAGAATTGGGCAGCATCAGATATGCTGCGCGGCAGGTCTGCAAACGCCCCTGGAGAAACAAGAATTCAGTTTGTCGCTTAGAGTTCCTCCCATTACTATGTAAAAATTGCTTTTAGTACAAAAATCCTTACCAGCCGCAACCCTCTTTGCCTCCTGAATGTCCTTCAGAGCACCTCGGGCTTCTTCTCGAGCATCTGCGGCCTGGAGAGCTTGGGTGAGTTCGGATTCTTTCCCTGCTAGACTCTGCTCCAAGGTCTCGCTTTTCTTCACGGCCTCTTGGAGCTCTCGCTCAGCTTCGATGACCCTGCCCTCGTGCTTCTCACGAAGAGCCTGCTCTGCGGCGGCCTTCTTGTCGGCTTCGGCCACAACCTTCTTCAGTGCCTCAATTTTGGCACTCGCTCCTAGAGCATACAATACAAATATTTTTATCAGGCACAACTACTCATTCGTTCTCAACTTAGCAAAAGGTTTCGACATACCTTGCTTGTCCTCCAACTACTTCTTCATGCAGCCAAGTTCTTCTTTGGCCCGTTACAGACTCTGCTTTAGTCCGGACACCTCTACATTATAAGAGGCGATCATCGCTATAGACGCCTGTTTTCAAACAAAGGGATATATGTCATTAACTGAGTCTCCTGCGAGGCGGAAATTTGATCCCCTGTCCGGCTCTCTCTCTTTCACGGGATAGTGCATCAGGGGGTACCACTCGTACTATGACAATCTTCAAAGGTTTCTAAAAACATACCTCAAAGCCTTTTATAAGGCTAAGGCAGGATTCACTCAGTCCGCTCTCAGCGGACTGAATCTTTTCAATCACCGCACCCATGAGGGCGCGATGTTCATCGACGATGGATGCACTCTTTAGCGCTGTCGATAGGTCGCCCGGCAACTCTGCTTGGACAGAGGTTGCTAGCGGAGCGGGCTTGCCTCCCTCCGTTGAGGGGGGCTTCTCGCCCGATCCTGCAGCTTTGAAGGTCTCCAGGACCGTGTCCGGCCGCGGGCCGAATCTAAGATCGCCCCTGTCGTCGACGATCATGGGAACCGCTGCTCCCGTGTGTCCGGCCCCAGAGATATGCCCTCCCTGGTCCGGGTCTCGCTGAGACGACACCTCGGTGTCACGCATAGGCTTCAGGGAAGGGGCCACTAGAGGCGTCTCGCTCTCCAGGGCATCTGAGCTCAGCAAATCCTCCAATGAGGACTGTCCGGCGTGGGACCTCGCCGGGCTGCACAAAGTATGGCGGCAGTTAAACTACTACATCCTAATAACCCCAGACGCGTATGCGTGTTTGGATTTCGTGTACTTGCGACTTTACCAGGGGCTGGGCCCTAGGATCCCACTGCGGGCTGCTATTAGTGGCCATGGTGGACGCCTCCGGGAGGGAACTTTTCCCCCTCTTTGGTGATTCGGCCTCCAGGGATGAGGAAGCCATCCTTTTCTTCCCTCCCCTCGTGGAGGACTCGTCTTCTTCCTCCTCCTCTTCGTCTTTGGAGGGGGATGGGCGCTGGAGTCTTCGGATTTTGTGTCCGAAGCATCACGGCGACGGAGGCTGCTCCGGGTCTTCTTGACCTTCATGGAGGCCTCTTTCTTCAGCGCCTCGTAAGGCGCTGGGACCAGCATCTTCGTCAGAAGAGGTCCTGCCGGTTCCTCCGGTAGCGGGGCCGGACAGTGTATTCGCCCCACCTTCTTCGTCCATTCCTGGGATTATCGTAGAAAGCGTGATAAAAGTGTCTCCCTCGGGACATGGATAGATAGAACATAGCAATGACTTACCGGACTTGCAGAGCGGGACAGTTGATACCCGCGGTCTTCGGCGGAGCCCGGCCATAGCTTGCAAGACTTGAAGAGCACCTTCCAGATGTCCTTGTGGGAGGAGCCGTAGAGCTCCCATTGGGTGTGGTGCTCGGCTGGGTCGTATTCCCACAAGCGGCAGGCTCGGTGTTGGCAAGGGAGAACCAGGCAAACTAACATCACCTGGACTACATTGACGAGTTTGACATCCTTTTCTACCACGCTCTAGACGCGTGTTTGGAGCACCGACAGCTCATCAGATGAGGACCAGTTCAGGCCCTTCTTGGGCCAGGAAGTGAGCCGCAGTGGGGCTTCGGATCTGAATTCAGGAGCAGCGGCCCACTTTTTACCATGCGGCTCGGTGATATAGAACCACTACTTGTCAGGGCCCCGACTCAATGCCACATCGATCTAGCATGTAACACCTCATATCACTTTGCAGCCTCACGCACGGTATTCCCACGGGTGTCGCCTTACCTTTGCCCGGGACCGTTTGCGCCTTTTGGCACACGTATATGATAGTGTCGCTAGCATCCATATGATAAGGAGCCCGGGCTGACATGGCTAGTCATAAGCCCAAAGTGGCACAAACTTACAGGGACAGGCATCCATGACCCAGCATCGAACGTGTCGGTCATCAGCGAGTGAATCCAGGCTGTAGCACTAGGCTAGCAGGACTCCGGTGAACCGGGCTGTAGCGGGCTAACAGGACTCCGGTATTCATCGCGTGACATTTCCCCGAGGGGACAGACACAGGAACGAAGAAGGACACATGCCGGCCAGCCTAAGTGTTCCGGAGCAGTAGCAAGCTACCATGGCTCGGTGGAAACACTAGGAGACATTTCCCGGTAATAGAGGCTACTAAGGATAAACAACTAGATAGTCAGATCCCACACGTACCAAGCATTTCAATAACATACACACAATATGCTCGATATGTGCAAATACAACATGGCATCACAACATGACTCTACGACTCAAGTATTTATTCATTAGGCTCTGAGGAGCGAGATATTACAAACATGGGTCTCATGACCCAACACCCAGAGCATACAAGTCAAAGCACAAGCAGAAGCTTAACATGTCTGAGTACAGACATCTACAAATGAAAAAGGCTGAGAAGCCCGACTATCTACTAGATCCTGCCGAGGGCACAAGATCGTAGCTGAGGTAACAAGCTAAACGTCGAACTCCACGCGGAACTAATAGCGAGACTGAGTCTCTCTACAAAAACATAAAATAGGCAAACGTGAGTACAAATGTACCCAGCAAGACTTACATCAGATCTAACTACATATGCATCATTGTCAACAAAGGGGATGGTGGGGTTTAACTGCAGCAAGCCAGCTTTGACTCGGTGGCTATCCTGAACTACGACTGCAAGTACTCTTTTGAGGTGGCACACACGAGTCCACACATTCACCATATCAATACACCACTATGGATCCGCTCCCGTCTCCCTACGAGAATGCCATCCATAGCACTCACGCTTATCTTGCGTATTTTAGAGTATCCACTTTCACTTGTCTATGAACTGTACAGGCAACCCAGAAGTCCTTTACCGCGGACACGGCTATTCGAATAGATAATGTTAACCCTGCAGGGGTGTACTTCTTCACACACGCTCTCACCACTTACCGCCATGTACACCTCGTGTATCTCGGCAACCTTCAAGCGGAAGCCTGGCGAGGGAGTCGGCCACGACCTGACTAACCATACAAGTCTCTCGTCCAGGTTTATCGCCTATTTGGGTTCCATCCGCAAGGAGATCCGGCCGGGGTGTCGCTCACGGCCCCAAACGATGTGAGCAGGGTTCCCAAGCCCACCATTCGGGTGCCACTTGGTACACCGTGCCACTGTGCCTAGTCTGTCCCAATCCCACCTGTACCGGGTGCCACTTGGTAGACTACTAACACTACCTACAAACACCAGAAACTAGTTGCAACTCCTGGACAGAGATCATGTTGATTAATAAGTCGAGAGGGGTCGAGTTACCGGAACCCAATGTGTGGTAGTAACTATTCATGGATCACAAACACAGAACTCAGTTCCTGAGAATGGTTTCAATGAGACAACCCACCATGTACTCGTACATGGCCTCTCACCGCTACCTTTACCAAATCGTGTTCACACACTTAGCTCACACACAGTAGGACATATTCACACACCTCCAATTCATCCCTGATGAATCTGACCTGACACAACTCTAAGCATTAGCAGGCATGACAAACAAGCATGAATGAGTAGGCACAACAGGGCTCAAACAACTCCTACTCATGCTAGTGGGTTTCATCTATTTACTGTGGCAATGACAGGTCATGCAGAGGGAAGGGGTTCAACTACCACAACATGTAACAGTTGAATCGTTGTTGTCCTAATGCAGTAAAAGAGAGCAGGAGCGAGAGAATGGGATTGTATCGGAATGAACAAGGGGGTTTTGCTTGCCTGGCGCTTCTGAAGATAGTATAGCTCTTCATCGGTGTCATCGATCTCGTCGTCGGTATCACGTCTAACGAGAGGGGACAAATACCGGCAACACAGAAGGAAGCACAATCAATGCAATGCACAATATGATGCATGCTCATGACATGTCAATATGCTGTGTGTTAGGCTAATGCAACTAAAACCAGAGTGGTTTGATCTTATTTGAATCAAAGATTCAAATACAAGCCTAAGCTATGAACTCATATAAGTGCATTATCATGTTTCATCTAAATAGCAAGGTTAGGTTGCTCTAACATGCATGAAACCAGTACAGATGGACAGGTTGGATTTTTCTGATCATTTTTCATATACAACTTATTCCAATCTGAGTTATAGATTATTTTCTATGAATTTTTGAAGTTTGCTACATTTTTTGGAATTTCCTATATGAAAATAAATCCAGTAAATGCTTTATTGCATAAGCACTGCGTCACTGTGACATCAGCAGGTCAACAGGCGCTGCTGCAGGTCAAACCTGACATGTGGGGCCCATTGGTCAGTGACTCAGGGCTGGCTTGAGTGAATGACAGGTGGGACCGGTCAACGCTGACTGGGCCAGAGTCAAAGTTGACACGTGGGGTCCACAGCATTAGCACTAATCTAACAGAAAAATTATACTAACCTAATTAAGCTCAGGGGCCCACATGGCAGTGGCTCATGGGGGTGCTTATAGTGGTCATTAGCACTAACTAACCAGCGCCACATCAGCAGGTGACGTCGGCGACCACAGCAGCGGCGGAAACTCGCCGGAGTTGGTCGGGGCGGCGCTACAGGCCGCAGCTGGGCGCACTGAGGGCATCTACGCGGAGCTGGAACTCACGCGCATCCAATGGTGCAAGCAGCACCTGCTGGGGCGGCCGGAAACGACGACAACGTCGAGGTCAGCGGCGACCGGAGCTCGGGCGTCGACGGATTCGTCACTACTGTGAGCAAGGCGTGCGTTGCTTGGCATCTACGGCGGCTGCACGTGCTAACAAGGCTATTGGGCATGCTAGCATGACCAAAGGGTCACCGGACTGACACCGGCGACGAGCTCGGGCGGAGGTGAGCTTCGGCCTCGATGAACACGACGGCTATGGTGTGCAAAAGGACGAGGCGTTAGGGGAAAATGACCGGAGGCTCACAGCACGTCGATTGAAGTACTCGTCGGGCTCGGGGAAGGCCTGCAGACGACGGAGCGACGACGGCGATCGCCGGAGTCCGAGGAAGAAGACGGGGCCGATGGCGGCGTTGTAGGGGCTTCCGCGGTGCGTGTCTCCGTGAGGAGGAAGAGGGGGTCGAGGCGGAGCCTCTGAGAGCATCGGCGAGGCGAGGCAGTGGTTGTGGCCACGGTGGTGCTCATCGGCGGCAACGGCTGCGCTCGGTGGGTGCGCGTGAGAGGAACAGGGGAGGGGATGAGCACGGGGGAAGAATTGAGAGGACCCGGGGGGTGTGTGGCGTCCTCGGGTGCCTCCAGCAGCGAGCAGGTAAGCAGGAGGTGGCCGGCGTGTGGTCGCGCGCGCCGGGCACGCGCCCTTCGTCCTCCTGGCAAAAGGAGGAAGACGACAGGGGAGGTGGAGCTGGGCTGGGCCGGCTATGCACAGTGTTGGGCTACAGGAGCACCAGGTAAGAAAGCCCAGGTTAGTCCTCTCTCTCTCTCTCTCTTTTATTTAATGTTTTCTATTTTCTGTCTTTGTTATTTTGGATTTAGTAAAATACTAAATCACTTAATAAAATCCTGAAATAAATTGTAGGCACATACTGGATTATTCCCAATAGCCCTCAACTATTCTCAGAATTTATTAGAGCATTTAAAATATTTATAGAGTTTAAATGCCCCAATTCAAATATAATATGAGTTAATTCAAAAATCCATAAATGGCCAAGAAATATGCTCATCATTTTTGGCAGAGGTTTTCACCTTTATCAAAAATCATGAACATTTCCAAAGGCATTTTGGGTTCATTGAAGATTATTTTAGGTTGAACCTATTTGATTTGATCTGGTGCTAGGGTTTGAACAATCCCCATTTCAAGTTAAAAAGAAATTAAACATGATGCAACACATGACTAGCTAGCTCCAAGCATACCAGAACTAGGGATGTGACAACTCACCCCCACTAAACAAGAATCTCGTCCCGAGATTCAAGACGTGAGGTGAGAAGACAAAGGGGACACAAACTAATAACATGAATTCCATGATCCAACTGTCCTTTTCAAAGATGTTAATTCATTACATCATCTTGATCTCGACATCTTGCTTTGAGAACTTCATCCAACATGACAACGAGAGGAAAGGGAGAATTTTACGAGAATCGATCTCCTTGAGGTTTGAGCAACTCAGGATCAACCCATGAAGTGAGACATAGGAACGTCTCTTGAGCTGAGACACAAAGCACACATCTAGAGAGATGGAGTGGAACACATGACAAAGGTTCACTAGGTAGGCAATAATTCCGCACCTAAGAAGGTGGTGAACGGTTGTCAACGTAGAGAGGAGTTGAGTTGCCATGATACCATAACGATGCACCTTAGGGAAGGTGACTCGTAGAAATATCCCCTTAAGTGGCAAAAAGAATTACCTTTGATTTAGAGATCATTGAAACTCTTTATACCAGCCTAAGGCAATTCTCGAGCGATCGTTTAGAGGGGTTCGGTAGAATGGCATACCCGGATTAGAATGGATGATGTGGATTACCTTGTTGAAAACAACACAAGGGATGATTTTAGTAACTGGGGAGAAGCTCAACAGTAGAGAGTGAGTCCACTGTTTGAAAAGTTATAACATAACCGAGGAAACTAAGAGCAATCCCAGTTAGTGCCGATGATAACACCTGGTGCTTGTGCGTGCTCTCAAGAACTTGAGCATTTCCGTATTCATCAAGGTTTTACCAACATCCATGTCAAGGATCCTAGCAACACAACATACTACCATGATGAATAGTGATGGATGATGCAGATGCAAAGGGAGATAACACCTTCTCAGATTTCACCTTAGCGAGGCAAAGGAATCAAAATCTGGAGGATTGACCGAGAGACATTTAGCACTCCGCTTCTAATGTTCTCCCTATATACTAGCATAACCCATTTATAGATATGGTTTGGTATCTTGAACATCAGGTAAAAGGTCGGACTTCGGGAGGTCAAGAATCCATAAGGAACAATTAGGGAGTAAATCCTACGAAATCCTTATGGGGAGGTGGCCAACTTCCTCAACAAGATACTACAATAATAGGTCTTCCGGTTGGGTGTGTTGGCCACGACATACACTTTACCGGTTACGGTGAGACCAGTATTATAGTTCTTGGGAATGTTCCAACCATTATATCTGCCTGAGATTCAGATCCGGGTGGTAACAAAATATTTCAGACAACATGTCTGGAAAAGAAGGTTTGCAACACAAACCGACGAGATAATGTTGCGAGATTCTCGGGAAATGAACTACGGTAGTAAGCTCCAAAACATGAGCTGGTTCTGCTACACATATGTGAACACGCTGTCCCGGACAAGCATGACCACACAGAAGTCTTATAATAAAATACTACCGAGTTCAGGTTGGGAACCATCATCGAGGATAATGAAATCCTAACATAAGTCATGATTCTTAAGAAGGAGCTTCTTCTCCTTGAACAAATCAATCAGTGGCTTGGCGTGCTACAGAATACATATCAAGTGGAGATAATTAATCTACCAAACCATAGAATACCTTGCACATGCATGACTGACTTGGGACGATTCCAAACGAAGCAAAAACAATCTTTCTCGGATCCACGGCGGCAACTTACACCAAGTGCACGTGAATTAGAGGAAGTCACTTCTTTCATCCAAACATATAGTTCATGAACAGGGCATGAAGAAAATGCTTACACAAGTTTCCAACACCAGCTGGATGTTCAACAAGAATCATGGAGGAGACAAAATGTCGCTGATGGGCTCAACAGCAACTCATCGGAATTTCCATATCACTGGACTTCCATCATCATGTGAACACGGTGATAGCATTGGTCACACCAAAAGATGTAATGGTGTATGCTCGAGGGATCAACCACGAGTAAGACAACATTACGAACATCGTTGGTTCTGATTTGACTTGACGATAGCCCATACTCAAATCAAAGTTTGATAAGACAATAGGTTCAACAACTGATCACGAGGACCAATCGATGGAGATATCATCTTTCTTCAACACACACACAAACGCAAAGATATCCCTTTAGAATGAACTAAATTTGGCAAAGCTTTTATCTTCCAACTCTCCAAGTTGTTGTTTAGCTTAACCATCCAGCTCAGGGATATCCAACACGGATTCTTGGAGAAGGGGTGGTATACAAGAAACCAACTTGATCACGAACTTAACATAGCGGTCAAGTGACAACCTGGTAGCACTTCCAAGAAGATATTTGGAAAGTCACGAACCACCAATATGTTATTAAGCTCGGGAGCAATCTTGCTTTTCAGAGCAAGACGATATGATCAAAAGAGTGAGGGATCGACACAATCCTAACTCATTGATCGAAGAGTGCAACAGAAATAAGGACTAGGTAGCACAATCAATCTTAGGATGATGATTTAATAACCAACACGCTAAGAATGAAATTGTTGTCCATTAAACTACCAAGCAACACAGTTGCTAGGAGTGTAGATTTCATACATCACGATTCACTCGTCGGCGTTCCGGTTATAATAACACGGGAACTGTCGGTGTCAAAACCGGCGGATCTCGGGTAGGGGGTCCCGAACTGTGCGTCTAGGCGGATGGTAACAGGAGACAAGGGACACGATGTTTTACCCAGGTTCGGGCCCTCTTGATGGAGGTAAAACCCTACGTTCTGCTTGATTGATATTGATATTGTGGATGTTTACAAGAGTGGATCTAACACGAGATCAAGCAGGCTAAACCCTAGAAGCTAGGCTATGGTATGATTGTTGTAATGTATGTCCTACGGACTAGGTCCATCCGGTTTATGTAGACACCGGAGAGGGCTAGGGTTGCATTGAGTCAGTTACAATGGTAGGAGATCTACATATCCGTATCGCCAAGCTTGCCTTCTATGCCAAGGAAAGTCCCACCCAGACACGGGACGAAGTCTTCAATCTTCTATCTTCATAGTCTTGGAGTCCGGTCGATGATGATAGTCCGGCCGATGATAGTTCGGCCGATGGCGGTAATCCGGCTATCCGGACACCCCCTAGTCCAGGACTCCCTCGGTAGCCCCCGAACCAGTCTTCAATGACGATAAGTCCAGCATGTGTGTATTCTTCGGCGTTGCAAGGCGGGTTCTCCTTCAAGTTCCATGTACCTGCCGAATAGTGTCCGGCTTCCTTATTAATGTTGCGTTTCTTGGCTCCCACGCCCAATAATGGCCTTCTTCCACGCGTCGCACGAATGTGAAAAGCCAGGGTGCCTTTTATGTTTTACCCCCTAGTTGTGCGAGTAATCTGCCTATAAGAGAGGCACGAATCCAGATCCAAATCACCATCTTCTTCCCGCGAATACTCATCGGAGCGCTTTCGACCAAGAATCCATTCCATCATGGATCCTCAACGCAGCTCCTCTTCTCGCGCTCCCAGCCCTCTGCCAGGAGATTGGGGGAGATGCTCTGTTCCGCACAACGAGCTGGTGAAGCTCCAAACGGGGGGATATCTCCCTCCGGCCTTCATGGTTCCTGTCCGGGCCGGGCTGGCCACCTATAAAGGTGGGAATCAAGCGGAGGCTACCCCAAATCCCAACAAAGGGGAGCGGGTATGCTTCATCCCCTATCTGATAAGGGGGCTCGGATTTCCTGTACATCCATTCCTCCGCGGGCTCCTGGAGTTCTACGGACTCCAGCTTCATAACCTCATGCCCGCCTCGATCCTGCATATTGCGGGTTACGTAGCTCTTTGCGAGCTATTCCTGGGCGTCGAGCCCCATTTTGCGCTGTGGAAGAGGTTGTTTTGCCTTGTGCCCCGCTCTCATGAGGGGCTCATATATCAAGTGGGCGGCGCCGAAATATGGCACATCGCCGGGACCGGATATCCATCCGGAACCCCTAAGAAGGCGTACGAAGACTGGCCTTCGTTATGGTTTTATATAGAAGACGCTCCGCTGCCAGACCCTATCCGGATCGGCCTCCCGGAGTTCAACAATGCTCCTATGAAGAAACGCCTTAGTTGGCGCCCACGGAGCCCCCGACTGGAGGAAGACAAGAGCGTCCATTATTTGATGGGCCGGATAAGGTTAATGGCCCATTCCGGGTTGACCATGATTGGAGTCATGGCAACATGCATTATGAGGGGAGTGCAGCCACTACAATACAGGTGCCACCCCATGTGGGATTTCAACGGGGAGGACGATGCCACCCGTCACGGCCGCAAAGGGCCGGATTCGGCCGAAGACCTGGTGCAGATCATGTCCGGCCTGTATAAAGGGGAGAAGGAGGATTTCCTTCGGACGAACCCGTTAAATGGGTTCTCCATGAATAATCCCCGGCCTTGGGTAAGCGAACACTTCACGTGTCTAACCCATGCCTTTGAAACTTAAGTTTCTCATATTGTGTTCTTCTTTCGACGCAGGAGCTGCGTCGGACGGTGGAGGACATGCTAAGTCCAGCCCCGCAACCCGAGGATCCAGAGAGATCCCGGGACCCGGCCTCCGAAGAGGATCCGGACATAGGAGTGGAGCTAGTCGACGGGGTGTTCTACTAGCTCAGCATGGATAATGCCTTAGTCGCCATTACGGCCGACTATCCCGGACTATATCCGGCTTCCCAGGTGCTTGTGACCGAAGTTCTGCCACCGTTAGTCCTTCCTTGCTTATTTCTGACCACCGTATACGATGACGCTGTGTAGGAGGCGCCTCTAGGGAGGGAAGCCGAGCCCGCGGCGGCTGACCATCAAAGGCCAGTCCGGACCAGTGGACGGAAGAGGAGCGCAGCGCGGACTGAAACGTCGCCGCAAAGGTATAGCTCACAATTCATTATCTGGAGCAACGTTCCTAGGAAGCATTCGAGTGCTCATGACTTTTGTAGGGGAAAAAGCGCCCGCCGGACTGTGGGTGTAGAGGCTGTCAATCCGGCTTCTACCAGCCAAGCTCCAGCGCCTGGTCCAGAGGGGGAGGCGAGCGCAAGGCGCGAGCCGGATACTCCTCCAACGGAGGATGCCGACAGACTGTCCGCCACCAAATCTGAGGTGGAGAGCGCCATGAAACATAGGCGTCGCCGGACTGTTTATCGTGACGCGTGCTTCTCCCCTGAGGCGTTGGATGCCTTTAACGCAGGGGACGCACACCTCCGTGCCGCTCAAGATGGTTTGACCAGAGCCACGGAGCAGTATGTAAAAGACATACGGGTAAGAGAATTTAATAGTTATATATGCCAGTAGCCCCCGAGACTTAAACTAGTTATATTAACTGATTTAAGGATCATGTGAAACGCAGGGTCTTACCGAGAAGAATACCCAACTGTCTCAGGAGCTGCAAGAGTGTAAGGCTCAACTTGAGGCCGCACTCGCTGCCGCAGGAGGAAACGCAGGGACCTCTCCTGGTAACACATTATTTAAAAAGATAAGTAGTGTTTGTCCTGTGCGCAAGTTTGATAATGACTTTGCAGGTGCTGCCGGACAAGATCCGGACAGGCTAGAATTTCTGCGCCAGTTGAAGGCCGGTGAGAGGGTGCTACATAAGGTGCAGCACGAAAGGAACAAGCTCCAGGATGCCCATGCCCAGCTTGGAGAAGAGCTGAAAGGCGTTCGGGCCGAGCTGTCTGGCTCCTTTAAGGAGAATCAGCGGCTTCGTCGTGGCATCTATAGTAAGTGCTTGAGCGAACTCCTTTGAAAGGAAGAGTTCGGCGAGGAAGTCAATTGACAAAATATGTCTGTAGGTATACTCACAGGTCGCCCCGCGGAGGAGATGCCCGTATCGACGGGTGATCAACTTCCCGAGTTGTTGCAACTGACCGAACGAGTTCGGCAGGCAATGAGCGGCGCCATCCAGGCTTTATGGCCAGCCTTCTCCCTACCCGAGGGACTTGGGGAGCTTGCGGAGAATCTTCAGGGAGTGCGGCAGCGCTTCCATTTATGGAAGATTTCAGCCTGCCGCCAAGGTGCCAGGGAGGCCTGGGCCATGGTGAAGATGCGGTACAAGAAGGCGGATCCCAACCACATGGCCAAAGTCGGTCCTGTGGGGCCCGATGGGAAGGAGATCCCTGTAAGTTTAGTATACGGCCAAGTAGAGTTGGCCGCTAAGTTTTCCCAACAGGACTGCAAATTAGACAGCTTGTTAGACGGGATTGAAGAAGAATATAGTCAGTCAATTTGACAATGTATTATAAAATGACATGTAAAATGCCTTCTAGCCGGATTGTAGATTGTTTGTCTTTGCCGACCTTTTCGCTTCGACCTCGGGACCCTAGAGTCCGGAGTGTGAAACAACCGGGGTATGCATGGAGACCAGGCGTAGGGGTCATTAGTGCTTTATCAGACAAGTGCCCAACTAGTTATGTTATATTACATGGTTAGTAAGAAACATCTTCCAGGGAGAATAGTTCCGTTAAGGGTTCCTTTCCTCTGGGGGTGGCATGCCCTAAAGTGCATGTCCGGACTATGAAAAAAGCAGAAAAACATCTGGGGGCAGATAAATAAGTAGGTAAAAATCATCTTTCAAGTCACCGACCGAGTATTCCCTTAAGAATGCTAGCTTTCGGCTTCACCCAGTCTGAGGTACACATCCGGCTGACCCGACAGTAACAATCGCAGAGGTGCTCCCTTTACCTCCTAGCCGAACAATCGGGAACATAGGGGTAAGCACAGGAGCCAGGCAACCCAGCTTGGCCAAAACTTAAGTCATATCGATGCATATAATGGTGAATAAAAGGTACATGTGGGAGCTTTAACACATGTGCTGGGCGCAAAACCCTTATAAATTAAGCTTCTGGTAAAGAAGCCCCCAGGTATAGTGAGTGCGGATAGCACATCGATTATGCGTGGACTTAGGCGCAAATAAGCCTTTTAAGGCTGTTTATGAGTAGGGGTGAGAGAAAAAAGAGAAAGAAGGCAGCTGAAGTATATAAAAAATTTGGACGGGAGAAAGGGACGAACTCTTAATCCGGCGCTAGGCATAGAATCTCCGGAGGCGGGCTGCGTTCCATGGGTTCGGCTCGAGTCAATTATCCGATGCATTTCGTAGACGGTATGCTCCGCCGGTAAGGACTTGATCGATGATGAAGGGGCCCTCCCATTTGGGCTTGAGCTTGTCCTTTTTCTTGTCCGGCAAGCGTAGAACTAGTTCGTCCACGTTGTAAGTCTTGGCCTGTACTTCTCTGCTTTGATATCTTCGAGCCTACTGCTGATAGAATGCGGAACGAGCCTTGGTGACATCGCGTTCTTCCTCCAATGCGTCTAAGCTGTCCTGCCGATCCAGCTCGGCCTCTCTTTCTTCATACATGCGCACTCGAGGTGAGTCATGAATAATGTCGCAGGGCAAAACTGCCTCTGCATCGTACACCATAAAAAATGGTGTGAATCCGGTAGTACGGTTGGGCGTTGTCCGCAGCCCCCAGAGTACGGAGTCGAGCTCCTCTACCCAGTGCGTGTCAGATTTCGTAAGTGACCGCACTAGTCTGGGTTTGATGCCGCTCATTATTAGACCATTCGCTCGTTCCACTTGACCGTTGGTTTGAGGATGATAGACTGAAGCATAATCGAGCTTGATGCCCATATTTTTGCACCATGATTTAACCTCATCGGCCGTAAAATTCGTGCCGTTATCGGTGATGATGCTGTGGGGGACACCGTAACGGTGTACTACCCCGGATATAAAGTCTATCACTGGTCCGGACTCTACCGTTTTAACTGGCTTGGCCTCTATCCATTTGGTGAATTTATCCACCATGACCAATAGGTATCTTTGCTTGTGGGTTCCCCCTTTAAGTGGTCCAACCATGTCAAGCCCCCAGACCGCGAACGGCCAGGTAATGGGTATAGTTTTGAGGGCGGTGGGTGGCATATGGCTCTGATTAGCAAAGAGCTGACAACCGACGCATCGTTGGACTAAGTCCTGAGCATCTGCCCGGGCCGCCGGCCAATAAAATCATGTACGGAATGCCTTTCCTACGAGGGCCCGGGCTGCTGCGTGGTGTCCGCCTAGTCCGGCATGAATTTCAGCCAGGAGGTTTCGCCCTCCCTCTTCAGAGATACACCTTTGAAGGACTCCGGTTGTGCTTTTCTTATAAAGTTCTCCCTCGTGGACCTTGTAGGCTTTAGATCGCCGAATTATGCAGCGGGCCTTGTTTTGGTCTTCGGGAAGTTCCTGCCTAAGTAAGTAGGCTAGGAATGGTTCTGTCCACGGGGCGATTACGGCCATTATGTCGTGGGCTGAGGGTGTTATTTCGGTGGCGGAATTGCCGTTTATGTCGAATTGCTCTGTGTCGGTTGGTGTGGCTGCTTCTGATTTGTTATGTCCGGACTCCTCTTCCCATAGTACGGATGGCTTGAACAGCCGTTCCAGGAAGATGTTTGGAGGGACAGCGTCACGCTTTGCGCCGATGCGTGCCAATACGTCGGCCGCTTGGTTGTTATCCCTGGCTACGTGATGGAATTCGAGTCCGTCGAACCGAGCTGACATTTTTAGGATAGCATTGCGATATGCTGCCATTTTTGGATCCTTGGCATCAAAGTCTCCATTTATTTGGGATATTGCGAGGTTTGAATCCCCGCGCACCTCTAGGCGTTGAATGCCCATGGAGATTGCCATCCGAAGACCATGTAAATGAAGGGTTTCGTAGTAATTTCAAAACATTTCCTACGCACACGCAAGATCATGTTGATGGCATAGCAACGGGAGGGGAGAGTGCATGTCCACGTACCCTCGTAGACCGTTAGCGGAAGCGTTATAACAACGCGGTTGATGTAGTCGTACGTCTTCACGATCCGACTGATCCAGGCACCGAACGTACGGGGCCTCCGAGTTCAGCACACGTTCAGCTCGATGACGATCTCCGGCCTCCGATCCAGCCGAGCTCTGGAGATGAGTTCCGTCAGCACGACGGCGTGGTGATGATGTTGATGTTCTACCGGCGCAGGGCTTCGCCTAAGCTTCGCGACGATATGACCGAGGTGGAATATGGTGGAAGGGGGCACCGCACACGGCTAAGGAACGATCCGTAGATCAACTTGTGTGTCTATGGGGTGCCCCCTGCCCCCGTATATAAAGGAGGAGGGGGGAGGCCGGCCGGCCCCTTTGGGCGCGCCAAGGGAGGAGGAATCCTCCTCCTAGTAGGAGTAGGACTCCTCCTTTCCTAC